>NC_050579.1:164270291-164870291 GCF_011100635.1 Trichosurus vulpecula
GTATTTACAGTATAACAGCTACCAGGATTTTGATTGGATGATAGATATGAATAGCATAAACCCAAAAGGAGAAGAGATTATTGAGTGATGGAGGAAAGGGGAGACCCTGGAAAAGGCAATGGGGAGCAAAGAATATTTTAACACCCCTGCATTGACCAGTGAGCTAAGGAGAATGAGGGAAAATGCAGCCAGTACCAGAAAGGGCAGGTAGGGAGGCTGTGTTATCAGGGGAAAGCCAAGTTTCAGTAAGAGCTAGTAAATGCAAGGAGTGGGAGAGGAATAGATTTAATATGAAGAAAAAGCTATTGCCTATGGAATAATAATTTCAGAGGGTACAGAGGAAGAGCTAGATGTAGTTAGGATGGGAATTTGGGGTAGGAGGTTGAAGGTTGAAGTGTGACAACGTTCATCATTGAATGGAGTGCACCATCCTTTACCATTGAAAGACAGACACAGCAGGGGATATAAGACCTGAAGCCAGAAGAAGGTTTACTCTGCACTAGAGGTTCTTCATGTCACAGCTGGGAGACTGAGCTCACAGCAGGAGGTGAAAGATGACTTATTCTGAAATGGATGGAAGTGGATACTTTGGGGCAAATGGAAGGTACCTGGCTTGGCTCCAAGCAGTCTTTCTTCAGGGAACACAGAAGATGGAAAACTCAGGGTACTCTATATGTTGCTATATCATATGATGGTATACATATACAAAATACACATATAAAATTCTATATATACATATGTGTATGTACTTTATTTGTTCTAGTTTACTAAGATATTAGACATCTCTAGGTCATGAAACCAATTTCTCTGAACCTATGATTTCCTTGGTGTAGGTTAATCCCAGCATAGAAACTCCTTTCATTAATGAGATTAGCAACTTCTCTGCAACTCATATTCTTAGATAATTGTCTGGGACATCGAAAGGTTAAGTTGTTTTCTTATAATTTAAAGACAAATATCCATCAAAAGTAAGACAGATATCTGGTTCTTTCTAACTTCAAGGCCAGTGCTTTGTGAACAACTTCAAGTTTTCTTTTCTTCATCATATAAAAGTATGACTATATAAATGCATATTTATATATTTTTTTAAAACTTCAGCTCAGAGAGCCACTGAATGATATCCACTTGAGCACCTGAGACTCATAACTGCAGGTCATAACTTCACTGTTATTTCTTTGTAAATAAATATTGTGGGTTCATTCTTGGTATGTTCTTCTTAGATAATTTTTTTTCTCATTTGATGCTCAAAGCAACCAATGTGGAGAGATGTGAAAAAAACTTGTTCAGATACACAGGAATTAATATATTTGTGTTGTCTTTTTATTCTACTGAAAAATTTATGTCCATCCTCCCCCACCCACCCCACTAATAACATGAAAGAAAGTCTCTACATAGGAATAAATGAAGTTTTCCTTAAAATAAGTAGCATCTACCTAAAACCATCAGCAAGCATTATATGTAATAGGGAAATGCTGGAAGTTTTCACAATAAGATCAGGGGTGAAACAAGGATGTCTATTATCACCACTCTTATTTGATATTGTACTAGAAATGTTAGCATTAGCAACAAGAGAAGAAAAAGAAATTGAAGGAATTAGAATAGACAATGAGAGAAAGAAAGCTATCATTCTTTGCAGATGATATGGTGGTATACTTAGAGAATCCCAGAGAATCAACTTTTTAAAA
Organism: Trichosurus vulpecula; assembly: GCF_011100635.1. Taxonomy (NCBI): domain Eukaryota; kingdom Metazoa; phylum Chordata; class Mammalia; order Diprotodontia; family Phalangeridae; genus Trichosurus; species Trichosurus vulpecula. The sequence goes on from NC_050579.1 coordinate 164,271,977, forward strand.
ACCACTTGAAACAGAGTTGCAGGATATAAAATATATATAATATATAAATATATAAATATATAATATATATATATATAATAAACCAACATAAATCATCAGCATTTCTATATATTACTAACAAAGTCCAGCAGCAAGAGATAAATTCCATTTAAAGTAACTGTAGACAATGTAAAATATCTGGGAGTCTACCTGACAAGATAAACCCAAGAACTATATGAACACAATTACAAAACACTTTTCACACAAATAAAGTCAGATCTAAATAATTGGAAAAATAACAGTTGCTCATGAGTAGGTCAGCTAATGTAATAAAAATGACAATTCTACCTAAATTAATTTATTTATTCAGTGCCATACCAATCAAACTACCAAAAATTATTTTATAAAGCTAGAAAAAATAATAACAAAATTCATCTGAAAGAACAGAAAGTCCAGAATATCTAGGGAATTGAAAAGGAAAACAAGGTGGCCTAGCCATTCCAGATCTAAAACTATGTTATAAAGCAGCAATCATCAAAACTATTTGGTACTGGCTAAGAAAAAATAGCAGTGGATCAGTGGAATAGGTTAGTTTTATAAGACACAATAGCCAATGACTATAGTGATCTATAGATATATTTCAGCTCTTTTTGTGGTAACCAAAAAGTGGACACTAGGAATGTCTATTTCCATTCTGTTGGGAAATGGCTAAACTAATTATGGCTCATTCATGTAATTGGATACTATTGTAACATAAAAGAGGAAATGGAGAATTTCTGAGGAAATTAGGAAGATGCTTATGATACAGAGAGAACTAGGTAGAAGAGAAGTTATAAATTAGGAACATCATTGTAGAGAAAAACAACTTTGAAACACTAAATTTTGATTCATTGGTAAACCATGAGACCAAAAGAATGAATATGAAACACAACACTTATCTTCTGATAGAAAGGTGATGAACTTAAAATGCAAAAAGAGACAATCATTTTCCATCACGTGTAATGTAGGAATTTGTATTTCTACAATTTGGAGATAAGTTTTGAGGGCTCCGTTTTGTTTTGTTTTGTTTTAATTCATTTTATTTTTATTTGCTCAATAGGAGAACAAGGTGTCAGGAAGGGATAGATTAATTTTAAAATATATTTCTTACCTAAAAATAATTAACTTTTTAAAGTGGAAAGAAGCATGAAGAATTCCAATATTATCCACTAGAAAAGTAGCATTTCAGAAACATAACCCATAAATTGTATGATCCTGTGATTCTGCCAGCTACTGAAGCTCTCTGTCAACTTCCTACAGAGGTTTTCAGTTGAGATTTTACTCTCACATGGACAAGGATCACTTTGATCCCCCCTACCCCCTTTAAGCTTTAAAGCTCATTTGTTACCTACTAGTTCTCCATAAATGAATGGAGAACCCAGTTCTAGTCCATAACACATAAAGATATGCCTTATATCTTAGGCCTATTTTTAACTTTGAAAAATGCACTGAGGGAGTATTGTTCTAATCATAAAATCTAAAAACTACTTCCCCCTAGCTTTTATCCTTTTATTCTGCATAGTGCCTTGCACATTGTAGGCACTTAGTAAATGTTTATTGATTGCCTGACCATTCTTCAGATAATATATAGCATTTGATACTTTCTCTTACTAAATCTAGAGTCTTTATGAGTTTTTTTTTGAGGGGGGAAGGCAGGGCAATTTGGATTAAGTTACTTGCCCAAGGTCACACAGCTAGTAAATGTATTGGGTGTCTGAGGCCAGATTTCAACTCAGGTCCTCCTGACTCCAGGACCAGTGCTCTACTCACTGTGCCACCTAGCTGCCCCGAGAGTCTCTAGACCCTAGGCTCCATGAATGAAGAGTTATATATAATCTTTCTGACTCACCTGTCCCTAGCATAGTCCTCTGAACATAAGAGGGTCTCAAATGTTTACTGGATTAATTTAAACATTACAGCACACCAAACCTTAAGTTAGACTGAATTAACTTGGTCATTTTCCTTTGTCATTATTTTTTCACCTCAAGTCTTTTGCTTCTTATAATTAAATAACTATAAAGACAAATATCTGAGACTTTTCCAACAAGCAAATATTTTAAAGAAAATAACAATGGCCATTTAAGCAAACTTTCTTTGGCTCACAGAATGCCCCATGCATATCATCCAGTGGATTGTATCTGCCATGTAACCCGTCCATGCTGATGAATTTGAATGAATTAGGATTAATCATGCTGCTTTCCCTTTTGGATAGGACTTGGAATTATTTTACAAAATTTCACAGTAAAATTGAATTTGTTGATGCAATTATCTTTATAAAAATACAAACCCAGATAGCTTGATCCAATGCATTACAATCCTTTTTAGCATTAGAACATCCAAAATGTCTTGGAGGAAGAACTGATGCTTTGAATATTTAACTATATTACTATTTGTGGATTTCCAAGAAAAAAAGACATTTGAAATTCGATTTATAATGGTTCTGTCTTCTTTTACAGAAAAAATGTATCAGAAAAAATTGTAGCAGTAAATTTATGTTATTATTACCAGTAGTAATTGAACTGCTGTGTTGCCTTAAGGCATGTTGTAGAGTAACTCAAATGTGTCCATAATCTACTTTTCAGTCATGTATATCTGCAAGAACATACATTCTAATACCCCCTCAAAAAAAGCACCAGAATGAACTAAATTGAGCATAAAGCCTAAGGTAGTTAATTGGGTATGAAAATAACTTCATGATCTAAGAATTAATAGTAAACAACAAATTTCATATATTTATCCTTAGTATGGATGACTGGTATTCATATGGCTTGCTAGATATGATAGATTTATTGTCCTATTGAAAGCTTTCCAATCCATTCCTACCAACACTGAAGCATTTTATAGATTAGCCTTATAGCAATGAGGAAGGGTGAAGAAGTAAAAGGAGACTTGGTAGCAATAGAGAAGTAACTTTCATTCATTCCTAGATACGTTATTCAAAAAGCATCTATTAGGAGATATTTCTGTGCCCAGCCCTGTGCTAAACACTGAAGTTACAAAGACAAATGTCAAGTAGTTTCCTACACTGATGGAGATCATATCTAAATATAGTCTCACAAGGAGGAATTTAATGTCAATTAACTAGTATTCCATTATTATGGGTGCTTCCTCCATTGGTGTCGATAAATGGTCTTCAAGAGTTTCTATGGATGATAAATTCAGAAGCTTGAGGTAAACCCGGGATTGAGATTCTTTAGTCATATCTCTATTCATCCCCCAAACCTGTGGGCCATTACTAAAAGTCCTAACTAAATTCAACTGAGATAAGTTTGAAAACTGAGAGGTGTCTTACAATCCTTCAACAAGTTCTCAGTATTATAATTAAGAATGATTTAGACAAAAACAAAGGGTGGGGGCAATTCATACCTCATATCAGGCACACTTGCAGATTCCTGGATTCTGCTTAAAGAACCCCTAGTCCCTGGGAGGTCCTCCTAATGCAAAGGCTTACTGAGAAAATGCCTTCAGGCCTTGCAACCACTAAAGCAAGCAGAATACTAATATGCTTGACTAAGTCATCCATCCTACTTTGAGCAAGGTCACAAGGACTGATTTGGTACCATTTTAAATTCCATGTACCAGCTCAAATGATGAATAAGAATTCTTTCTATATGGATGTAAAGAACTAAGTAAAATCTATTAAGTAGAATTGCTTTAGGAGGTAAGCAATAGTCAATACAGATTGCCTATGGAAAGGACTTTCCTAGACTAAAGAAACTTCATGATTATCCTGCGGATTAAATTAAGCAAGTACCTAGCCCATCTGACAAGGCCTATAATAACAGAGTCCTACTGAAAGAAAACAATTTTCTATGATGGCTGTGTTTGAACAAATCAGTCTTTTCTTAGATAGAGCAGAAGTTGACCAACAAACTAATTAGGATTGCCCGTGGGGAAAAAAATGGTAACAGCAGTACTAGACACACAAGGAATTCAGTGGAGAGAAGGGAATTGTGTATGATGTTACTTGGCAATTGTTTGTAAATTCTCCTTTCTATCAATGGTACAACAACTTGTTTGGAGAGAGTGAACCATTTGAAAGGATGGGAAGGAAGGCCTAAACTAATTGGATAGCTTTAAACTGTGAATCAGGCAGATTTAAACTCAAATCCCACCTCAAACATTTGCTAGTTGTGGGAACCTATGCAAGTCACTTAACTACCACCAACCTCAGTTTCCTCATTTGTAAACTGAGAATAAAGCATATATTTCATAGGTCTGTTGGGAGAATCAAATAAGATAATATTCAGAAAGTACTTTGAAAACTTTAAAGGATTACATAAATGTTGTTCATTATTATTATTCATCTTAGAGGATCTTGTGGGTCCTGATTAGTTAATATAAATGAATGAAATTTAAGTAGTTTTCTGTCAAGAAAATTGAAGTAGATACATACACATATGTATACACATATATTATATATACACATATGTATAATATATACTCAATAATAAAATAATAAAGTATCTTAATGAATAACCTTAAAGGAATGAGAAAGTATAATAAAAATTAAAAACATAATGCATAATGCTATATATAGTAATTTGAAATATGTGTATAAAAATATATGTGCATATGTATACATAAACAAATATATGTATATCTATCACTTCATTTATTTATTCACTCATTTATTCATTTAAATATTTTCTAAATTGTTTCAAAGACATTTTGGTTACTAAGGTTGGTTTATGGGACAAGGATTAAAGCTTTTGGAAATGGATTTATGGGACGCTATGTGTTATACTGGAAAGGACACTGGCTCTAGAGTCAGATTGCTTGGGTTTCAAGCTCTCCTATAGAAACTGCTACCTGGGTGTTCCAATGAAAGTCATTTAACAATCAAAGATATACTTAAACCCAACACATGTATATTTTGTTGTTGTCTAAGTTGGTTGCTATCTTTATAGATAACATTGCCTCAATGTAATACTGAGATGTTAGATTAAACTGGGGCTAATATTTCAAATGGGTTACTCCATCAGTAGTGACAATGAAAACCATTTGTCAAATTGGAGAGTCATTCTGTCAGTCAACAAGCATTTACCAAGCACTTACTATGTGCCAAGAACTGTGCTAAGCACTGGAGCTAGGCTCTATTAATTGCATTTGTTTGGGTTGTGCCAAAATGTTTTTTTTTAAATAGCAGTTCTTCCTCCATTTATAGCTTCCATATCCTGTCAAATTACTCCAAAAAATATATAAGTAGGGAAAATAAAACCAATTCTTCTGCAGCAACAAAAATTCAAGAACTTCAAGAGAAATCATAAAAAAAGAAGAAAGGGGATGTAGTAGCACCATATTTCAAACTATGATACAAAGTAAGAATCATAAAAAAAACAAGCAAAAAACTCTTGAGTTCTGGTTAAAAATAGAAAAAATTTACCAGTAGAAGGCATAGGTATATGCTATATAGTAGAAGTATATGCTATATAATAGAAGCAATAGATATATATTCCATAATCAATTGAACATAGTGGAATAGTATTCAATAAATGGAAGGATTCCAACTATAGTGATAAGGATTAACTCCAAAAAACTGCTGGGAACTTGTAAAGAAAATAGAATGAGTGAAAAGGTAGGAAGAACTAGGTTATAAAGAGCTTTAAAAGCCAAATGATTTTTCTGACAGAACTTAGATTTTCATCTCATCTCACAATTTCATACCATATACCAAAATCAGAACTAGATATGAAAGATGTCATAAAGAAATTAGAGTATTAGGGAATGAATGTATTGATAAGGGAATATAGGATCATAGAAGAAGAAATGAAAAATTATGATGCTATTAAATTGGAAAAATACTGCAAATAAACAGAGTTAAATGTATTCAGTTAATTGCGGACATTTTATGTAGCATATTTCCCTGATAAAATTATGATACTTGAGATACACAGGAAATTGATTCACATATATATGAACAAAAGTCATTCCCCAAGAGATAGGTGCTCAAAGGAGGTAATAAGGTACTTCTTAAAAAAAGAAAGGCATGTAATCAACAACCATATAAATATTCTCAAAATCATAAATGATTTGATAAGTAGAAATGAAGATGACACAAGGAACAGATTCATACTGGAAGGGCTCATATTGACTAGTATACAACGAGGTGAGCAAAATCAAGACTATGATTTATAAAATGAATATGATATTATAAATTTAAAAATACTGTGAATGATTTAAGAAATAAGATCACTACATTGACAATGAAGACTTACAACTCCAGAAGAGTGATGATAAATCATGTACCTCTCTCTTCCCACCACCCTCAGGTGTCAGAAAGACAGAGAGTAGATGGAGTAGAGATGAGGAATACTAATTGTATTTTCAGAGACAACCAATGTGTCAATTTATAATGGTGATAACAAAAAAATAGGAATAAAAGAGTTTTATTCAATAACTTAAAAGAAATATACAGAAGAGAACAGAAGGAAGTCTGGAGGGATGATAATGCTTGAACTATCATGTAAAAAATTAAATATACTCTTCAAAAACAACCTATCTTTTACATAGTGGAGACTCATGCTTTTAAATGTAGTCTTCATTTTATGTTCTTTTTTAGACAGTTACGTTTTTTGATGTTTATCAAATTCATAATATTTAAAACAGAAAATAAAATTAGAAAAAAGGGGGAAAAAGCCAAACAAATCAATAAAGGAGAAAATACTTCAGCCCCTCATCAAAATGATATTCCTTCTAATCTTTCCAGTTTCTTATTAAATATACTCAAGTAACTCCCTATTTATTCCTTCTAAGATCAAATGAAAAATCATTTGGCTTTTAAAGCTCTTTATAACCTCATTCTTCCTAACTTTTCACTCATATCTTACTTCCCTCCACATACTCTGTTATCCAGTAGCACTAAGCTACACAAGACATTCCATCCCCAAAACACATACATTTTATCTGGCATATTCCTAGAATACTTGCTCTTGTCACTTCAACCTCCTGCCTTCCCTCATGTCCAGACAAAATCACACCTTTGGTGAGAAGCCTTTCCTACTCCTGCTTAATGTACACTTTTAATTATATTCAATATATTAAATAACATTTTTTAAGACAGAATATAATAAATTGCTAGACACAAAACAAGGTACAACCACATATTGAGGGAAGGGAGCTAGGTAAAAATACAGTGTATCTCCCAAAAGTGCACAACTTCACTAATACTTTTGTGACACCTTATATTGACTTACATGTTGTATTGGAAAAAATGTTGTAATTGGAACCATGTGAACTGAATTTGAATTCCTACTTTGCATACAGTCTGAATATGGGCCAACCAGGCCATCTTTATGGCCTGTAATTTCTTCATCTGCAAGATGAGAGGGATTGGATTAGAAAACTTTTAAGGTATCTTTCAACTCTAAAATCCAGTGAATCTTATAAATCTAAAGTTTAAGTATGAGCATATTAAACCTTCCCCTAAAACCTCCAATGTCTCTCTATTGCCCCTAGGACAAAAAGTGAAATCCTCAGCATGGTGTTTAAAGTCTTACTCAGTATGGATCCATCTTACCTTTTCTGTCTTATTTCATATCATCCTCCTCTGTACCCTTTCTATACCAAAGTGGCCTGCTCTCTATCTTCTCTGTATATACTGCATCTTAATAAGCATTTATTAAATGCCTACTATATGCTAGGTACTAAACTCTGGGGCTTAAAAAAAGACAACCTCTGTCCTCAAGGAGCTTATAATCTAAGGAGAGAAGATGACACATAAAATGAAGCTGAAGGGAGTGAGGAGGTGAAGTGGGGAAGTTACCCAGTGAAGGGGTATGATGGACACCAGTACAAAAAAGTATAAGAGGTTGGAAATATAGATATGTCTAGTCTAGGAGCCCTCTTTAAATGGAGCCTTTGGGGGGAGTTATTTACTCTTCAATGAAAGAGAAAGAGGGTATTGAGGAATATCTAGAATATACTACCTTCTCACTTTTACATCATAGAATTTCCTACTTATAAGCACAACTGTTATACAAGGTATTTCTTGATACTCCCACATATTAATGTTCTCTAGTTAATGTTATTGCTTTCTATTAATTTAGTCACACCTTGCATTTATACATCTGTGTACATGATGTGCCCACCCTTCCCCACTGAATCCAAGTTTATTGAGAACAGGCATTGCCATCAATTTTTTCTTTGTATAAAAATCACCTTACACACTACCTGGCTTAAAGAAGTCACATGACAAATGTTTATTGAATTGAATTAATTTGATACTTCAGGATTATTTAAATATCAGGCAAGTAAAATATGAAAATATTTATAGGACTAAATATCTAGAAGAGACACCTGATCCAACACCTTTATTTTTATAGGTGAGGAAACAGGCCTATGAAAGTGAAGAGATTTTGCTGAGATCACAAGGGTAATAAGTATGAGAACTTGGATATCAGTCTAGGTTCCCTGATTCTAAATTCAAGGCTTTTTTATTTGACTTCAATGTAAAGTGCTCTAGGACACAGTTCGGAGCAACTGAGCAAAACGATGGATAGAGTCCTGGGCCTAGAGTCAGGAAGACCAGAGTTAAAATCCGGCCTCAGAGAGTTAATATCTGTGTGAACCTGGGCAATTAACTCAAGTCACTTTCCTCATCCGTAAAATGAGCTGGGGAAGGAAATGAAAACCACTCCAGTATCTTTGCCAAGAAAATCCCAAACAGGGACATGAAGAGTTGGACAGGACTGAAACAACAACCAGAAACTATTGTGTGATAAAGATGAAACTGAAGATAGTTCACTTTCATTTGTCTCTTTTGTGCACTCTGTGATCCAACCAAACATGACTTTTTATTCTTCACTTAGAACATACAATCTCTTGTCTTCCTGCTTTTCATCCCCAGGCCTAGAGTCTACTCTCTCCTTACCTCTATGTCTTAAAATATTTAATTTCCTTCAATGCCTACCTCACATGACATTGCCTACATGAGGTTGTTTTGTCTTCCCCAAATCAGTTTGTAAATATTCTAATATATTTAGCATCTGAATTCTTACACAAGAGTATAATTATGAACGTATTCACATACTATTAACATTATAGCATTTTCTATCTTTAAAAATCTTAATCAGCATATTGCTTCCTTACTTCAATTAGTGGTTGTTTTACGTGATTTGACATAGAGTTCACAAGGTGTGTGTGTGTGTGTGTGTGTTTATATATATATATATATACATACATACATATACATATATGTGTGTGTGTGTCTGTGTGTGTGTTTAATAAAAATTCATTTATATCACATTAGATATTAAGCATCCTATTGATTAAAGATCCATTTCCCCCATATCTAGCCTTGACTTTAGCCAATAAGTTTTCAATATGATTTAAATCACATCTGTTCCTAGGTCATTGAAGCATATTTATCTCCATCTCTTGGATATATTTCTAATCTTTCCTGACACGTTATATGATATGATTTCATGTTGCTATCTTACACCATCCATTGGGAATTTCTGTAATTCCAGAACAATCTTGCTTCTCAGTATATCAATATATTTATCAGGCTGCATCTTCTTTCCATTGAGACAAGACTTCCAGGCTCACTAAAAATAACAAATCCCAAAAGTATGTTTGAGTGGATGTTTTACAGTATAATAAAGATAACCAAATCATACAAGCTCTCCTGGACTTCTGACAATGGTTTTTGTATGGTATTGAATGAAAAGGTGTGTTTCAACAGTAAAAATTGCCTTTTTCCAGTGTATAGCAACCTAGTTACTGAAACAATGCTTAGCAGTTTTTTGTATTGCTGTTGTTTCCTTGTTTGTTTTTCCCACTGTTCCTCTTGCTTTTCCCAAACTTTAAGAAACCTTTGCCAAAGTGTAAAAGATTCAATAGTAATCTGTCTGAAGGATCTGCTTGTTTTCTGAGCTTTAATTTGGCTATTTTTTTGCCTATAGTTTGTCTCTTTTGGGAGTTATCATTCTCAACCCCACTTTCCTTTGTATTCTAGTGCAACAGATCCTATTTCATTGTGGTCTTGAATGATCTTTGAAACACATGACATTCTCACATATACTGCCATTTTACTTAAACATAATAGAAGCATAACTGTATGATCTTCAAGAGCTGAAACTTTTGAAATTTTCCTTAGAATAATAACCATGTTTAAAAAACACAGAATTAAAAATATAATAAATGAAATTAATGAACTGTCTTGGACAAAATCCAGTACTCAGCTGAGAAAGAACTAAATATGAGTTCAATTAGCTCCATCTAATTTTGTGTTATCTATATCCAGATACTTAGTCAGTCTAGTGTCAGTAGAATGACCACAATATGACCACTGCTGTCACAAAATAGAACATATGAAAATTAGTGTTTCTTGCAAGTCATTTGCACAGTAGTGAATTTATGTATGATCACATTGTTTACCATGATTGAATAAATGTTTCTTGAGATCAAAGCTTATTTTATTTTTGACTTGTTATCCTTAGTGTCTTACACAGCGCCTTATATATAGTAGGCATTTTATAAATGTATTTTGGATTAAATTCATTAAACACAAAAGAAGATATGCTCGTCATTTTAAGTTCATCATGTCTTAGTAAAAAGGTACCCTTTGTCCCAGCAATACCACTTCTAGGGTTGTATCCCAAAGAGATCACACAAGTCGGAAAAGGACCCATATGTACAAAAATATTTATAGTGGCTCTTTTTGTAGTAGCAAAGAATTGGAAATCAAGGGGATGCCCATCAATTGGGGAATGGCTGAACAAGTTGTGGCATATGAAGGTAATGGAATACCATTGTGCTGTAAGAAATGGGGATGATACGGACTTCATAATAACCTGGAAAAACCTACAAGATATAATGCTGAGCAGGCAGAGCAGAACCAGGAGAACATTATACACAACCACAGAAATATGAATTCTGTGATGACTAACCTTGATAGACTTTGCTCTTCTCAGCAATACAAGGTGCAAACACAACTCCAAAGGACTCACAATGGAGAATGCTATTTATGTCCAAAGAAAGAACTATGGAGTCTGAATGCAGATTGAGGCACACTTTATGCTTGCCTTTTTTTCCCTTTGTTTTTGTTTTTGGGTTTTTTTTTTTTTGGTTCTATTTCTTCTTTCTCATGATTCATTCCATTGGTCATAATTCTTCTTTACAACTTGACTATTTTGTAAAAAGTTCAATGTGAAGTTATATGTAGAAGATATATCAGATTCCATGCCATCCTGGGGAGGGAGTGGAGGAGGGGGGAAGAAAATCTGGAACTCAAAATTATGTAGAACCAAGTGCTGTAAACTAAAAATTAAAAAAATCTCAAAAAAAAGATAGGGAAGATCAACCAGGCAGATGTTTTCAAATATAAGTAATTAAAGGAACATCCCTAATGCTGCTCCTAATATAACCTAATATAACATGTGGCAATGGTTATTTAAAATTTTGTTGATAATTGGCATCAATTAAAATTCATTTTGAAACAGTAGAAATATGGAAATCCCCTAAATTTACCAGTAGTTTCTTTTACAATAAGAACTATGCCTTAATTCTCCAGCTTTCCCCCTATGTCTGATAACCAAGAGGAAAAAAGGATGAGAAGAATCTGAAGCAATAGTGAGATCTCTGACAGCTCTGACAAGCATAACCAGTATAATACCTTTGTGTTCACAGCCCCCTAGTGAGGGGTCGAACAATGCCTTAATTATCTGACGTGCTCAGGCAAGGCAAGATTCAACCCATGAAGATTAGATTATTGTTACTCCCTTTTGGCTGACTTGCTCCATAAGGCCTTACACAAACTCCAGCTGGTGAAGGACAACATTGCCAGGCTCTTTGTGAAAAGGACAGAATTAATCAAATTGCATTTCACCTGGTCTAAAATTCCTCCCTTGACTGCAGGTTAAATAATAATATTAATAACAATTAAACAATGTTCTGATCCTAAAATGGCTCTTCTAATTCAAGGGACATTGGTTGGCTCAACTTCAAAACATTTTCCCCTCTCCAATGTTGTAACATTTTCAGATTCCTGGCCAACTGTTTTATTTTACTGAAATCAAGAGAATTTACAAGGATCTGTTAAGAACCTTATGGAGCAGGAGCTTTAAGTTGTTAAATATCAGCTTTCCCTACAATCCCAGAGGAATCCCATGTTTTGTTTTGTTTTGTTTTTTCCATTAATGGTTATAAATCATTTTTGTTGCCCAGAGTGACAAGACTGATTTTACTTTGATTGCCCCACCCCACCCCCACCCCTGCCACTGCCTAGAAGCCAGGTATACAATATTCCAACTTTCTCCCAGGGTGCTTTGGTACCCTTAAGAGAGGGTAGGGGTAGAGTATCTCATCTTTCTCCCATTGGCCACACCCTCCAATTATGGCAATCCCATTTTAAGGGGTCCCTTGTTCTATTTAACCACTTAACTTAGATCACACTTATAATCACTTAGGTTCCGTTTTACTATGGAATATATACTTCATAGGTACAGCAAGAACAAATATACAAACACCTTCCCAACATAATCCTACCACTTTATTCCCTGGGAAGGGAAAGGAGGTTATGTTCACAGCTTACCTCAATGCCTATATAATATAGACTTAGTGAGACTACACTAAGTTCCAAGTAAAAAGCTCAACTCCTGGGGCTCAAGTTCTGGACGTCCTTGTTTTTTAGGGCTTCCTTGCTGGACTAACAGAAATATTTGTTCTAGAATCTTGTCTCCAAGGTCACCATGGTTCATGTCTGGGTCTAGGGACTCCACTCTTTGTTCCCAGAAGCGAAAAGTACAAAATAAACAGACTAGACCAAAACCTCAAACTCATTTCTTAAAGCCACAGGACCTAAAAGAGAAAAGTAGCCCTTATCCCTACCCAGCTAAATTTATTTTTGCCTATACTGTGGGTAAAAAAGATCTATATTCTGTCCTCTACATGCCACAGGAAAGAGAATGAGATTGTCCCAGTCTGGTAGTTTTAAAAATGCAATATGTTCCAGCTATGCAGCCAACCAAAAAAGGCTGCTTCTGCCTACATAGTAGAGAAATGCAAAATGTCTTCTCCCAGAAGTATGTCCCTCCATCTGAGGTGATCTGGGCATACCATGTTACAAGAGAATGATAGGTGTAGAACTCTAAGGGAACTAAAAGATTTATGCCTTATCTACATATAGGTTCTCTGCATAGATCTAGATAGACAACAAAAAAGCAAAAGTACCATTCTTCCAGTTCTTAGATGTGTTACTGAAATGTTGAAATATGAAAGGTTTAGTGGTTAAAAAAAAGAGCCAGTCTCTCTCTTTTTATTTGTTGATGGAAACCATAAGTAATCAACAAAAAACAACAACATTTTTTTCTGTGCCAAAAGAACAAAAAATATTTGAAATACAGATTAATCAAAACTGAGTCTTCAGAACAAATAAGCACATATAACATTGTGAAAAATGTGAAAGACATGCAGTATTTCTGCTACAACGAATGCTAAAGATGAGGTACAGGCCAGGCACTAAGGCTCTTGTTAAGTAAGACAATCATATAATTAATGCATTTATTAAATACTTATTATGTGCCAAACTCTGCTAAGAGCTGATGACAAAGGAAAAGGCAAAAACAGTCTCTGACCTGAGGGAGTTTACATTCTAATCTAGGAGAAAACATGTGTGTGTATACACACACACACACACACACACACATATATATATATATATATATATATATATATATATATATATATATATATATATATAGAGAGAGAGAGAGAGAGAGAGAGAGAGAGAGAGAGAGAGATATGATAGGCATAGAGTTGTTAGTAGGCTCAGCCCTCTGAAGAAGACCAGAAGACCTGGGTTATATCAGAAACACAGTAGAGTTTGTGCCACTGACAGGTTTCCCTAGAGAAGAGCTTGGCCTATATTACGTAGACTCTTCCCTTAGAGGTGATACTACTTGACCAGATTTGATGCTAATCTCTTCAGTGTACCCTGCCTACAATGATCATGATCTAAAACAACATAATAATAAAAGCCTGAATATGACTTTAGCAGCTTTGGCTAAATATATCATTTTAGACAAAAGGAATTGTCCTGTTGGTACAATCAGAGATTATTGCTTTGGTGTCTGAGACCTGAATCCAATATAGCCTTCTCTGAGAAATCTTGCCTCAGCTCCACCTTACCTCCCCTTTTTAACTTCACATGACATTTTATCCCTCTCTTATATGCATGTGGACTAATTGGAAGGAAAGCTATTTCTGCCTCCACTAGATTGTAACCTCTATGAGGGCCAACACAATGTCTTTACATCATTCAAGCAAGGAAGCAAGCAAGTATTATACATCTATTATATGCCAAACTCTGTATTAGATGCTGTGAATATAAAGCCAAAAGAGACTATCCCTGCTTTCAAAAAATTTAAATTGAGACAAGCTATACATATATGGCTATACTGTTGACCTGAAAGTTTGATTAAAGGAGGCGAACAGACTAGGTGACATATAAATTTGTATAGTCTATTCCCTTAAAGTTAATGGATACATGATCACGGAACTTCTGATTGACTTGAAGAAGAAAGACAAGGTTTAAGTAACAATCTCAACTGCAATTTATGATCTCCATATAAAAAAGAGGAAGTTCTCAGTTGAACAAGAAAATTGACAAGGTAGGGTCACTTAGAGATTATGATCACAAGGTGCAAATGTCTCTAGAATATCAAGATAAGAGAAATCCCACTGTTATGGCTTCAGACATCCTGTCACCAACAGGAAAGATACTCCTTGTCAATCTTATCTGGTCTTTGAAGTTGCTGACACAGAAAGGGACATTTTTAGAATAGAGCAAAAGCAATTTGGATGCTTTGGATATTATTGGGGTTCAAATAATCTGAAAGGATTGTCAATACACATACACACACACACACGAAACATAGACACATGCACAAAACAGACAAAAGCAGATACAAAGCAGATTAAAGGCTACTCTGAAGGGAAAAGCATTAGAAGTCAGAGGGACCAGGAAAGGCCTCATGTAGAAGAATAAGTTGAGCTGTTTTAAAAACAAAACAAAATAAAAAAATAAATACATGAAGGTATTGGAAATGAGTGATATCAAGTGAATATAGCCAAATCAAAGGAAAAGAGATAAGAGATGGAATGTTTCAAGTGACTAATGGCAAGTGGCAATGCAATGACAAGTCGATTTCAATATATTAGAAGATTTGGAAGGTGGGAAGGGATGAAATAACAGGGAGTCACTGGAGTTTATTGAGTGGGGGGTGGCATGATCAGATGTGAATTTCAGGAAAATCAATTTGGCAGCTGATTGAAAGATTGCCTGGAAAAAGGAAACTTCAGGCAAGGAGAACAATTAAGAGTCTATTTCAACAGTCTAGTTGAGATATGATGATGACCTGAATAAGGATGTGAGTGAGGAGAAAGGCAAAAATGTGAAAGATGATATAGACGCCAAAATAATTCAAAATTTGACAACTGATTGGATATGTGGTGTGAGAGAGAAGGAAAAATGAAGAACAACACCAAGGGCAAGAACCTGGGGGAATATTGTTACCCTTGACAGTCATCATAACAGTAATTCAGAAGAGGGGGATGAGAGGAAAAGATAATGGGTTCTGTTTTATTAAAATCAATTATCAATCATGTATTAAGTGATTACTATGAGCTAGGTGAAATATAAAATGCCTATTCAGCAGCTTCAACAAATGTTCTATGTTTTGGTGGTTTTAAGTCACAGCCTCTCAATACAGTATAACAGGAGTTATTAATGGTGCTTGTTTAGCTTGTTTAAGCTTTTGTCATTAGAAAAATGGGTATGGTATTAACTATAAATAAATAACTATAAAAAATACTAACTAAAACTAAAAAAACTAACTAAACTAAAACTAATAAAAAAACAACTATAAATAAATCCAATAGATCCAATTTTCTATCAATGTGAGTCGGTAAAAGCTTTTTGTGTTTAGCCATTGTGTGTGTGTGTGTGTGTGTGTGTGTGTGTGTGTGTGTGTGTGTGTGTGTGTTTAGGAAATATTTGTCCCACGGCTGCTTTGTTTTATATGGAAAGTACATTTCTACTGGTCTCTTCATGGGGGGTGGGGCACTTAGACATGAGATAAAACCTAAGCTATAAGTAAATCTTCACCAAAATGCTAGAATGTTGTTATAAAGAACCCAAGAGTTCAAGAAAAGGAGTTCTTTACAGCTTGGATCTATTCAGGACTGAATAATTTACCGATAATGTGCATAGTTCTACAGCAGATGGGCCTTTTAAGGGAGAGGCAGAGGGCACTGTGCCTTACCTCTCTCAGAGGAGGTTATAATTTTTAAATTAACAGGAAGAATTAAAGTTTGGTTAGTCTAGGAATGGATATTATATTCCTCAGCATAAAGAGGACCAGGCATAGGGTTGGTGAAGAGGGAGTGTGGGATAGAAGGGGGAAAAGGTAAAAGAAAAAGAAGGGAAATTGAAGACAAGAAGGAGAGAAGGGTGTGGGAGGTGACAGACATATACAGAGAGGCAATTCAAATGCAAATTTTTCTTTTGATTATGTTACCTTGAGGTAACCATCTGACACAATTAATTCTGGGCATCAGTAGAGCATGAGACCCTTACATTTCTCTCCTAAGAGACTTATCAAACCTGCCTAGCATTTCCAAGGTCAGAATATATAGCTAATCCCAGATTTGTTTCCCTCATGGAGGAGACATTTTGTTCCATTAATTTTAATGAAATGTAAATCACCATAAATGCCAGATTAGCAAAAGCCTATGAACTTGCTGTAGTGAAAAATATACAACATCCATTTTTCCATCCTCTATATTTTCTCCATTTTTTCCCAAATGTTGTGAAGAGTGATAAAATAATATTGACTGCATGGCTTTTCATTGCTATATTTCCCCCTGGATTTATTGAAATTAACCTTACCATAATTAGTCATGACTAATGATCTCTGTTAGCCTCCTAATTTAGTACTACTTAAAGTTAAGCATTGCTTCTGCTCCCTCCCCCACCCCCACACACAATTTGCTTAATTATTCCTCAAAATTCTGCTGCTGCAGAAAATATATAGTCAATAAACATTTATTAAACTCCTGTTATGAATTAAGTACTGGGAATATTAAGAAAGGTAAATGACAGTCCTTATTCTCAAGGAACTCACAATCTAATGGAAGAAACAACATGCCAAATGACTATACACAAACAGTATGTATACAGGATAAATAAGTATTTCAGAGGGAAGGCACCAGAATTAAGGAGGACTGGAAATGGCTTTGAACAAAAAGTAGGATTTTAGCTGGGACTTGAAGGAAGTCAGAGAAGCCAGGAGGCAAAGATGAGAGAGACCATTCAAGGAACAGAGTACAGCTGTAAGTAGTAGTGAGGAGAAGGAGTTTCCTGTTGCAGTAACAGAAAGGATGTCAGAGAAACTGAATTAAAGAGGAGATGAGAGAGGGATTTGTAAGGTGGAAGAGGACTGGATCATGTATGGAGAGGAGGGGGGAAGTTATGAATGACTTCGAATGCTAAACAGATGATTTTATATTTGATCCTAAAAGGAAATCATTGGAGTTTATTGAGTAGGGGAGTAGGGATACAACAGATAAATAAATCACTTAATTGGGCAAAAGACAGGTCTTCACATTGGAGGATAACAATAACAACAAAGTGGAAGTAATTTAGATGCTTATTGATTGAGGAATAGCAGAACACATTTGTATATATGAATGTTAAAATTTTTTTTCAGGATACCCACATACATTCAACTTCATTTTAGTGTGATTTTCATTAATATTATACGTGTATATAAACAAATATATATAATCACCTTAAGAAATGAGATAAAGTGAAGTAAATAGAACCAGGATATAAATATATATTAATTTTTTAAAGTAAACTTAAATTTAAATGTAATATTAAATTTAAAATTAAGATTAAATTTACATTTAAAATGTAAAGAATCTTTAATGAAATATATATATGTATTCTACTTTACTCTCATATGTACATACATACATATATATATATATATATATACACATCTACAAAACACACACACATACACATACATATATATCCTGATTCTATTTTATTTGCTTTATCTCATTCCTTAAGGTTCTATATATAATATTTATAGAAATATAATATTTATAATATATATATGTTAAAGAAAAGTGATGATGGTAGGGAACCATGAGTTTCTAGGGGTGCTCAAGACCCCAAAATACTGATGCACCAAGTCCTGCCAAATGAATTCGACTCAAGCCTTCTCAGCCAAGGAAAAACACAAAGTTTATTAAGCATTCACCATAATGGGTTGTCTTAAGAAATCCCACCCTTTGTGACAAAACAAGCCAGCCAGATTCAATCTACTGAGCTAGATTGAATCTGAGTTCCTTCATGGAGGCAAGATGGAGATTATATACAGAAAGATTGTGGGAAGGTCATGTAGTCTGGAGTGACTAGAGGAGGGGTTTAAGGAGGGTCTTGGGAAGGAGTCTAAGCAGGATCTTGATTGGACTGGGGTGACTACAGGTCAAGATTCCAGGAAAAAAGAGCATGGGATTTTGATAAGATTAAGAGTGGGAAGCAACTGGACAGTAGAGGGCTAGGCTAGGTAGATATTTGGGCCTAGACAATGAAAGGCTTATGGCCTCAGGTGAAGGCCATATCTAGTGGGAAGATTCAAGGAGAGTTCAAGGGGGTACCCAGAGACTGTACTCCATCAGGATCAAGGGGGTCCCCAGAGACACATATGTGTATATTGTTAGTGAAAATCATACTAAAATTAAGGTTAGTGACATGAAAAATCTTTGCTCTGGAAAGGAAATCAGGATATGCACTTCCATCCCTTTCCTTTCCTTAGAGAAATTGGGGACTCTGACCTCAAAACATTTCCTCTGTTGCTAGATGGATTACTGTTCAGGCTAGACTAGGTTAATCACTTTTTTGTTGTTATAAATGATGGCTCAGGGAGTGAATGAGGTGGTGGCAATATATAACTATTGTAAAAATAATGTTAACAATGATATAGCAATAATAATTTAATTTTTTAAAGAAATACTTAATGCAATAAAATGAGGAGTAAAAATAGAAAATGGACCCATGATTTACTGGTGTTGGGAACATTCTGGTGAGGAAAATCCTGGTAGCTTGCTGGAATGGTAGATAGAGTGATGGATTTGAAATCAGGAAGACCTCAGTTCAAATTCTTCCTGAGACACTTCCTAGCTGTATGACTAATAATTCACTTAAATACTGTCAAGCCACTTAACCTTTCTCTGGAACAGTTTCCTGATTTTTCAAATGGGTATTCATATGTCCTTCCTCTCAGAATTATGACGATAAAATAAGACATAATATATTAAAAATGTTTTGCAAAACATAAAGTATTATATAATGTTATTTGTTTATTTATTTATTAGACATTATTATTACAATCAATTCAGGTCAGCACTTTCTCCACCATGTTTAGCCTTACAGAGTTGCTTAGAACATCAAGATATTAAATGACTTGACTGGGATTGCACAGTTATGTGTCAGAGGTGAAGTTTGAGCCAACATCTTCCTGAGATTCTGACTCTCTTGTTGTAATGGTAATCAGGGCAGGATTTTTTTTTTTTTTTTGCTGTCAAATGCCTTTGATGAGTCTGACTTTTGTTTGAATGGGGCAGATAAAGTGGGATCTTTTGTCTTGGAATGCTTCTCAGCACTGGGGCAGTTGAGAGTCATCAATTTGTATATGATGTGGTACTAGTGAGCACCTGAACAACTTTCCCCATACCCTGGTTTCTCACACTCTAAATGGTGAGCCTGGAGCCCTCAGGGTCCTGAACAGGGTATATGTACTGGAAGGCTAACATTTGACTTTTGTGGGGTACACTCATGGAAAGAGTGATAAGACTCTGGGCAAGCCATTAAAATAGCCCACCTGGCTTTGAAACCCAGATGTTGGTGCTTCTCTGGTAACTATGTATTGCTATGGATAAACTAGTTTGTCTTATTTGCTCTGTTTATAATATATGCTTGTAATTTCTGTTTGTATTTGCCCGGAAGTTCAGGGGGATGATCTTTTCCGCCTGAACTAAGTGAATGAAATATGTTTGTTTAATTAAACTGAGATTGTTAACCCCTTAAAGTTGCTTTTCTTAGAAAAGCAGATGAAAGAATCTATGTTGACCGCCCTTCTGGGTGCTTTTGTTGTTGGTCTTGCACACCTACAGTAGCTGCTAGCAACAATGTTGTTACACTTATCCATCACCACATGCTGCTTCTCTAAAAACAAAACAACAAAGAAGCAAAACAAAACAAACAGAAAAAAAAGTCAAGGGTAATATATATACACATATATGTGCATGTGTATTATATACACATGTGTATATATGTATATACACACAGAGATGTATATATAGTATGTGTACACACATGCATATATGTGTTTATACACATATATGTATGTATATGTACATGTTACATATAAATATATTATACATATATGTATATGTGTATATACGTGTATATGTGTATGTATGTGTGTGTATGTATACACACACATTTGTGGAATGTTAACATAGTTAACATGAGTTTCTAAATCAACTTAGATATTGCTACTTTATTTACCTCTTCAAAATTTTGCCCAAGTATGGGCACCTAAATTCATTACAGTTGACAAATGACTGCTGCTGCTGGGAAACTCAGATTACACACACACACACACACACACACACACACACACACATACAGAGAGAGAGAGAGAGAGAGATGTATACATATACACACACAAAGAAAATAACAAGGTTCTCAGTTCCTGGGTTTATACTAGTTACACTACCTGAAAAAGTCATTAGGACAAGATTTTTAAAAGCCTAACACAATAGACAAAATCTACTGTATGTTTTTTGTTAAATCCTTGTCTTTGGTTCTATTGTATTTAAAGAAAGAAAAAGGGAACACACACATGTGTCATATACACATATATTTACACATAGATACACACATAAACATGTATGTGTATCTATATCTGTATCTATCTATCTATCTATCTATCTATTAAATGGGGCTGCATTTAGTTTGTTGCTGGTTGGTTGTCATCCTTCATTCTTGAAGAGAACCAAAGTGACATCAGTATGATAGAGTCAAGTTTATACTGTTTCCAACTGTGGTTGTTCAGACTAATATGAGCTCAGAATGTTCTACCACAGGTTGGGCACAAATAGTCCATGTGAACATTTGGGGTAGATTCTCTAGCACATCTTGAATTTCTTTTGAGCTACTTCAATTAATGCTTTGCTTATAGAGCACAAGATCTTCTATGATGTGGGCACGCCATGCTGAGCAGTCCTGTGCTAGTGTCTCCAATATCACACAATCAATTCTAAAGTTCTTAAGAGAGACCTTGAGAGTGTCCTTGTATCACTCCTCTGACTACTATGTGAGCACTTACCCTGTGTGAGTTCTCCATAAAATAGTCTTTTTGGCAAGGGTACATTTTGCATTCAAACTACATGGTTAGCCCATTGAATTTACACTGTCTAATATACATATATACATATATGTATGCATGTGTATTAATATTAACTAGGACTGCATTTAAAAATAGAGGCAAAGTATCAATAAAGAAGAAGTAAGAATTGAATGAGAGTGAAGGTCCACTGAAAATACAAGTTACACTTTCGTATTTTGGAGATTCAGATACTTCTAGCCACAGGGCACAGTGACAACCAGGAGATAAGAGTCTAGAGTAGAAGGACAAGAATAGCCATTGCTGGGAAATGTTTACATTAGAGGTTTTTCCAACAGATAGCACAAGGAACATTGAGAGTTAAAAAGGATAGTGACATTATGTTCTAATAATCAGCTGGGTAGGAATAGGTTAGAAACATGGAAACTATCCAAGAGCAGTGAGTGAATCCTTTAGTAACCCTATAAAGGAGTGGACCTCAGTGTTATGCGAATAGACTTCATATAACAGTTGAATTTACTAAAAAGAGTGCATGACTTTGTATTGTTGGAGAACTATATTAATTTAAGATAAAAACATAAAAAATAATTTGTGCTATTATAAGTAGTTCTTTTTCTTGAAATTAGCATTTCTTGTGTCATACTACTTATAATTTGATGTCATATAGGTCCTTGGTTTCATGGGTATGGGCAGAAGTTTTCTGGAGCTAGCTTAAACCACCTTGAGAGTTACTATTGTTAAATATTAATGATGAGTATTTTACCCTGAAATCAGCAGTCACTATGAATCAGCACTTGATTTATAGTTTTGTTTTGTTGTCTAGTTTTAAGAAAGTTTCAATATTGCAAATTAAACATGAAACTGTTTCTCTATTTCTTTTTTTCTGGAGTCACTTGTTAAATATTTGCTAACACACACTTTTATCATATTACTTGAGTTCAGCAGTACATTCTACTACTACTACTGAGCAGTAGTAGAAGGTTCAGGGAACAAAGTCATCAGCAGATTGAAGTACTGGTGACTGTAGGCTAATAAAAAGTGACTAGCATTTATGTAGTGCTTTTGTAATGCTTTTCTTATTTAAGCCTCAGTATTTCTGAGTTTGGGTGCTTACTTCACTTGTTTAGGTCATAACTCAATCACACTCCCTCATCGTATGTAGTTTTTAGATATAAATCTTGTATCAAGACTCTACTCCCTACATGTGAAGCCTTTATCTGGTTCTCATTTCAAGGGTGTATTCTGTAAATGCCACAATATAAAGTAGTGGATTTTCATTGGCCGTAGAATCTTTTATGTCAGCATTGCCAATGAGGTAGGTCTCACAGATTATTATTAAAAATGGCACCTGGAGGAGATGCCTAATAGACCTTAGGTTGGAAAATGAAATGGAAAAGGAAAAATCAGTCTGGGGAAACCTAGCATCTGAGAAACATGGGAATTCAAGGCTCAAAGAAGAATATAGTAAGAGACCGATTCTTTCGTTTTTACTATGTTAGGCTGCCTATAAGCTTGGATCTGTGTGCATTCATGACCAATTTAAAAAAAAATAAAAGTTTTTTTGGCTCAAGGTTGTTATTGTTGTGTTTGTCCTTCATTTTTGAAGAGGACTATTACATCAGTGAAATGATGACATGACTTGCAGTTGACTTTGACTTGAATGAGGGAGTGCTATGCAAGGTTACCAGCCTTACTTTCTCCTCCAGAGCCATCTGGTTCCTGTGGCCTGATATTCAACAGGATAACTAGAGATGGCCTAGGATGTCCTGGGAGATCCTGACCCTTTTAGGCTAAAGTCTTTTCAGATTCTCACTTTGAGTGAGGTAATACTCATTCAGTGAATAGGCCTCTTTAAGAAGTTAATCCAAGGATGGACCTTTTAATCGATACTCAAAAAAAAAAATCAAACTGGGAAGGGAAGACCCTTAGGGTTCCTGGCCAAAAGAGAAATAGTTACTATTTAGTATTTACATTTACTCTGTGCTAGGAGGGCAGGGACCTATTGTCCAATCTATGAGCTCCAGTGTGAATTGGTTCCTCTCCCATTAGGAAGCATGGCTCACTTGATTCAGCTAAGTTTGCATTTGCTGAGAGAGTCAGCCCCATCCCAAAGAACTAGATATGAGTCAATAACCAGCCAGTTTCTTTGCTCAATTTTTTTTATGTGTCTATTAGGGCTAAAAACCAAGTTGAGTCTAATAGTCACAGCAGGGTAGAGACATTAGGAGATTCATAAATTAAGGTCCTTTTACTATTACTTTTCTCAAGCAGAATCAAGCTACAGCCTAATATACAAAATACTTTGGTGTGAAAATACTGGCTGAGAGGGTCCTGGGAAGCATGGTACAAAAGAAAGAATACTTGATGTGGGGTGTGAAGAGCTAGTTCAAATCCTGGCTCTGTCATTTATTAGCTGTGTGACTCTGGGCAAATCATTTGAATTCTCTTGAACTCAGTTTCCTCTTATAGAAAATGAAGGAATTAGATTAAAACTCTTTTCAACCTTAAATCCATGCTACTGTCATGGCTTTGAATGGTGTGGCTGTAGCATTTGAACAAATTATTATTTTAGCATTAAATATAAAGAACATAAGAGACATTGAAATTTGTGAACTTAAAATGTAAGTGTAAAGGGGAACTAATGAATGAATTTATTAGTTATATATTATTGAAAACAAATTGACCACACACACTCACAACACACATGCACATGTGAAAAGTAATCATGCTTCTCCCTCCGTTCTAAATAAAAAGAAGTTAATGAAAGGAAATGTCTAAAAGAAATGGCACTTCTTTATTATAGAAGGCAAGGAAAAGTCTTGTGTGCATCTGCATTCATTTCTGATGCTGAATTGGCTCTTGTGATGTGTCTTTAGGGATATTTGTCTTCCTCAGGCAAAATTTCAGGAAAACAAAGGCATCTCTAAACAGCTGGCAGATTCTGGACTGCTGCTGACCAATATTAGGAAAAAGCTGTTGTTCCTAATCAGAACAGACACTAGTATCTTTCTCATGCAAATAATTACTTCTAACTAGCTCTCCGAATCATTCTAATTCAGTGAAGGGTTCTCAGTAATTGTATGGTGTTGCTAGGTAACGCCCATTCCTGAGTGTGAGTAAGAGGCTAGTTCATCTTCACAATACAGATTTTGTAAAATGATAGATATTTAATTTGGGGAGTTGTGTGAATTAAACATTATTTAAAAATGAAGACAAAAGTCTATATCTGCTTAGAAGACATGTTTTATCAAGAGAACCAGGCTTATCTTTTTAATCTGAAAATATCAGCTCTTTTAACAGCAGGGCAAAATCTCTTCTGCAGCACTATATTTCTGTTGTGCACCTACAAGTGTCAGAGGATATTAATTAGCATGTTTTTAGGGTATACAGGATTTTAATGGTGTAACTGGAAGGTCGCCCACATATCCCTAGAAAATTATAAGCAGAGAAACAATAGCTACAACTGATAACCAGATGGATAAGTATGAAGCTAATGTTATTTCTTCTGGGGCCAGAGTGTCAAAATGAATATCTAATTAGACTTCTGAACAACCTGAAGGAACCACAAAGCAAAAATAAATCAAGTAGCAATTTAAGGGAACAATAAAAAAGGGAAAAACCATGCTAATATTAAAAAATAAGGTGGTTAGAAGTGAATCTTTGGAAATAAAGGAAATAAGAAGAAATAGCACACCCAAATATTACTTTATTTTTAAAATGGCATACAAAATTCAATTACCTTTTGTTACAATTGATTGTTATATCACTTTATAAAGTGTAGAGGTGAATGTCAACATTACAATGTGCATATAGGCCAATTACTTCAACCAAAAGTAAAACAGATAACTGGGCATGAGAACCTCTTTTGTTGTCAAGGAAAATGTTTGCCAAGATACCACTCTAGATATTATTTTATTGGAATGAAATATATTTTATTTGTTTCAAATTGAAATAATGACCTATAGAATTATGACACAGTGTCCTAAAATTCCTTAATTGTTTATTGAGAATAATTTTTAAAGCTAATGTGGTATAAAGGAAAAAACAATCACAAGACCTCTGGATTTGGAGTCATAGAACCAGGGACTATATCATGGCTCTACATTTTACTACCTATGTGACTTTGTGCAGATCATTCTGTCTTCCTAATTCCCAGTTCTCTCATTTAACAAAAGAGGGGTGTAACATTTATAAAAAGGGACCAAGATGGCAGTGTACAAGCTGGGACCCAGTTCACTCTCCCAATATTCCCCTCCAAACAACTTTAAAATAATGCTACAAATCAAATTTTGGAGTGTCACAGCCAACAAAAGATCAGAGGATGACATTTTTAAGCCTAAAACAAATCAAGAGGTTTGTTAAATGAGAGAACTGTGACTCTTGGAGGGGGCTGAGACAACATCAACAGAAACAGCAGAAGGAGATCTCAGCCAAGAGAAGGTAAGGGGGTCAGCTAACTGGTTGGAAACAGATTACAGGGGACCCTTTGATGGAACTAGGTGTAGCTGGTGCTAATTGGCAACTTTATTTCTCATAAATAGCTCTGGGTAGACCAGAACACAGACCAGCTGACCAGTTACCACACCTCTGGCAGGATAACACCATCTTGGAAGCACCAAAAACTTGCAGAACTAGATCTAAAGACAGCAGCACAAAAAAGTCTGAAACTTGAAAAGTGTTTCCCCACCCCAGATCAGTACAGCCCAACATTTAAATAAAGTAACAATTCAAGAAATAGGCTCAAAAAATGAGTAAACTTGACCTTAAAACATTACTATGGTGGTAGGGAAGAACAAGACATAAACTTAGAAGTCAACAATGTAAAAATAGCTACAAAGAAAGCTTCAAAAAAAATGCTAATTGGACTGAAGACCAGAAAAAATTGCTGGAAGAATTAAAGAAATAGATGAGTAGTATAGGAAAAATTGGGGAAAAAATGAAAGTGAGGCAAGAAAATTTTTAAAAGATAATTAACATCATGGATAAAAAATGCACAAAAATACTTTTAAAAAAACCCTTAAAAAACAGAATTGGTCTAATGGTAAAAGGCACAAAAAAAGTTTACTGAAGAAAAGAACTCCTTTCAGAGCAAAATAAACCAAATGGAAAAGGAGTTATAAAAGCATACTGAACAAAATAATTCCTTAACAATTAGAATTGGGCAAGTGTGAGGTAATGACTCTATGAGACTTCAAGAAACAATCAAACAAAGTCAAAAGAATGAAAGAAAGAAAAAAAGTCTTTAGAAAAATAGGGCATTTGGGGAAGATGACAGAGTAAGACGTTTCAAGGGTCTCCACATTTCCTTCACAAACATACACAAAATCTCCATGAAATGAATGCTGAGCAGCAAAAATAATCAGGTAAAGTAGTTGTCTTCCTAAGACATCTTGAGATGCCCTCAGAAAACACTCCAGGGTCTGAGGTTTGGTCTGAATGAAGTTTAAACATCTCCAGGTCAACTCCACTAAATCAATAAATAGTAAGCCTTGAGAGAAGCAGTATATTCCTCAAGAAATTAATTTCTACCTCAGGAACTTTCATCTCACAAACTTTTACTTCACATTCATCTAAATAACAGCAGATGGTTGAATGAGGGAAGACTGAAAGACCCCTTTGCTGTTTCTGGAAGTTAGGCCTAATGGTGCTGATTAGACATGATCCCTAGCTCTGCTGTGGGTGAGGAGGTGTGAGCACAAGCCTGGTGACTGCAGTACCACAGGGAGCAACAACATTTTTGGGACAGTATGGCTGATGCTTAGGGCAGGAAGAAAGGAGTCCCTGAGGTTGATCTCCACAAGAGAATTCAGAAAACAATAGTAAGAAGGACCCGAGGCCTAAGGCAACATTACCCACAACTCAAGATTAAAACTTTATTGTAACAATATTATGCTGCTAACAAAAAATAAAATAAGATAAATTAAAAATAAAAATAAGTAAGCAAAGGAAAAAAAAGAATCTGAACATTGATAGTTACTTTGGTGTAAAAGAAGATTGGGGTTCATTTTCAGATGAAGATAGTGAGGTTAAAAAAAAAAAAGTCACTCATTTCCTAAAGAGTAAAAGTCAAGTGGTCACAAGCCCTAAAAGAAATCTTGGAAGAACTTAAAAAGAATTTAATAATAAATAATAAATATTTATAAATTTAATAATAAATCAAATAAGGGAAAATGAGGAAAAATTAGAAAAAAATAAAAGCAACTCAAGAAAATTATGAAAAGAAAGTTAACCAATTTGAAAAAGAGATACAGAATCTTAAGGAAGAAAATAACTCCTGGAAAACTAGAACTAGGGAGGTGGGATCAAATGACATTATAAGACACCACATTATAATAAAGCTAGAAAAAAATAGAAGAGAATCTAAAATATCTTATTAGAAAAAACAATTGATCTGGAGAACAGTTCAAGGACAAACAACATAAGAATATTTGGGCTACCTGAAAGCTATGATCAAAAAAAAAATCTGGATACAATGTTAGAAGAAATTATTGAGGAAAATTGCCCTGAAGTTCTAGAACAAGGTAAAGTAGAAATAGAAAGAATCTACTGTTCACCACCTGAAACTGATCTTAAGAAAGCTTACAGGAATGTCATAGCCAAGTTTCAAAATTCCCAGATTAAAGAGAAAATAGTGCAAGCAAAAATCTGAAAACAAAACAAAACTAAACAAAACAATTTACATACTGTGGAAAAACAATCACAAGACCTAGCAGCTTCTACACTAAAAAGTCATAGGTCTTGAAATATTATATTTTGAAGAAAAAAGGAGCTGGGATTATGTTCAAGAATAATTTATCTAGCAAAGTTGAGTATGATCCTGAATGGAAAAAAAAAGAATATTTGATAAACTGAAGGATTTTCAGGTATATGTAGCCAAAAGGTCAGAACTCAATGGAAAATTCAATATAAAAGATCCAGAAGAAATAGAAGAAAGTCATTAAAGACTAATTATAAGGCAATGATTAAGGTCAAAGTGTTTATTTATGATACATGAATATCATTAATTATGGATTATTATTATTAGCAATAACATTCTCAAAACTGTTACCATTACTAAGGTAGTTTGAAAGAAAGGTTGGGGCTGAGTTGTTTATGGTGAGGTTATTCTAAAAGAAAAATTGGGTAAAAAATGGCTAAAAGGAGAAATTATTTCATGAAAACAAGGTGTGAAAGGAAGAACTAATAGAGAGGAAGCGGGTCAGGGTCCAGCACTGGTAATATTGGAACCTTACTTTCATCTGGGTTGAAGAGGAAATAATGTACACCTCTGAAGAGGTTTAGAATTCTTCTGAATTTCCAGAGGGATGAGAAAAAACTGGAGGCTAGGGTGGTGTAGCCAGAATGGACTTTGTTTTCTTTGAATGACTCAGCTTGCCTCGTTGAGCTTCCCTGGACGCTGGGGCTTGCTCTTCCGGGGCAGGAGGCCCAGTGACCATTCCAGGGATTGGAGAGCTTCCTGTGTGATGAGTCATGGGGTTGGCTGAGGGGAGGTGTGTTAACGTGGTCTACGCTAGGGGGAGGGGCCAAGTCAAGAATCAATCAGCCCTGGTCATTCAGGCGGCACTTGATGATGTCAAAAACTCTATAAGAGGGGAGAGGACAGCTTGAAGATCCTCCTTTCCTTTTCCGGTTGGAGCCAGAGACGCCTACAGCCGAAGCTGAGCTGCCAGTAGCAGAGCTGACTAGAGGCTAGTGGGTAATCTTCTTACCGTAGAGGGGAAGCATGTATACGATTTTGCCTTATACCATCTCGCTTCTCTGTGGCCTCCTGGTTACCCTTGTAAGGCGGACTTATTGGGCCTGGAAGCTTTTGATGAAAATATCAAAATGGGGATGCTGGTTTGTGGGCTTGTTACTGTGGAGTGTAAATACATGCTTTAGTTCTCCTGCCTTCTGCCTAGAGAATTCCTTATATCCTGCGGTTCTGGACCTTTTAGGCACGTATGAGATTCTCTTAGAAATCATAAATTCTGCCTTCCTAATGTAGGTGGGAAGGGACTCTTAGAAGAGAGCATAAATTAAGATTAAGAAGGTGGGGTGAATATATTAAATAATAATAGACAAAGGAGGGACTTTTAGAGAGTTAGGTAAAATAAGGAATATGAGGGTAAGGAGAGAAGATAGGGATAGCATGAAAAGAGAAACTGAGAAGGAAAATAGGGAGTAAAAATAAGAGGGCATAGAGCAATATCTTACATCATTTACCAAAAAAAAAGGTCAAAATGGATACATGACCTAGATATAAAGAGAGATTTTACAAGAAAATTAGAACACAGAGCATATTATTTATTAGACTTATGGGTAGGCAAACAATTTATGAATAAACAAGAGATAGAGAGCAAAGTTAAGTATAAAATGGATAATTTCAATTGCACAAAATTAAAAAGTTTTTATACAAATAAATGTAGCAAAAATCAGAAGGAATGCAGAAAATTGGGCGGGTAATTTTTATAGTTTATCAGATAAAGGTCTCATATCTAAAACGTATAAAGAACTTTGTCAAATCTATATGAACATGAATCATTTTGCAATTGATAAATGGTCAAAGGATATGAACAGGCAGTTTTATAGTCTTATGAAAAATGCTCTAAATCACTATTGATTAGAGAAATGAAACAACCTTGAGATATCATTTTATGCCTACCAGATTGGCTAACATGATAGAAGCAGAAAGTGACAAATGTCGGGGAAGAACACTAATTCACTGTTGGTGGAATTGTGAACTGAGCCATCATTTTGGAGAGCAATCTGGAATTTTACCCAAAGAGTTATTAAACTACCTATGCCCTTTGACCCAGCAATTCTGCTACTTGACCTTTTTCCAAAGATAATTAGGGGAAAAGGAATAGAACCTATATATCCTAAAATGTTTATAGCAGCAACCTTTGTGGTGGCAAAGAACTCCAAATTTTAGGGATGCCCATCAATTGGGGAATGGCTGAATAGATTATGGTATGTGATTGTGATGGAATACTATTGTGCTATAAGATACTATGAGCTCAATGATTAAAAAAAAACATAGAAAGACTTGAACAAAATATTGAAGAGTGAAATGAGCAGAGCCAAGAGAACATTGTATACAGTAACAGCAATATTATTTTAGGAATGACTTTGAGTGAATAAGATATTTTGAATATCATAAATACCCAAACTAACTATAGAGGATATGTAAGGAAAGATACTATCTGCATCCAGAGAAAGAACTGATAAATAGAAGTATATGTACAATAATTTTACATATGTACACCTATTTGTGTCTATGAGTAGCCATTTCTAGGGCAGGATGGGAGAGAAAACAAAAGAAATGTACATGATAATCTTGTATATCTGAAAGGAATAGGAAGTTGTGCTTAGTAGATTTGCAGTTTCATGTGCAATCATCTTTTTTATTGTACTGTTACAGAGATGCTTGTTTTATTCCTTAAATTAAAAATAACATTAAAAAAGAGAAATGATACCCTCCCCTAAAAAAAAATAACTAACCTGGGAAATAGATCAATAGGAATAATTTAAGAATTACCGGACTACCTCAAAGCCACGACTAAAAAGAGCCTAGACATGATATTTGAAGAAATTATAATGGAAAACTGTCCTAATATTTTAGATCCAGAGGGCAAAATAAAATTTAAAGAATCCACTGATCGCTTCCTGGAAGAGATCTCAAAATATAGATTTCCATGAACATTTGTATTGGTAATTAATGTGGGAATTTTTTTTTACTGTTTTAGAATGATAAATTAATTAAGTGTCTTTGATTGAGTCTTACTAGGTGCCCCTGGCTGGTTAGCAAACTATTTGCTAGTTTGAGAGAGGCAGGAAGCCCCCAGGGCCCCAAGGGGAGTTGCTAAGACCAGAGCCAATAGTATGGGCCTAAGTTCTGGTCACTCAGATGACATTTGGTGATGTCTAAAGACTGCATAAAAAGAGAGAACAGAGTTGTTTGCTTGGGGCTCTCACTCCTGGAGGAGTGTTGATGTGGAGACTCTAGGCAGCTGCTCTAAGAACCTCCCAGCTCATGAATCCAGATGTTGATGTTTATTGGTAACTATCAATTGTGATTTGGTCTGTTTCTAACGTATGTTTGTAATTTGTTTGTATTTGCTCTGAAGTTCAAGATGCTGGCTTTTCCTCCTGAACTAAGTGAGTTTATATGTATGTGTCAGATTAAAGTAAGATTGTTAATCCCTTAATGTTGCTTTCCTTAGTAAAGCAGATCAAAAGAACCTGTGCTGACAGCATTCTTGTTGTTGAGCTTATGTTGGTCTTTCACCCCCATAATAGCTGCTAGCCAAATTGTTGTGACAACATTATAGTAAAATTCCAGAGCTCCCAGGTCACAAAAATATTGAAAGCAGCCAAAAAGGAAAATTCAAATATTGTAAAGCCACAGTCAGGATAACATAAGAGTTAGTGGCTTCCACCTTAAAGAAGAGGAAGGCTAGGAATGTGATATTACAGAGGGCAAAAGATTGCTCTCCAAAATGGTTTACAATTCCACCAACATTGGATTAATCTTATCATTTTGTAGATTTTAGATGTTTGAGATTACTGAGATTGGAGATTAACCATTAAAGAGTTTGGAGATTAACAATTTTAAGATTTAAAGGGAGAATGCATGGGACTTTGGGTAATTCCAAGAACTCACCCCCTTCTTTTTGTTGTATCTGATGACACACTTAGCAGAAGTTTAACATAAGATGAAATGTCTTAGTTGTGGAAGATCACTCTATGGGATTTGTTTTAAGGAAAAAAAATAAGAATTAAATTCTGTGGAAGTTATAGGGAAAATAGCAGAATCACTCTTTCTCTGGTGAATGATAATCTATTGTTTTTGCACAATAAAGGTAGGACTTTTCACTGATTAGAGAAAAATAAAAAAAATGACCACGAAAATAGAAAAGTTTGTTTAAATCAGGAAGTAATTTAGGAATAAGTAAAATCTAATTCAGTTATGGAAAGGAAATTTATAATAATTACAAGAATCTCTCTTCCAGAAGAAGAAATCTAAGCTATCTATAGTAATATAAAATGTTCTAAATCACTTATAATTAGAGAAAGGCAAATTAAAACACCTCTGAGGTACCATCTCACCCCCATTGGAAATGACAAATTCTGGAGGGGATGAGGGAAAACGGGTTCATTAATGAACTGATTGAACCATTCTTGAGAACAATTTAGAGCTATGCTCAACAGGCTAAAAACCTATACATATTGTTTCATCTACTAAGTCTGTGCCCCAGAGAGATTTTTCAGTAATGTTGTTGTATGTCTTCAATGAGGACGAAAATGGCATCGAGGTTAGCTACCACACTGACTGTAAATTATTTAACTTGAAAAGCTTGTTATAAGCCAGGACTAAAGTGAAGGGAGACTTGGTGTATGACTTTTTGTTCACAGATGACTATGCACACAATTCAGTCTCTGAGGCTGAGATGCAAGAGTACAGATCAATTCTCTACTGCTTGTGCTAATTTTGGCCTAACAGTTAACACTAAGAAAACACAGGATTTCTACCAGTCAACACCACCACCAGCCACAGTGGAACCATTGCTTACAGAAAATGGAGACATTTTTTAATACTGTGGACAGGTTCACTTACTTCAGCAGTATACTTTCCAGAGATGTACACATAAATGATGAGCTTGATGTACACAATGCCACAGCTAGCTCACTTCTAAAGGAAAGTGTGGGAGAGAAAGTATATTAGACTGCCTGCCAAACTGAAGGTTTACAGAGCCTTTGTGCTGACCTTGTTGCAGGCCTGTGAAAACTGGATGGTATCCAAAACTAAATCATCTCATTTGAATTGTCTTAGGAAGATTCTAAAGATCACTTGGCTAGATAAGGTACTGGACATTGAGGTCCTTTCTTGAGCTGAACTACAAAGCATTCAAACTCTACTGCAGAGAACACAACTCCAATAGGTTGACTACCACATTATTTGAATACCAAACATATATTTGCCTAAAAGATGATTTTGCAAAAACTCACACAAAGCAAATATGGTCAGAAGAAGAGATACAAGGACACTCTCAAGGTCTCTCTGAAGAACTTTGGAATTGATTGTGAGACATGGCACAAGATTGCGCAGCATGACATTCCCACATGAAAGATGGTACCATGTTCCCTGAGCAAAGCAGAATTGGAATAGCTTAAAAGAAATGTGAGGTTCAAAAATTTAGACATATCCATTCGCAATGTTCATATGGACTACTTGTGCCTGATCTATGGTAAACTCTTTTGAGCTCATATTGGTCTGATCAGCCACAGTCAGAAACACTGTACCATGACCCCAACTTAGTGATGTCATTTTGGTTCTCTTCAAGAATAAAGGAAAACAATCAACCAACCTCAAAGACATCAGAGAAAAGGAAAAAGACCTGTATATAGCAAAATACAGCAGTTCTGTGTGTATTGGCAAGATTTGTAAATTGAAGGGATGTTCATGAATTGGGGAATGGTTGAACAAGTCATGATGTATTACTGTGATGGAGTACTATTTACAATAGGAAATGGTGAAAGGGGAGTGGTTTCAGGTAAAAAAAAACATGGCAAGACCTATATGAACTGATGGAAAATGAAGTGAGAAGAACAAGGAGATCATTGTGCACAGTAACAACAATATTGTAATGATGATCAACTATGAAAGACTTGGCTGCTCTCATCAATACAATGATCTAAGATGATTCCAAAGGACTATTGATGAAAAAATGCTATCCACCTCCAGAGAGAGAACTAATGAACGGAAGTATGATTTTCTTGCTTTCTTTTATTCTTGTGCCTTTTTGGTGCAAGATATGGTTAATATGGAAATAGGTTTTGCATGATTTTGCATGTATAACTGATATTATATCATTCATCTTCTTAGTGGGTGAAGGATATTTGAGAGAGAGTGAGAGAAAATATGGAATTTTTTAACTTAAATTTAAAAAGAAAAAATTTTTAAAAAATGAATATTGTTTTCAAATTAAAAAAAATGATGGACTGGGCTAGATGGCATATTAGATTTCTTCTACTTCTGAGTCCTATGGTCTTCTTAATTGCCCTGGCCCAACTCATTTCCCCACTCCTCCCAGAATCCTCTATAAATACACACATTTCAGTGTCATTTCATCTTCTTAAGTAGAAATGAAATGATGAACACCAACACAGGTAACTTAGATTATTATATTTACAGGTTTTATTAATGAGTTTGTAATGTAATTTTCCTTTACAACAGAAAACTTTAGGTCAATGGTTTCTTTATTTTCTTTGTTGGTTAAAACCTAGGTTAGAGAATATGGAAAGAATTTTTGAAAATTAGAGCAGAGATGTCTTAGGATATGTTGAGAGGCTGTCAGAGTAGCTAGATCAGCACAAATCTTAATTGACAAAGACTGAGGGGATTTGGGGCACAAGTTTCTTGATGTCATGGAAAGCTCTTAGAGAAGATCAAATCAAGTCCCACCTTTGCAACACTCACTGAATTGAGTTACTTTACCTCTGAACCTGTATCTTCTTCAGCAAAATGGAGATAATAATAACTTCTTTGGCTATTTCAGAGTGATAGTGTAAAATCAAATGGCATAATCCATTCATGCTTGATAACAGTAGGAATATAGATCATGGATTTTAGAGCTGGAAGGAACCATAGACACCCAGTTGAGCCCTCTTAGTTTACAGATAAGGTAACTGAGTCACAGAAAATTTAAGTGATTTTCCCATTCACATTGCTAGTATGTGAGTACAGCAAGTTTTCAATGAAGGTTTTCCTAACTCTATACAGACTATCCAATATATCTCATAGTTGCCTCTCCAATAAACTCTATATAAATGATGTTTCTATTATTGTGTTTCATTTTGGTAAAGTTTCCATTAGTGTGTATTATTTCTGTCACTTATTTTCATTCATTTTCTCTCCTGGCTCTTTACAGATTGTGTTACTGCTCAGAAATTGTCATCTTGTTTTCTTAATTATTCAGTAGATTCTAAATTATTGAAATATAGAACTGGAAAGAACCTCTGAAATAATTTATTCCAAGCATATAATTCTATAGATCAAGGGTCAATATGCCTTTGTGTACTATTAGAATGATCTATAAGAACTTAACAATGCTATTTTTAACATAAAGAGATAGCTTAAAATCAAAAGCATTGGACTGGCATAATTTTAGCCTTTTCCTAATATTTATGAATAGAACTAATGTTCATCCCACACCTCCCTTTGGTGATGAGCCTTGTTCAAGTAATGCATTTCTTTCAACTGTTCCACTTGTGTGGTTCAATTCTTTGATTGAAAAATCAGTTTAGATGCCTCAACTAACCAAGGCACCTTTTTGGGAAATGAAGCATTGTCTTCAGAGGGCATTCTTTGTGTGGTCTCAGGCTAAATATTAATAGTGTTTTTAATAGCAGGTTATTGCACTAAGCTAACACAACTGAAACAGATAAGTATAAACTTACTAGCCACAATTTCTCAAATACCTACAGAATCCATAAGTATTGTATGACATTCTGTTAAGAAATCATCAAAAAAGACAGCCAATTGTCAGTAGATATATATTAAATGCCTACTATGTGTCAGATATTGTGCTAAGCACAAGGAATACAAATAAAAACAAAAAGTCCATGCTATACAGGAGTTCCATTCTAACGGGGAAATGATGTGAAAATTATGACATATAAATAAGCTATATTCAGGACAACTAACAGAAGTAAGATAGTACAATTAAGGGAAATTGATGAAGTGTACCTGGGAGATGAGATGTTAGTTGGGGCTTGAAGGAAGCCAAAAGCCAGAGATGAGGGAAGAAATAGATAACTCTATGCTTGGGAAATGCCATGGAAAGACTTCTGGAAGCCAAATGGTGGAGTAAGCAGTACATTACTGTTGCTCTCCCATATTCACCTCTGAACAACCATAAAATAATACCCCAGAACAATTACTGGAACATCAGAGCCAGAAGAAAGATGGGGTGGAGCAGTCTTTCAGCCTGGGAAACTTGGAGGATTGGCAAGAAAAGTCCATTTCACTCAAGCAAAAGGGGAACAAATTTTGGGACAGTAAGCATACCAGCAAGTCAATAGCAAGCACCACCTCAGAAAACCAGTGAGAGATCTTGAGCCCCAGTGTGGTGGAGCAGGCAAATGCCAACAGCAGGACCCCTGCATACTTTAGGACAGCAATGGGAACCAGCAAACTCCAGCTTGAGCCACCATGTCCTTCAGCACAGCTGAGGGTGGACCAACCTCCACATGCTTCAGTACAGCCCAGGGTGGTCAGGCATCCTGTAAGGGCAAGGATTCCACATGCTTCAGTGTAGCCTTAGGGAAGCTCCAACAGGAGAGCCCAACTTTAAAAGTCAGGAAATAGGCAAACAGATGAGCAAGAATCAGAAATGAACATTGACCATAGGAAGTTATTAAGTTGACAGGGAAGATCAAACCATAAATTCAGAAAAGGATAGTATTGTCAATATTTGTACATCAGAAACTTCAAGGTGGAATATGATTTGTTCTCAAGCTCAAAAAGTCTTCTTGGAAAAAAGAGCTCAAGAAGGATTTTTAAAGTTAAATAAGAGAGATAGAAGAAAAATTGGGAAAAGAAATAAGAGGTATTCAAGAGAGAGTCAGTAGCTTGGAAAAGGAAGGACAAAAATGGACTGAAGAAAACAATTCCTTAAAAAAATACAATTGGCCAAAAAGGAAAAAAAATCAGTGAAGAAAACAACTCATTAAAAAGTAGAATTGGTCAAAAAGAAAAGGACATATAAGCTCACTGAAGAAAGTGATTCCATCAAAATTAGAATTGGGCAAGTGGAAATTAAGGATAATGAGACATTAAGAATCAAAGTCATAGAATGAAAAAAAAATAGAAGAAAATGTAAAATACCTCATTGGGAAAACAATTCACCTAAAAAAATAGATCCAGGAGACATACTTTAAGAATTATCAGACTATCTGAAAGACATGGTAAAATAAAAGAGAGCTTAGACAGCATCTTTCAAGAAATTATCAAAGAAAACTGCACTGGTATACGTGAATTGTAGGGTAAAATAGTCATTGAAAGAATACATTGATTACCTCCTGATATGCCAAAATGAAACTCCAAGGAATATTGTAGCCAAATTCAAGAAGAAGCTTCTGCAACTAGCCAGAAAGAAACAATTTAAATACAATGGAATGACAGTCAGGATTATGCAGGATTTAGCAGCTTGTGCATTAAAGGATCAGAGGGCTTGGAATATTCTATTCCAGAAGGCAAAGGAACTTGGATTACAACCAAGAATCAATTACCCAGCAAAATTAAGCACAATCTTTCAGGGGAAAGATGGATATTCAGCAAAGTAAGGGACTTTCAATCATTCCTGATGAAAAAACAGAACTGAAACAAACAATTCGATCCTCAAATACAGAACTCAAGAGAAACATAAAAAGGCAAACAGGGGGAAAACCATGTTATTCAATAAGGTTAAAATGTTTACATTCTTACATGGGAAGATGATACTCATAACTTTTGAGAACTGTATTGTTATTAGGGCAGTTACAAGGGGTATACATAGAAAAAAGAGGTGATTTTGATGCGATGATAAAAATAATTAAAGGGAGAAAAAAAGGATTGTACTTGGAGAAGAGGAGAGGAGGCAGAATAGGGAAAATTGCATCACGTGAAGTGGTGCAAAGACCTATTACAGTAGAGGGAAAGAAGGCAGAGAGGGGCAAGTATTGTTTGAACCTTACTCTCATCAGATTTGCTAAAAGTGGGGACAAAATACACATGCATCTATCTTTCTTTACAGGAAATAAAGAGGAGAAAACAGAAAGAAAAGGGAGGGAGTGGATAGAAGGGAGGGAAGAAGGGAAAAGAGAAGTAGTAGGAAAAGGTAAAAGAGGGCAGATTGATGGAGGCAGTGGTCAGAAGCAAAACACTGGTGGGGAGAGAAAGAGTGAAAAGAAAGAAAAAAGCATAAATGGGGAAGAGAGGGAATAGGATAGAGAGAAGGACACATTTAGTAATCGTAACTGTAAATAGGATGAACTCTCCATAAAACAGAAGTGGATAGCAGAGTTGATTAAAAAACATGATCTCTGCATACCCTTTGACCCAGCAATACCACTTCTAGGGCTATATCCCAAAAAGATCATACAAATGGGAAAAGGACCCACATGTACAAAAATATTGATAGCAGCTCTTTTCATGGTGGCAAAGAATTGTAAATGGAGGGGATGTCCATTAATTGGGGCATGGCTGAACAAATTGTGGTATATGAATGTAATGGAATGCTATTGTGCTATAAGAAATGATGACCAGACAGACTTCAGAAAAACCTGGAAAGACTTGTATGAACTGATGTTGAGTGAGGGGAGCAGAACCAGGAGAACATTGAACACAGTTACAGACAAATTGTGAGATGACTGACTTTGATAGACTTAGCTCTTATCAGCAATGCAAGGATCTAAGACAACTCCAAAAGACTCATGATGGAAAATGCTATCTACATCCAGAGAAAGAATTATGTAGTCTGAAAGGAGATTGAAGAAAACTATTTCCTCTCTCTTTTTTGTTTTGTTTCTTCTTTCTTGAGGTTCATTCCATTGGTTATAATTCTCCTTTGCAACATGACTAATGTGAAAATATGTTTAATGGGAATGTATAGGTAGAGCCTATATCAGATTTCATGCCATCTTGGGGAGGGGGAGAGGGGGAATGAGAGGGAAGGGGTGAAAATTTGGAAATCAAAAGCTTATGGAACTAAATGTTGTAAACTAAAAATGAATTAATTGAACAGAAAAAAACACAATCCTAAAACATGTTGTTTACAAGAAACACATTTGAAACAGAGGGATAATATAGAGTAATGCAAAAGATGAGCAGAACATGTTATGCTTCAGCTTATATAAAAAAAAAGCTGAGGTAGAAATCCTGATCTCACACAAAGCAAAAGCAAAAATAGATCTAATTAAAAGAGCTAAGGAAGGAAACATCATCTTGCTAAAAGGTACCATAGATAATAAATATCAATACTCAACATATATGTACTAAGTGATATAGTATCCAAATTCTTAGAGGAGAAATGAAGTGAATTACATAGTGAGTGACCTCAACCTCCCCCTCTCAGAACTAGATAAATCTAGCCACAAAATAAACAAGAAAGAAGTTAAAGAGATGAATAGAATTTTAGAAAACATAGATACAGCAGATCTCTGGAAAAAAAAATTAATGGGGATAGAAAGTATATAACTTTTTCTCAGTGGTACATGACACATACACAAAAATTCACTATGTATTAGGGTATAAAAACCTGACAATCCAATGCACAAAGTCAGAAATATTAAATGCATCCTTTTCAGATAATTATGCAATAAAATGACATGTAATAAAGGACCATGGAAAGATAGAATAAAAATTAATTGGTAACTAAATAATCTAGTACTAAAGAATCAATGGGTCCAACAACAAATCATAGAAACAATCAATAACTTCATCCAAAAGAATATGAGACAACACACCAAAACTTATGGGATGCAGCTAAAGTGATTCCAAGGGGAAATTTTATATCTCTAAATCTTTACATCAATAAAATAGAGAAAGAAGAGATTGATGAATTGGGCATACAACTAAAAAATCTAGAAAAAAGAATAAATTAAAAATCCCCAATTAAATACTGAATTAGAAATTTTGAAAACCAAAGTAGAGATTAACCAAATTGAAATTAAGAGTAAATAAAACTAAGAGCTGATTTTATGAAAAAACAATAAAAGAGATAAACATTTGGTTAATTTGATTTAAAAAAGGTAAACCAGTTTACCAGTATCAAAAATGAAAAGGGTGAATTCACCACTAATGAAGAGGAAATTAAAATAAAAATTAAGAGTTGTTTTGCCAACTGTATGCCAACAAATTTGACAATCTTATTGAAGTAGATAAATATTTACAAAAATGTAAGCTGCTCAGATTAACACAAGAGGAAATAAAATAGCCCCACCTTAGAAAAAGAAATTGGACAAGTCATCAATGAACTCCCTAAGGGGGGAAAAAAAAATTCCAGGGCCAGATGGATTTACAAAAGAGTTCTATCAAACATTTAAAGAACAATTAATTCCAATACTATATGAACTACTTGGGAAAAGAAGCAAAGAAAGAGTACTACCAAGTTCTTTTTATGACAGAAATATGGTGCTGATTCTTGAAGCAGGAAGATCCAAAACAGAGAAAGAAAATTATAGATCAATTTCCCTAATGAATTTTTATAGAAATTTTTTTAAATAAAATATTAGCAAATAGATTATTGCAATATATCATAAGGATCATACACTACGAACAGGTAGGATTTATACCAGGAATGCAGAAGTGGTTCAAGATTAGGAAAAGTATAAGCATAATTGACCATATCAATAACAAAATTAATATAAAGTATTTTATTTTCTTAATAAAATGCAGAAAAATGCTTTCACAAAATACAGCACCCAATCCTATTAGAAACATAAGAGAGCATAGGAATAAATGGATTTTTCCTCAAAATGATAAATCACATCTATCTAAAACCATTAGCAAGCATTATATGTAATGGGAACAAGTTAGAAGCTTTCCCAATAAGATCAGGGGTGAAAGAAGGTCCTCCATTATCACCTCTGCTATTCAATATTGTACTAGAAATGTTAGTTTTAGCAATGAGAAGAAAAATAAGTTGAAGGAATTTGAATAGGCAATGAAGAAAGAAAATTATTGCTCTTTGCAGATGATATAATGGTATACTTAGAGAACCCTGGAGCATCAACTAAAAAACTGCTTGAAAAAATTAACAACTTTAGCATAAATTATCATCATTTCTATATATTACCAACAAAACCCACTAACAAGAGATAGAAAGAGAAATTCCATTTAAAATAACTGTAGATAATATAAAATATTTGGGATTCTATCTGCCAAGACAATGGAACTATATGAACACTATTGCAAAAAAACTATTCACAAAAATAAAGTCAATCTAAATAATTGAAATATATCAATTGCTCATCAGTAGGCTGAGCTAATATAGTCAAAAGGACAATCCTGGACTCTTTTTTCTTCCAAATGAAGTTTGTCACTATTTTTCATAATATACTTATATATATGTATGTATATATATAATATATCTTATATTTTTCCTTATAAGTAATAAGTAATGTACATATTTTGTGCTGTGCTAATCAAACTGCCAAAATTATTGTACAGAGCTAAAAAAATAATAACAAAATTCATCCGGAAGAAAAAAATTCCACAATATCAAGGAAATTAATGAAAAGAAAAGCAAAAGAAGGTATCCTGGCCATACCAGATCTAAAAGTGTATTATAAAGCAGCAGTCATCAAAACTACTTGGTACTGGCTAAGAAACAGAGTGGTGGATCAGTGGAATAGGTTTGGCATATAAGATACAGTAGTCAATGACTATAGTGAGCTGCTGTTTGATAAACCCAAAGACTCCAGGTTCTGGGATAAGAACTCACTATTGGACAAAAATTTCTGGGAAAACTCAAAAATAGTATGGCATAAACTAGGCATAGACCAACATCTTACACTGTATACCAAGGTAAATTCAAAATGGGTACATGATTTAGAAACAAAGGATGACACCATAAGTAAATTAGGAAAGCAAGGAATCATTTACTTGAGAGATCTATGTGGAAGGGAATAATTTATGATGAAACAAGAGATAGAGAACATTACAAAATGAATAATTGATTACATTAAATTTAAAAGTTTTTGCACAAACAAAGCTAATGCAACTAATATTAGGAGGTAAGTAGAAAGCTGGAAAAGAATTTTTACAACCAGTTTCTCTGATAAAGGCCTCATTTCTCAAATATACAGAGAACTGAGTCAAATTTTTAAAAATACAAGTCATTCCCCAATCGGTAAATGGTCAAAGGATACAAACGGGCAGTTTTCAGAGGAAGAAATTAAAGCTATCTGTCATCATATGAAAAAATGCTCTAAATCAATACCTATCAGATTGGCAAATATGACAAAAATGGAAAAAGATAAATGGTGGAGAAGATGTGAGAAATCTGGAACACTAATGTCTTGTTGGTGGAGTTGTGAACAGATCCAACCATTCTAGAGAGCAATTTGGAACTATGTCCAAAGGCTATAAAACTATGCACCTCCTTTGATCCCCAGCAATACCACTTTTAGGTCTGTATCCCAAAGAGATCATAAAAATAGGGAAAAGAAC
Organism: Trichosurus vulpecula; assembly: GCF_011100635.1. Lineage (NCBI taxonomy): Eukaryota > Metazoa > Chordata > Mammalia > Diprotodontia > Phalangeridae > Trichosurus > Trichosurus vulpecula. The sequence continues at coordinate 164,314,616 of NC_050579.1, forward strand.
CCATACATACAAAAATGTTTATAACAGCTCTTTTTGTGGAGGCAAAGAATTAGAAATTGATGGGATGCCCATCAACTGGGCAATGACTGAACAAGTTGTGGTATACGAATGTAATGGAATACTATTATGCTATAAGAAATGATGAGTAGAAAAACCTGGAAAGGCTCACATGAACTGATGATGAGTGAAGTGAGCACGACCATGAGAATATTGTGCATACTTTCAGCAATATTTTATGATGATCAACTTTGACATACTTAGCTCTTCTCAGTAATGGAGTGATCTAAGACAATTCTAAGCAACTCATGATGGAAAATGCTAGCCACATCCAGAGAGAAAATTATAGAATATGAATGCAGATTGAATTATGCTCTTTTCTTTTCTTTCTTGGGTTTTTCCCCTTTTTTCCTGATTCTCCTCTCACAACATGACTAATGTGGAAATATGTTTAATATGATTGCATGTTTATAGCCTATATCATATTGTATGCCATCTTGGAGGAGGGAATGGGAGGGAGAGGGGGAGAAAAAATTTTGGCAATCAAAGTTTTATAAAAGTGAATGTTACAAACTATTTTTACATGTAATTAGAAAAAGTAAATGCTGTTAAGGGGTGGGGAAGGAAATGCCATAGAAAATAAAATTTTCAGAGAGTGAAATTGCTTTATGTCTAAATATTAAGTGTCTTGAGCTAAGAACAATGAGGAGGACTGTATATTGGATCACAGAGTATATTGGTGGGATATAAGATGTGAGAAGATTGGAAAGATGGGTGAGGAGACTGGTTATGAAGGACTTTGAACACCAAATGGAATATGTTATGTTTGATCCTTGTAGGTAATAAAGAGCCACTGGAGTTTATTGAATATGCAGATGACATGGTCAAACCTACTCTTCAGGCAGATCTTTATGACAGCTGAATGGAAGATGGACTGTATTGAAGAGTGATTTTTGGTAGGAAGCAGCAGGCTATTATTGCATTACAGCCAGGAGGTAATAAGGGCCTATGCTGCTATGCTGCCTTTGTCAGAGGAGAGAAGGTGGCATATGTGAGAGATGTTATAAAGGTAAAGTCAACTTGCCTTGGCAAAATTTTGAACATGGGGGATGAAGAAGCATTTAGGAGTTTTGAATGACACCTAAATTATAAGCATAAGGATGTAGTACCCCCAGCAGTAATAGGAAAGTTAGTAAGAAGGGGGAATTTGAGAGGAGAGATAATAAGTTGAACTTTTGACATGTTGAGTTGAAGATGTCTATGATACATTCAATTTAAAATGTCTAGTAGGCAGTTGTTGTTGCAAGACCATAGGTGAGCAAACAAATTAGGCCTTGATAAGCAGATCTGAGAATCATCAGCATAGAGGTCACAAGTATATTCATAAGAGTTGAAGAGATCACCAGGTGAAATAGTATAGAGAAAAAAGAGAATAGGGCCAGGACAGAGCCTAAGAGACACCCACAGTCAGTGGATATTATTTAGATGCTACAACAAATAAGAGTGAGAAGGAGCTTTCATAGAGCAGGAGGAGAATCATGAGAGAAGACTGTCATGAAAATCTAAAGGGAAGAGAGTTTTAACGAGGTGTCAAAACCTGCCAAGTGGGCAAAAAGAATGAAGATTGAAAAATGGTTGTTTGTTTCACCAATTAAGAGAGCATTGGTAACTTTAGATTTTTTCATTTCTATATTATCTCTTATTTTTTCATACTTCTTTTCTTGTCAACATGTCTGGATGATTACAATAGCTTCCTTTTCTGAAATTAAGGGTTTTTAAATTTTTAAATTTATTTTAAAATTAAATATAAAATGAGAAAAGAAAAAAAAAACATTGCCACATACACAACAGAACATGAGAAAATTCAATATAAAACAATAAATTTCCATTTCAAGAAAGCCTATTTAATAAATACTACACATTGTTTTCAAAGCTGCCCAGCTTTCTTAGCTTTCTTCTAGGTTTTCTTTTGTTTTCTGCTGTGCACTTTTTACTTTTTTCCCCTTTCCCCTTTGCCCTAAAGAGGGCTACAGTTAAACACACACCACACACATACATACATAGATATCTATAAACATACAAATATATACACATATACACTCATACACATATATGTAAGAGCATACTATATTATGTTCATATAGTTTCTGTGACTGTGTTGGCAGGTATACTCTCAGGTATTTCATACTGTCTGGTTATTTTAAATGGTCTAAAATAATATTGAATAATATTGCTGATGGTATTGTTTCCCTGTTGTTCTCTTTTGATTAAAGCTAAAATATAATTTTAAGTTTGTATGAGATTACAATTACTACCTCTGCTTTTTCCATAATAAATTCTACCCCAGGCTTTTATTTTATCTTTGTGTGTACCTCTCATTTTTATAGCATTTTCTGAAAGCAATATGTTGTTGAATTCAAATTTTTATTCTATCAGTTACCATTTTATGGGTAAATTCATCCCATTTACATTCCAAACTATAATTACATGCATATTTTCCTTCTCCCTATTTTTCCTTCCTATCCTTCTCAACTTATTTGCCCTATCTCTCCTCACTCCTCTGCTTTACTTCTACCTGCTACATTGCCCTCCCATTCCTTAACCTACATACCCCTCCAAGAGTCCTTCCTTTATCCTCTCCCTCTGCCCTTTCCCTTTGCCTTCTTATTTCTTTCTGAATTTAGACTTCTAGACCTTTCTTTAACCCATTCCCACTGAGAGTTAGGTTCTAGTAATACCTGCCCTTGCCCCTGCTAGCTTTTTCTGTATCAGTTTTTCCTTTTATGCCTTATTTGTATGAGATAATTACTCCTTTTTATCTCTCCCCACACAGTTTTATTTTATTTTTTTTAGAATCACCATTATACACAGTTCAGTCCAATCCTTTCTTCCAAACTACCCAAATACTGATGACAGTCAAAAGAGTACTGGTGATATTTTCACACATAAAAAGTAAACAATTTGACTTTATAAGTCCCTTATAAGTGGTCTTTTAATATTTACTTTATTTTTCTCCTGCATATTATATGTTGAATTTTCCCTTAATTTCTACTGTTTTGGTCACAGATACCCAGAAGTCTTTCAGTTCATTAAATATCCATTTTTTTTCCATTCCAGGTTATACTTAACTTTGCTGGATAAGTTAAGCTTGGTTGTAACCCTAGCTCTTTTGCTCCACAACATATAGGATCTTGTCCTATACAGTCCTTCCATGTAATAGCTGCTGAGTCTCATGTAATCCTTGTCATAGCTCCATGATATTTAAATTGTTTTTTTTTCTGTTGCTTACAAATTTTCTCCTTAACATGGGAGTTCTGAAAATTGGACATTATATTCCTTTAAGTTTTCCTCTTGAGATCTCTTTCAGGTGACAGATTTTTGTCTATTTCTGCTTTACCTTCTTCTTCTAGAACTTCAGGGTAATTTTCCTTGGTAATTTCCTGTAATATTGTATTGATTCTTTTTTTATTGCAATTTTAAGGCAGTATGGTTATTCTTGAATTATTTCTCCTCAATCTATTCTTCAGGTATGTTGTTTTTCCAGTGAGATGTTTCACATTCTCCCCTATTTTTTAATTCTTTTGATTTTGTTTTATTATTTCTTGGTGTTTTAGAATGGCATTAGTTTCCCTTTGCCAGTTCTGTTTTCATGGAATTATTTTCTTCCTTAAGTTTTTGATTCTCTATTTCAGGTTGGTTCATTTTCTTTTCATAATTTTCTTGATTGCTCTGATTTTTTTTTCTAATTTTTCTTTGATCACTCTTATTTGATATTTAAAGTTCGTTTTAAGTTCCTCCAAGAACTCTTTTTCTTGTTGGGACTATTTGATGTTTCTCATTGAAAAAGGGTGGCTTTTTTAGATCCATTATCTTCCTCTGAATATGAACCCAGATCTTCTTTATTCCTGTAATACCTATCTGTGGTTGGGTTCTTTCTCCTTTGCTTACTCATTTTCATTTTGCTTTTAGCAGCTATTAGTATAATCAAGCTCTAATCTTGAGGTATAGGGAATGATGCCCAAAGCCTCAAGTCCTTCTTACTGTTATTTTTTGAAGTCTGTCTCAGGGCTCAATATTGGGCTCTCCTCTACACTACTAAGCCACAGTTACACCTCCCCCTCCCCTTCTCCCCCCGCCCCAGCCACAGACACTGTCCTGCAAATGATCTTTTTCCCTGCATTCCCTTCAGTGGCTGCAAACTACAGCTGCCCTGTCTACCTTGGAACTGAAACCAGGGACTCTGATCTCCTTCAAGTGCCCACAGCCTTCAGGGCCCATGCCCCTCTGCTACTGCATTCACCAGGTGTGTGCTGGCTCTTTCTCCCCTGCAGCATCTGGTCAGCACAGCTGCGCTTAGCATCCCTTGGCTGTAGAAATTCCTTCAATCCTCTCCCACTCAGGGAGGGAAAAAACAGAGAGCAGCAGAAATAACCAGAAGTCAGGGTAAAGTAGTTGTTTTTCTAAGGCAACTTGAGAAGACCCCAAGGAAAAAAAAACAGAACTCCAGGAGTGGAGGTTCGGCCCAAATGAAGTGGAAACACCTCCAGGCCAACTCTGTAGAATTAACAAACAATAAGCCCTGGGGCAGCTCTGGTTGTGAGGTGACCTCAGCCTCAGAAACTTTCTTCTCACTCAGAATTAAAATGTCAGAAACAGCTATTACTCTTCCCCCTTGAAACCCGCATTCCAAAATCCAATCTGTGACCAAATTTTAGTAAATTCTCTTAATTCTATCTTTGCACTCTTATTCACATGCAATCTCTTTTTTGCTATTCCCATTATCACTGACCTAGATCAAACTGTTATTTCTTGTTGGTTGAAGCATTCCAATAGTTTCCTGTCTGTTCTTATGGCTTAATGTATCTCTCCCTTTTAATCTATCCTACACATTTCCAAGTAATCATTCTAAAGCACTTCTCTGATCATGATACCTTTCACTTTGAAACACAAGTACACACATTCGTTCTCTCTCTCTTACACACACACACACACACACACACACACACGCACACACACACGTTCACACATATTTGAAAACTCTTAGAGGATCTTCATTTCCTGAATATTTATATCTAAACTCCTTGGCATGCCATTTAAGGCTTTTGCTTATTTTTTTCTATCCAAGAAAAACATTTCTATCATCTGACCTATCAATGAAAATTCTACTTGTCCTCTAAGGTCCAATGCAATTGTCTGCTCTTCTCTTATTCTTTAGCCAGAATTTATGGTCTCACACCTGTGCTGTTGTAGGACTTTCTACATTCTATTTTTCATCATGATTATCTATATACATGATTTAACTCCCCTTCTAGGGTAGAGGTTCCTTCAAGTCAGAGACATTTTACTTCAATCCGTGCACTTAAAAACTTGTTTTTTGATGCTTTCTCATGACCTTCTTACCATTGAAAATAATTTTTTTTTCCTTCAAACAAATGACACTGATGTACCCATCAAATTTCTACTAGTCTCATTTTCCTCATCTATAAAATTGAGATAATTATAGCCCCTTCTTCAAAGGGGTTAATGTGAAGAACAAATGAGATATCATGGAAAACTTATAGTGCTGTATAAATCCCAGAAATTTATACTACATTTATGTGTCACATAATGGAATTAGTGAGACAATATATCACAGTGGTCTTAGACTTATAGTCAGAAGGGTTTAAGTTCAAATCAATCTATGACACTTATAAGCTGTGTGGCTAACGGCAAGATACTTAATCTCTCTGAGCCTTAAGCAAGTCTCTAAGATTTATCTTTTAATTTACAAACTTGTGTAATTGTGAGTTCTATGGCAGGTGGGATTTGACCCAATAATAACAACAACAAAATTACACATCATTGACACACTAAAATGTAATGGAATTGGATTAAGTAGACATCGGACTATAGAATATATGTAGATTCATTCTGCAGGGAAGTTAAATAAAGGAAAAGCAGAATATAGAATAACAAGGGATATGAAAGAGGAAGATATTATGGAAAATATCCTACAGAAAGTGGAAATAGTGGATCAGGAAATTTCCATCAATCACTGATCCCTTCCTCCAACCATACCATGGCTTAACCTTATAGACAGGGAACACGATGAGATGGCCGAGACTTTAGGTGAACGTTTATACCCATGAAGAAACTTCCCATGGCCTGGTGCTCTTAAAATCATTCAGCTAGCTCCAGGGAAGCAGTTTTACCTTGTTCATATATAACCATAAACCAAAGTTCTGGGGATATGGAAAGAAAAGTATAAAAATATTACTTAACCTGATGAAAAATTATGTACCTAGGTGCTATAGGAAGCAATGAGGATGATAGCCCTGTTTGCAACAATTTAACCTCCTTGTAAAATACAGTTTAAGAATACCCTGACATGATTTTGACACAAATCATTGATAGACCATATATTTGTATTTCCAGGTTCTGAATAGCAACCAGCCATTATTGGCTGATTCTCATTTGATTCCCCTTAATATGAAACAGTTGAGTTGCTGGGAGGTGGGTTGTGAAGAAGAACATGAAGAAATGAAATGTTCTGTTCAGAATCAGATTAGTATAATAAATAGAGAAAACTGGCTTGTAAACATATCTAAAATAAACAATTGACATGTTACTTTAGTTTTGTGGTATTTCTAGGTGCTTGGATAAATAACTGTTGAAAGCATGATCTTAACCCAAGATATATTTGCTCTGAAGAGATATTTCATGAACATCTGCCTTGATTCAAATATGAATACATGGCAACATATTTGGCCCATAGCAGAAAGAGGGTCAGATATCAGGAAAGGCCTGGGTGTCAATTCCACCTCTGTCAAGCATAGGCTACATTGTTGTTGTTGTTGTTCAGAATTCAGTCATGTCTGACATTTTGTGATCCCATAGACCGTACTAGCCATGGGGTTTTCTTGGCAAGCACACCGTAGGGGTTTATAATTTCCTACTCCAATGGATTAAGGCAAACTGAGGTTGTGTTAATTTTCCACATGCCCAGTGTTAGTAAGTGTCAGAGGCTGGATTTGAAGTGAGGTCTTCCTGACTCCAGGATCAGTGCACCATCCACTGAGCCACTTAGCTGTCTCCTTACTGGCTGCATACCTAAGGGCAAGTGCTTAACTTGTCAATGACTTAGTGTCTACATCTGTAAAATGGGCCTAATAATACATTTAGTGCAAATCTCACATTTTGTATGAGGTTCAAATAAGATAACATAATTCAGAGATTTTTAAACATTAAAATATTATATAACAAACTAATAGTAATAGTAATAATAGCATAAAGAGTAAGAATGAATTGTGACTATCATCACCATCATGGATAGTACAATTCAGATTTCTAGAATAGATAATTATACATTAAAATGTGAATTTTAGTCTTCCAATCAGGGAAAGAGAAAGCAATGGTATCTATCCACATTTAATCTATGATGAGAAGAGATGAGCTTGTCATTTGGACAAAAGACCCAGTTCATATAAGCTTTTGCCTACCTATTTGGAAAACCACGCTGAAATCATCCTTCCTGATTGCATTATAGATATGATGACTACTAATGGCATGGTAACATTGGTAGCTGCTTTGGTGCTATTAGGTCTGATAATATAGCCTGCTAAATTTCCCTAAAGATATACTTTCTAGCTTTGCTTCTGGCTCAGACATATAAAAAGGATCATATTTAAATATGTTGTTACCCATGTTGCAGTGATACCAAACCTACCAAGAAGGAAGGTTTAGGCTTATTATTTTGAAGGAAGAATATTTGATTATTGAAATTTTATTTCACAAAGTTTCCAGGAAACTTGAATTATTCCTGTCCAATGAAAACTTGTAATTCTAATGATATGTCCATTTGGACTTATGAAGTTTGAGGAAAAATAAACTTTATTGATCCCAAAGATTATGAAGAATTAGTTCAGCAGAATGTTCACATTAAGCAAATGGAAGAAAGACTTCAGGGTATTAGATGGTATTTGATTAATGCATATGGGCATCACAAGGATTCTTCTCAACTTCAGGAGTTTTCTCCAAAATTCTGTATGTATGCAAATGATCCTTGAAAGAATACCTATCTTCAAATTTACTTACTTTTTAAGATTATTATAACCATGTCTTCAATAATTAGCACTAAACTTCTTGAACAGTTCTATTAAAATCATCTTTGGGCTTATTACTGTATCATAAAGAACTGACAAAGTAGGTGATCATGGAACCGAATCAGCACTTCAAGAAAGAATTTAGGGTGAACCAGAATTCATGGACAGATGATGAGTGAAAGGTTGCTAACAACATACACACACATATAGCATATATTAAAATAATCAAGAAAATTATTTAAGCCTATAAAATGTGATCCTATGTAAGGACCTTACAATCTCATAGAGCATACAGTTCCTGTTTTGTTCATTCATATTGTTGCACTCCTCTTTACTTTCACTAACACTTTGAACCTAAACATTATTCCAGAAGTTTAATTAAATGAGGTTTATTAGCTTGGTAGCCCACGCCTTTTTCTTACTCCACATGTAAGACATAAAAAATTCCCTTATATGACCTATTATATTTGATTTAAATCATGAGTGCATATTTGCAGATACTGATCTTTGGAAGTGATTCAATGCACAATTGACCCATAATACCAACTCCCAAATACCAGGAATACTTGTACATTATTGTTTCACACAGTATCTAACATTTTGTGGCCCTTCGCTTCTTAATGAAAGCAATCCACATGAGAGATCATCAGATGTGCAACCTCCTACTATATCTGGATCAACATAAAAGGTTCAACAGTCTAGTGGAAAGCTTAGTGAATTGCTAGTCAGTGGGCCTGGATTTGATTGTTGGATCTGTTTCTTTGTTTCTTTCTTCCTTCATTCTTTCCTTCCTTCCTTCATTCTTTCCTTCCTTCTCTTCGTTTCTTTTTTCTTCTCTTTCTTTTTCTTTCTTTCTTTCCTTCCTTCCTTCCTTCTTTCTTTCTTTCTTTCCTCCTTCTTCCCTTCCTTTCTTTTTTCTTTCTTTCTTTCTTCCTTTCTTTCTTTCTTTCCTTCTTTCTGCGTGTGCTTCCTCATATGCATAATGAATGGGTCTGATGAGAGAATTTCCAAATTGCCCCGTAACTCCAAATTCTATGAAGTTCAGTATTGAATGAAATGAAAAAGTCATTTTTCTTATTTTTTTTTTAAATAATTCAAATACAAGATCTTATGGGACACCCAGCTGATTTTGGAGATTTAGAAATGAACATGGACATTTATGATTATGATATCCCAGTTCACTTCACTTCCTTTATTGACCTTGTTGTTTCCAGTTTTCACATTTCATACACACGGAAATATCCTCTATCGTAACTCGCAACAATTTTTAATTTAATAGTTTATTTTTATATGATTGCTAGAGGCTCAGGAAGATTAAATGATTTGCTTGTTATTCCTCTAGTAACAGAAGCAGGATTTGAACCCAAATTTTGCTGACATTAGGTTCAGAATTCTCTTTACTGTGTTATATGACATTCTAAAATAAATGTGTGTTGCATCACAAGCAAACTGGAAAAGCTATGATGAAGAATTAACCATGAACATCCCCATAATGTTCAATTTTATGCCTATCATTCTGCAAGGTAGGATAATACAAAGAATTTGGACTGGGGTGTCAATTTTTCACTAAGAATCAAAATTGGATTTAAAATTATATGAAGCCAATACAACTTAATCTGTTCCTTCAGCTTCTTTCTCTAGTTGCTCCTTTGGCACATTTATACTGCAGCTTCTTTTTGTTTAAGGAAAAAAAATGGCTGTAGATGTCATGAAAAATGTGCTGGTATGTACAAAGCAAAGTACTGCCATCTGATGCTGCATACTTGAGAAATATCTCTCCAAGGAGAAAGAGAGAAAATAAGCTGTAATAGTAACTGGCCATTGTGCAAGGCATTTCACCTGAACATACTCAGCTAGGAAGTTAAATGTTTCCACAGTTTCGAACATATGGGGAAAATGTTCAGGAGATCTTTGGGAGTGAACTACTTCTCTCTATTGATTTGTGCTTTAGTATCTCTGACAATGAAGGAACTACAGACAGACTAAATACATCTCTTAGCTCAGGGAGAAGCTCAAAGAAACTTATCACTTAGGTGCCACCTCAGCTGAAAAATGAAAAGTTCTGAAGGAAATAAACAATAGTGTGATGTTGGTTTTGATTGTCAGCTCCTTAAACAAGGAGAGAGAGTTTTTCTAAGTCTGGGAATTTAGGGAGATGCAAGTTAGTAGATCAATGGAATACTACTCCAAACCCAGTATAGACTCTGAACAACTTTTCTTTTTAACACAATAGTCCCCAAAACTGAAGTATCTGTAAACACAGTTCTCCATTACCCTTTTTGCATATAGGATAGTTAACTGATCCCCCTGATGAGTAGGAAAAAATGATGGAAACTAATCTAAGGGAATTCTAAGTAAAATAATGCTATTGACCCATTTTTTAAAGGATGACTGAATCAGAAAATGGTTCCGAAACAGACATTTCACCTGGAAAAGACACTGTGTACTATATCCAACAAGTAGTCCAAATAAAGGTAGAGGACCAGAAGCAGCTCCTTTCTTGTCTGTAACTTCAGTTTTAGAGATTCCTGGGATACAGAAATACCCCAAAGAGCAAAGCAATCTGGACTCTCCACAAGGTCAGGGTTAGAGATACAAGACTGTTGTTCTGATGAGGACTATGATTCCATAATAAAGACTATGATTCCATAAATAAATTCAGGTATCATGATCATAGACTCTCACCAGCTCATGCTCAGATTATTGCAATACTCTGATTGTGAGCCTGCTTGCCTCAAGTCTAGCCCCACTCCAAACTATCCTTCATTCAGCTGCCAAAGTGATTTTCCTAAAGCTTGTGTCTGGCCATTTTCCTTCCCTCCTCAAGAAACTTGAGTGGCTCCCTATCAATTCCAGGATCTAATACAAAATATTTTGTTTCACATTTAAACCACTTCACAGCCTATTCCCTCTTACCTTTTGAGTATTATTACACCTCACTCCCTGATACCTACTCAGATCATTCACACTGACCTCCTTGCTGTTCCTCAAACAAAACATTCTATCTCTTAGCTTAGGACATTACAGCTGGCTATTCCCCAAGCCTAGAATGCTTTTCCTCCTCATCTCTTCTTACTATCTTCTCTAGTTTCCTTCAGTTTCTCACTGAAATCCCATCTTTTTCAGGAAGCCTTTCCCAATGCCTTTTAATTCTAGTTCCCACTTTTAATCGCTACCCACCCCATATAGATTTTTTTTTACATATTTGTTTCCTTGTTGTTTCGTCCATTAGATTGTGTTAGAAACTAAACTAAGCTCTTCACAAAAATTATCTCATTTGATCCTCACAGCAACCTTGTGAGATAGGTATTGTGATTATTACCTTTCTATATTTGAGGAAACTGAGGTAAACAGAGCTTAAGTGACATACACAAGCTCACACAACTAGTGTTTGAGGTTGAAATTGAACTCAGGTCTTTCTGACTCTAGGGTCCATTCTCTGCTCCACCTGGCTGCTTCAGATAGAAAAAAGGTGAGGTTTGCAGACATTGAGGTAGTGTCCAGCTAGGAGCACCCTAACATGAATACTTCAGCATCCAGAAAATGGCTTTGCACCAAAAAAAACAAGAGGTCCTAGATCATGACTACTAGACCCTCCTTGGGTCACTGTGATGGGGATAAGGTGTCAACTGACAACTTTGTTGCTGACTACTCAATTTGGGGCTCACAGATCCAGGGTGGAATGAGAAGAGAATTTGTGCAGAGTCATGGCATCTTACCATGCAGAAGCCCTGAATGGTATATTCATAAAAGAGCTTGTTCAAAAGCCAGCAGGAGCGATTGTGGCCCAGACCTCAGACTCAGCAGGATCTCGCTTCCCACATCTAGCTCAGATTGCAGAGCAATGACTAATGAAATATCTCCCACTACAATGATGGCTATAATTCTGCAATTCTGAACCAACAGAGCTTCCCAACTGGCTAATAGAGATTGATTCCTTAGTACCTCAGTAGCTCAGACTTAAACCCTAATCAGGAACTTCTGGAACTCAGGTCAGGGAAGCAGCAATAACACTTTGCCCTGAATCAGACCACTCTGAGATTACTGAAAGCTTACAGATCACTAGGCCCTCCCTGAGATCCGAGAGTGACACAAAACTCAATACCTCAAGAAAACCGCAACAGGACAAGCCCAGACTTTTCCTCCAAAAGTGCTGCAAAGCCTAGGCCGAATGTCAAGTGCATCATTAGGAAGGAGGCTGGAGCTATTATCATATCTGAGAAGCTTAAGACACAATTTCAAAGAAGAATACTACTCCAAAATGTCTATAAGCAAAACCTCTGTGAAAAACAGACCTTGGGCACAAATTCAATTAGAATTCCTGGTGGAGATGGAGGTGGAGATGTTTATTTTGTTATTTTTTTAATGAGTGAAATGAGAGTGCTTGACAGGGAAAGGGGGTAAATACGAGCTATGAAAGAAAGCATTGGAAAGTAAATTGACAATTCAGTAGAAGAGTTACAAAACTTTGATCAAGTATAACAAAGCCTATGAAACTTAGAATGGCTCAGATAGCAATCAACGATTCTAGGTAGCAACAAAAATTAATAAAACAAAGTTAAAAGAAAATAGAAAGAATAGTAGAAAAGATAATACAAGGTATGTAATAGCAAAAACAATTGACATGGAAAATATATTGAGGTGAAAAAATAATACATGAAATCAATAAATAATAAACATTGAATAATATATTTACCCTTATAAAAGGTATAAAAAATCATATTTCAAGTTTTTAAAATAAAATTGGGCAGATCTCTTAGAAACAGAAGGCAAAATTGGAAATAGAAAAAAAAATCCATCACTAATCTCTTGAAAGAAATCTGAAAATGAAAATTCCTCTGATCATCATAGCCAGAATCCATGGCTTCCCAGTAAGGAAAGCATGAATTCAGACAAGAAACAGCCACAGTCATGTCCACACATGATTTAGCAGCTACCACCTTTAAGGAGCAGAGAACTTGGAGTATGATATTCCAAAAGGCAAATGACAAGGGTGTACAACCAAGTATAACATACCCAGTAAAACTGAGTATAATGCCTCATATTTCTGGGAAAGTGGGCTTGTTGCTGCTTTTGGCAATAATTGGTTAATCCTTAAGATGGCAGATTTGGGGAGAAGGTAATGAGTTCTGTTTTGGATATGTTGAATGTGAGATTACCCATTTGCAATGTCCAATAGTAAATTATGGATGCAGAACTAGAGCTCAGAAGAGAGATTATACCTTTATTGACAGAACCACAAGTCATCTGCAGAGAGATGATAATTAAACCCAGGGGAGCTGATAGGATCACCTATTGAGAGAAAATAGAAGAAGCAGGTCATTTGATACATTCCAATTTAGTGGGCATGAAATCAGATGAAAATCCAACTAAATAGATCAAGAAATAACAGTCAAAAATGAGACTTAAGCAAGATTTTTCAGGAAAATGAGAGCTGAGTGTATCCAAGATGACAAGGTAGTCAACTGTGTCAAATGCTAGAGTAAGTTCAAAATATATGAGACTTGAGAAAAGTGTAAAACACTTGATGATTAAGAAATACTTTTGAGGAATTCTGAGAGCCAAGATAGTGAAGTAAGCAGAAAACAACAGTAACTCTCTAATATCCACCTCCAAAGAACCATAAAATAGCACCCCAAAGCAAACCCTGGAAGAGCAGAACCAGCAAAGAGATGGGGAGAAAAAATATTTGAGTCCAAGAAACTTGGAAGAATGGCAAGAAAGGTCTGTCTCATTTGAGTAAAAGGGGAACAGAGTCTGGGACAGGAAGCATCCCAGCAAACCCCATCTCAGCAAACCAGCAGGAGCTCCTGAGCCACAGTGCAGTGGAGCAAGCAAAAAACAATACCAGGACCCCCCACTTGTCTTGGCATAGCCAGGGAAATAGACACCAACTCTGAACTCTGCAATATGCATCAGAATAGCCTGGGGCAAACAGGCAGACATCAGCAGGCAGAAGCCATGTATTTCAGTTTGGCTCTGGGGAAACACAGAAACACCCCACTGGCTTCAGCACACACCAGACAACAGCACTAGGACCCTGGCTCAGCACTCAGTAAAGCTGCCAGACCCCTACAACTTCCAGCAGCACCAGCCACCCTCCAACTCATCCTGTCAGGCAAGTATCAGACACAATGGTTCCTCATGGGCCTCAGGGCAATATCAGTGCAGTATCAAGTAAACAGCTAGTGCCTGGAGCTCCTAAAACAAGAAGCCTAAAACAGTACCTCTTCCACCCTGGGGCAGAGATCAAATTTAAAAGAAAGGAAAAGTTGGAAAAAAAGATGAGCAAAAAACAAAAAGACTCTGACCACAGAAAGTTACTGTGGTGACAGAGAAGATCAAGAAACAAACTGAGGACAACAATGTCAAAACACCTATGGGCAAAACCCCAAAGAATAACAGTAAGTAGTCTCAAGCCCAGAAAGAACTCATTGTAGAGCTCAAAAAGGAGATTAAAAATAATATGAGAGGTAGAAAAAATGGGGAAAAGAAATGAGAATGGCACAAAAGGATAACGGGGAAAAAAGACTCAGCAGCTTGGAGAAAGAAAACAACTCCTTAAGAAGTAGAATTGGGTAAATGGAAAAAGAGACGCAGAATAAGTGGGTGAAAGAAAAAAAATCACAAAATAATTTCATTAAAGAGAATGACAACAATGAGACAACATGCCAAAATTTATGGAATGCAGCTAAAGTTGTATTTAGGAGAATATTTATTTCTTTAAATTCTTACATCAAAAAAATAACAGATCAATTAATTGGCCATGCAACAACAACAACAAAACTAGAAAAAAGAACAAATTAAAAATCCCCAGCTGAGCACCAAATAGCAAATCCTGAAAATCAAAGGTGAGATTAAAGAGTTTGAAAGAAAAAAACTATTGAGCTAATAAATAAGTCTAGCAGATGGTTTTGTGAAAAACCCAATAAGACAGATAAGCTATTGGTTAATTTGATTCAAAGAAGAAAGAAATAAACCAAATATCCACTATCAAAAATGAAAAGGGTAAAATTACCAACAGTGAAGAAGAAATTTAAGCAATCATTAGGAAATATTTTGCCCAATTATATTCCAATATATATGACAATCTGAGTGAATTTGATGACAATTTATGAAAATATAAATTACCTAGAACAGATCAGGAAATGAAATGCCTAAACAACCCTGCCTTAGAAAAAGAAATTGAACAAGCCAACAATGAAATCCCTAAAAATAAATCTCCAGGGCCAGATAGGTTCAAAAGTGAATACAACCGAACATTCAAAGGAAAATTAATTCCAATACTATATAAACTATTTGGGAAAATGGGCAAAGAGAGAGCCCTACTAAAATCATTTTATGACACAAATATGGTGCTGATGTATAAATCAGGAAGAACTAGAATGGAAAGAAAATTATAGACCAATTTCCCTAATGAATATCTATGCAAAAATTTTGAACAAAATACTAGCAAGATGATTACAGTAATATATCATAAGGATTATGTACTGTGAACAGGTGGGATTTATACCAGGTTCAATATTAGGAAACTTATCAATTTAATTGACTATATCAATAACAAAACCACCATAAATCATATGATTATCTCAATTGATGCTGAAAAAGCTTTTGACAAAATATAGCAATCATTCCTAATAAAAATAGTAGAAAGCATAGGAATAAAGGAAGCATTCCTTAAAATGATAAGCAGTATCTATATAAAATCATCAGAAAGCATTATTTATAATGGGGATAAGCTAGAAGCATTCCCAATAAGATCAGGGGTGAAGCAAGGATGCCCATTATCACCACTATTATTCAATATTGTGCTAAAAATCTTAGCTATGGCAATAACAGAAGAAAAAGTAATCAAAACAATTAGAATAGGTGATGAGGAAACAAAACCATCCTTCCTTGCCAACGGTATGATGGTATATTTAGAGAACACTAGAGAATCAGCTAAAAACTACTTGAAATATTTAAGCAATTTACCAAATTTGCAGGATATACCTACATAAATCATCACCCTTTCTATGTATTACCAGGATAACAGTCTGTCTTCTCTTTCCAACTCTGATTCTTTATTGACAGAGTTTAACTGTACAATATTTGTTGGCTTGTCCTATCCATGAACAATGTAATTGTGAAAAATAAATAAATACTATTTTTAAAAAGATATACATTTTAAAGCTTTGAGATAGCACATTCAGTTGGTTGATCAGGTCAGAATCCAGCAGAGGCTTTATAATAATATGAGAGAAGAGGAAATAGTTTCAACAAGTATATGCTTTTTCAGACTTTAGTGCAGAAGGGGGAAAAGGAAGAATTAAAAAAACAATAACTCAAAGGGAATGTTAGAAGCTACTTAGCATTTTCAGATGTTATTGTTTGGTTTGGTTTGGTTTTAAAGGATGGAGGAGATGTGTGTGTAAGAAGCAAAGAAAGAATTAGTAGAAAGAGAATGAATTAATTAAAGAGGGAGAAGTGATGGTGATAGCAATCTTCTGCAGAACATCAGAGAGGAAAGAAAAGTACACATAGAAGACCTGACCTTAGAAAGAATAAGAACATAGAAATTATAGTGAAAAGAAGACATAAATCAATAGGAAGGGTGAAGAGGGATACTGCTGTAAAAGATTTCAATGTGATGAAGTATGAGGTGATACTTTTAGGTAAGAGATTCAGAAGAAAATATGCTGTGAGATTCTTGACAATAGATTCTTTGGAGTAGTTGCTGTTATGAGTGGGAAAGATAATTAGTAAAGAGAAGAAGTATTGCTTTGCTGCACTGAGGCCCAAGTTGAAATTATGTTATTTAAATTTGATCCAGTTAGCATCATTTTATGATTTCTTCTTGGTCTGTTAAGCATAGCAAGAATGAGAAGGAAAGATGAGGAATTAATCTAAAGCTGAGGCTTTGAAGTTGTGAACAATTCTAGAATCAGAAAGCCAGGAATTTATGAGTATAGTGTACAATTAAACTCTATCAATGAAGAATCAGAGCTGCAAAGAGAAGAGAGTCTGCTATTCTGCTAAATGACTGAAAGGTGGAGGGATTATTGATTACAGTGAGGACCCATAGATTTATAGGTAGTTAGGTGAAACTTTTAGCTCAAAGGGCCAGTTGAATGAAACTCTCTCCTCCTTGGTGAATATTGATTACTGATGCTCTACCGATTGATTATGATTGCTCTGTGCCTGCTTAAGGTGTGGGGAGAAACAGTGAGAGCTAAAGATAGGAAAAATCCTCATTCTTCTGGTTTCCAGCATTGTGAGAAAAGAAACTTTTCAATTTAGTGTAATCAAAATTATCCATTTTGCATTTTGTAATGTTCTCTATCTCTTGTTTCATCACAAATTATTCCCTTCTACATAGATCTGACAGGTAAATGGTTTGTTTCTTTCCTGATTTACCTATGGTATTACCCTTTATGTCTAAATTATGTACCCGTTTTGAATTTATCTTGGTACACAGTGTAAGATGTTGTTCTATGCCTAGTTTCTGCCATACTATTTTTGAGTTTTCTCAGCAGTTTTTGTCAAATAGTGAGTTTTTATCCCAGAAGCTAGAGTCTTTGAGTTTATCAAACAGTAGATTACTATAGTCACTGACAACCGTGTCTTGTGTGCCTAACCTATTCCACTGATCCACCACTCTATTTCTTAGCTGATATGAAGTAGTTTTGATGGTTGCTGATTTGTAATACAATTTAATATCTGTTATGGCTAAGCCACTTTCCCTTGCATTTCTTTTCATTAATTCCTGTGATATTCTGGACTTTTTTACTTCCAGATGAATTTTGTTATTATTTTTCTAGCTCTACAAAAGAATTTTTGGCAGTTTGATTGGTATGGCATTGTATAAGTAAATTTATGAAGTAGAATTGTCATTTTTATTATATTAGCTCAGCCTACCCATGAGCAACTAATGTTTTTCCAATTATTTAGATCTGACTTTATTTCTGTGAAAAGTATTTTGTAATTGTGTTCATATAGTTCCTGGGTTTGTTTTGGCAGGTAGGCTCCCAAATATTTTCTAATGTCTAGAGTATCTTTAAAATTGAATTTCTTTTTCTATCTCTTGCCACTGGGCTTTGTTGGTAACATATAGAAATGCTGATGATTTATGTGGGCTTATTTTATATCTTGCAACTTTGCTAAAGTTGTTTATTATTTCAAGTACTTTTTTTAATTGATTCTCTAAGTATATCATCATATCATCTGCAAGAGTGATAGCCTTGTTTCTTCTTTACCTAGTCTAATTCTTTCAATTTATTTTTCTTCTCTCATTCCTAAAGTTAAGGTTCCTAGCCCCATATTGAATATCAGTGGTGATAAAGTCATCTTTGTTTCACCCTGACCTTATTGGAAATGCTTCTAGCTTATCCCCATCTGCTGTCCCTCTTGACAGGAATTAGAATCTTCTTTGCAGAAAGGTAGAAGGAGGAGACACTAGGGTAACCATTCCTATATGTAGCTGAATTAGAGAAGAAGAGTAGCTGTTGGGAGCTGGGTAGATTGAGCAACTTAAGTCAGGGCATTTGAGGGAGCAACAAAGCATGTATATAAATGCCACAGTGTTAGAGCTGGAGCTGTAGTGGAGGAGATCTTGAATCTAGTAGTGACATTGAGAAACAAGGGAAAATTTATTATGGATACGCTGAGAATAGTAATCTTCATCTATGTATTGGTTGCTGTATTTAATTAGCATTTCCCTTAAACGAAGAGAGGTGGTTGAGTAATTGTAATAGAATGGAAGTCTAGAAATAGTATTCAAGAAGATACAATGTGAGTTATAAGAGTTAGTTTGCATGTTACTGTTAGAGCTTAAAGTAAAATTCAGACTTTCTCACTGCTAGTTCATGTATTATCACAACTATAATATAGAAAATGTGTGATAGTTTCTGTTGTCTTGCATTAAACCTAAAGGTTGTATAAATTACAGCAATTCTTACAGTAAGTTAACATTTTTCAGCTTAGTTGCCATGATTGCAGGTGAGAAATGAAGAACATAAACAACTTTTAACACACATATTGTTTATTTTTACCCTAAATTTGTACCAAGCAAATATTTTTATTTTTAAGGTTTATATTTTCCACCCTCAAAGTAGAACATTTTGTTGTGAGCAAATTCTAACATATTTCTGAGGCATTAAGTGGGTCATTATGTGGCCTTCCATTCTCTCCCCTTTCTTTTTCTGTTATAATGTATTTTTGAAAAAAAATACATTGCCGAACAATATTAAGATGTTAATCAAGAGTGAAACAATACATACTTTAAATAGATCTTTTTCCATCAATTATCCTTAGTACTTATGCTAATGGAGCATCTCAGAAATAGCTTAGTGCTACGTAAAGAGCATTGGTGTATGAATTCATGGGAACTGGGTTCAAATCCCAACTATGACACATTATTTATAAGGCCATGGACAATTTGCTTAACCTCCTTGGGCCAGAGTTAGTTCATCTATAAGAGGAGGGAGGTGAAATACCTTTAGACAGCCTCTACGGTCCCTTCAAGCTTTTGATCTAAGACTGTATGATTTGGCCACGTGTACCAGCTGGCACAAATAGGCATGGGAAAATAAATATCTTTCTAAAAGCCTTTATTCTAGCCACAATTCTTGGTTTAGGGTTTTTTTTAAATTCAGTTTTCTTTATGGCAATACCTTTTAGTCTTTCCTTTGATCAATCCATTTTATTGTTCTTCTCAAGTTTAAATTGCAAGAAAAGGATGGCATGTTGCTTTCTCTTCCAATAGGGCATGGAGAAGTCACTGTGCCCCAGGCACTTGACCTCCAGATGGTAATCACAGGCTGAAACAGAAAAACTTCTGGGAGGAGTCTGTGATCTGTAACAGTGTGCTATACAATGATCAGTCGGCTGTCCTCAGTAGCTTGGCATGTATTATTTTAATGGAAATTCCAGAATTACTGGTATATTCTGCTTCTTTTTATCACAAGCCTTTGGAGCTATTAAAACATTTCCAGGTTTTAATAAATTAAATTCCACAGTGGAAACCCAGCTCTAAGAGCATTCCTATACTACAGCCGGCAACAAAGCCATTCCTGTAAATGTGTATGAGGGAAATGCTGATCGCAGGAAGCTTAATGGAAGTGGCCTAGTTTCTGGAGTCATTTGTTTCGATGAGAGCCAGAGCGTAAATTCTGTGCACAACACAGACAGCTATTATGCAGTTAATTATGCACAAAGTAAACATGTGCAATTGCAAACAGCAAAACACCACCTAATAATGGATAACTCCAGATTTATGGTATGCACACCCAGTCTGTAAAGGCCCCTACTCATGAATCTAAAATGAAGGGAACATTACCTAAATGATCCGGAATGAAGGATTTAATACACGTCTCTACCCTTTTTGCGACTTATTTCTTGTCAGCAGATTTTTCAATTTGCTGTAATTTATTATACATAAACACTATGCAAATGTGTTGGTCAAACTAAAAAACATATGACTCAGGATTCTGATGACTGGCTAGGTATTTCATTATAAATTACTTGTTAAACTAATAACTTTTATACTAGTAATGGTCAGCATATAAGAGTGCCCACATTCTATTCAATTTGTGGTAGAATATGAAACAAATATATTATGGAAACTCTAATAGAGATAGTTTAGGCTTTGCCCTTTATCTATTTTTCAGGGACTTCTTCAGATTATTATTTTATGTAAATTAGTTTCCTTCCTTCCTTTCTTTGTTTCTCTTTCTTTATTTGTTTTTGTACAATGGTAGCACCTGAGCACATTGTCCTCTTATGGAAGTACAGGTTGAAAGAAATAATTTAATCTGTTCTCAGCTTATTAAAAAATTTAGATGTAAATGAAAGCTGTACTGCCCCACTATGAAAGTAGTAGTATGCTTCCTTCTAGTTCTAAAATTTATCCAGAGTATTACAATACCTTTAGATGGTACCTCAATACATTGCATCACAAGAAATGTAGATTAATCTTTTTGGTCTTTCAATGTTAATAATAGAACTAAAAGAAATACACACACACACACGTGCGTGCACACACACACACACACACACACACACACACACACACACAGAGAGAGAGAGATCTATCAGGTCAACAAAATGTTTGGGAATAGAATACCACTAGTAAAAGAAATAGTACTCAGTGCTATTCAGTAACTCATGAAGCACCCTGGTGTGATATTGAATTCAGAAACCCAAGAGTTAATTCACTATGGAAAGGTAGTTCACTTTCTCCTAGAAAATATCTCAGGCACTGGAAAGATTGGGATGAACATGCTTTACAATGATCTCTCACTGCAGCTGTGAAAATATCAACAATTTCTCCCACCCCTCATATCATCATCATTTCATGAGAAGGAAAAAGTAGTAATAGAAATTCTGTCATCTTGTTTTAAATTATTTTTCTTTATTCTGTAGTATGATGATGTCATGGAACACTAATAAATGAGAGGTCAAAATCTGAAATGGGTTATACTATTTGTGCTACTCCAATTTCTATGCAAAGCATATAGCTTTTCTGTCTTCTCTGTTTGGATAATTGCTCCCTTGCCATACCCCTTTGCTATCATTATCAGTTTTTCTCTTCACGTAATTTTCTTTCTTTTTTTGGAGGGGGAGGGGCACTGTTTGGTACTCTTAAAATATTCTCCAGGCTTGATTGCATTGCATATCTGTTTATTCGAAAAATCAATAACCATTTTCAAAAAAAAAGGGGAGTGAGATCAAAGAGAATGAGAAAATCAGAAAGTGTGTGCCAGAATCTTAATGCAAAGATGGCTATGTCATCCATAACCTATAGTCTGTCATAAATACACACACACACACACACACACACACACACACACACAAGCACATCTGGTTAAGTAATGTTAATGGATAAAATAATTTCTTAGATATTGCAGGACAGCTAAATAAGGGAAATTGAGAAATCTTTTATTATTAAAATTAGAATTATGAAGCTATTAATCATGGTGCAATTCAAGTAAGTATGTGGCTCAAGACAGCCACTACAAATTCTCTAAATTTTGGAGAAAAACAAATCATTCACTCATCTTCATTATTTTATGGCAATTGTCTTTTTTTTTTCCTTTCTAAAACGGTTAAAGCTAAAACTTGAAACATTAATTATCTAGCTATTTGTGAATAGAGATAAGAAGAGTTTTATATATTTCACTTTTTTACTTGCAGTGTACCCTATGGTTTATCCATGGTGCAGAAAATTTGAGATTTGTGAAATGTATTTATTATCTAGAGTTTCAAGTATGTTTTTTTTCCCCAAAATCTTTGGATTACACATTAATGAGTTGTTTTTTATTTTATCAATTTATTCTTCAGACTAATTTTTATAAATTTGCTTTATAGAGTTTTTTTTAAAAAAAACTCTTGTCAGTGTCTTTGTGTAAATTCTATTCTTTCATGTCATAATTTTCAACCAATAGAAATATTTTTGAGTTTTAGATTCAGAATATAGGTTCACAGCAGCTTGACCTAAGTTGATAAGTGAGTAAGCAACTTTGAAAAGATCTTTGGTATAGTGCTGTTTGTGGAGAATCAGTCCAGGCTGAATTAAAACCAGAGAGCTGTGAAGAAAAGTTTATACTTCAATCACAGTGAAAGGGAAAGGATTCAAATCCCATTTATTGTTTTGGCTAAAACAAATACCAAGAGGTTTGCTAGAGTTTCAATTATTCTTTCAGTCTACAGCTTTCCCCTCCAGAGAATGGAACATTGACTTTGCTTTCTCCCTCTCCCTCTCCCTCTCCCTCTCCCCCCCTCTCCCTCTCCCTGTCCCCCCCCTCTCCCTCTCCCTGTCCCCCCCCTCTCCCTTTCCCTCTCCACCCCCTCTCTCTCCCTCTCTCTCCCTCTCTCTCCCTCTCTCTCCCTCTCTCTCCCTCTCTCTTCCTCTCTCTCTCTCCATATAAATATGTATGCATGTATATGTGTTTGTATGGATATGTGCGTATGTATGTCTATACAGGCACACAAATACATAAATATATATATTAAAGATTTCTCCTACTTTAAGAAACTGTATGCAGTAATTATGATAAAGTCAGCAAATAGACTACAAGAGGTTGAATTTTGTCCTCTGTCTCCATCATGTGCCATGTGGCTCCCATGAGAATTGAGCAGATACATTCAAAGATGTCAGTAGAAATTACATGAAGACAGAGAAATATAAACAGCTCCTTCTCCTCCCCTTTGCTAATATTCTATCACTCACAGAAGGAACCCTTTTTTGCTGAATTTATAATGAATAGAGAAACAATGGGTTTATATACATATACAGGCATACATATATGTGTATGTATGTGTGTGTGTATCTTCCTGTCTAATCCGTACAGTGTAGAAAAAAATGTGAAACCCAAGTCAGGATATTGGTGCCTATGAATTAATAATTTTCTGAACCTGAGGAAGCAAAATAAAGAACAGAAGGGAAAACAGAGTATCAAATAAGGCGTGACTTAGTTTGATTAAGAGGATAGCTAGGAAAGGAGCTATCAAACCAGAACTAAGCAGAAACACAGATTTTTTTTCTATATCCAAGAAAGCCAGTTAGTCAGAAGGCCTTTCAGCCACTGGGTGTAGGGCCGAAAGGACTATAGAAATACTGACAGGAAGTGGCATAGCTGTAGTATCCCCCAAGATTCCTGGGCCTTTTTAACTTACTAGTGTGTTTGGTTGCTAAAGTTTTGATCATAGAGCCTAGGGATAATGTTCAGATGTAAAAAGTTGCTTCTTCTGTCAATTGAACACAGAGGAAGTTGAGATAAAGGAAGTCTAGAGAATGTAAAGTCAGTATTATTAATGAATAAACATTAGCACTGTTATCTCTACTATCTGTTCTTGTGTACGAAAAAAATTCTAAGAATAAGAGGACTTTGTCCCTGACTTGCCCAGAGTAGAATATACCAAAGGAGTACCACACAACAAATTTATGAAAAAGTGGAGTGGACAGTATATATATGCATAAGTATATACATATACATATATATATATATATACATGTGTATGTATATGTGTGTGTGTATACACACATGCATATGTACACATATAGATAGATATGAAATATTGGATACTCTCCAAAATATTTTACACAATTATCCTGGAAATTCTACAATAAGCATTTTGTGGTATTTTTTCTAAGTTTTTTACATATACAATATAATTAGTCTTAGAGGAATATAACTAAATCCTCAACACCCAAGTATACCATTTGTTGACTCACTTTCAAAAAGAAATGGAAAAAAAAATCTCTCAGAAGAATGACAATATACTAGACTGAAGGCCAGAATAAGGAGAATAAAGATTGAAAAAGATAATATGTATTCCCTTAAATATTTCATAATCTGTGTGAGATAGGGAAGGGGGGAGTTGTAACAGCACATGAAGTAAAATAACTTTATAATAACTACAAATAGAATGTCAATAAAAAGAGTAGAATAGGTACAAGAAATCCAAGAGTGGATGAAAAGCCTAATTAAAAAATTGAAGAAAGACATAAAGTATGAAAATTGAGCTTTGAGTGAAAAACTCAGAAGGATAATCTGTTAATTATAACAAAAACTTTAAAGTCCTAGCAAACCAGAGAATATCCTGAACAAAAATGGTAAATACATGTCAAAAATTAAAATATTCAAAAACAAATTGTAGAGCCAATAAAAAAGATGCCAAATTTTTTAAATTTATTTAACATATTTAGTTTTCAGCATTGATTTTCACAACAGTTTGAATTACAAATTTTCTCTCCATTTCTACTCTCCCCTCCACTCCAAGATGGCATATATTCTGGTTGCCCTGTTCCCCAGTCAGTTCTCCCCTCTATCACCCCATTCCCCTCTCATCCCCTTTTCCCTTCCTTTCTTGTAGGGCAAGATAAATTTCTAGGCCCCATTGCCTGTGTATCTTATTTTTTAGTTGCATGCAAAAACTTTTTTTTTTATTTTTTTTGAACATCTGTTTTTAAAACTTTGAGTTCCAAATTCTCTCCCCTCTTCCCTTCCCACCCACCCTCCCTAAGAAGTTGAGCAATTCAACCTAGGCCATGTGTGTATTGTTATGTATAACCCTTCCACAATACTCATGTTGTGAAAGACTAACTACATTTTGCTCCTTCCCAACCCATCCTGCTTTATTGAATTTTCTCCCTTGACCCTGTCCCCTTTCCAAAGTGTTTGTTTTGATTACCTCCACCCCCATCTGCCCTCTCCTCTATCATCCCCCCCTTTTATTTTTTTTTAATCTTCCTCCCTCTTCTTTCCTGTGGGGTAAGATACCCAACTGAGTATGTATGGTATTCCCTCCTCAGGCCAAATCTGATGAGAGCAAGGTTCACCCATTCCCCCCTCACCTGCCCTCTCCCCTCCTCCCACAGAACTGCTTCCTCTTGCCACCTTTATGCGAGATAATCCACCCCATTCTATCTCTCCCTATCTCCCTCTCTCAGTATGTTGCTCTCTCATCCCTTAATTTCATTTTATTTCTTTTAGATATCTTCCCTTCGTCTTCAACTCACCCTGTGTCTGCTCTCTCTCTTTTACATATATATATATATATACATACAGATATACACATATATATGTATACATACATACACATACATACATATACACATAGATATATACATACATACACATTCACTTATATATACATAAACATATATATACATATATACATAAACATATATATACATATATACATAAACATATATATATATGCATATTCCCTTCAGCTACCCTAATACTGAGGTCTCCTGAATCATACATGTCATCTTTCCATGTAGGAATGTAAACAAAACAGTTCAACTTTAATAAGTCCCTTGCAATTTCTGTTTCTTGATTACCTTTTCATGCTTCTCTTGATTCTTGTGTTTAAAAGTCAAATTTTCTCTTCAGTTCTGGTCTTTTCACTGAGAAAGCTTGAAAGTCCTCTATTTTATTGAAAATCCATATTTTGCCTTGGAGCATGATACTCAGTTTTGCTGGGTAGGTGATTCTAGGTTTTAATCCTAGCTCCATTGACCTCTGGAATATCACATTCCAAGCCCTTCGATCTCTTAATGTAGAAGCTGCCAGATCTTGGGTTATTCTGATTGGGTTTCCACAATACTCAAATTGTTTCTTTCTGGCTGCTTGCAGTATTTTCTCCTTGATCTGGGAGCTCTGGAATTTGGCGACAATATTCCTAGCAGATTTCTTTTTGGGATCTTTTTCAGGAGGAGATCGGTGGATTCTTTCAATTTCTATTTTACCCTGTGGCTCTAGAATATCAGGGCAGTTCTCCTTGATAATTTCTTGAAAGATGGTATCTAGGCTCTTTTTTTGATCATGGCTTTCAGGTAGTCCAATAATTTTTAAATTCTCTCTCCTGGATCTATTTTCCAGGTCAGTGGTTTTTCCATTGAGATATTTCACATTATCTTCCATTTTTTCATTCCTTTGGTTCTGTTTTATAATATCTTGATTTCTCATAAAGTCACTAACTTCCACTTGCTCCAATCTAATTTTTAAAGTAGTATTTTCTTCAGTGGTCTTTTGGACCTCCTTTTCCATTTGGCTAATTCTGCCTTTCAAGGCATTCTTCTCCTTATTGGCTTTTTGGAGCTCTTTTGCCATTTGAGTTAATCTATTTTTTAAGGTGTTGTTTTCTTCAGTGTATTTTTCAGTATTTTTTTTGGGTCTCCTTTAGCAAGTCATTGACTTGTTTTTCATGGTTTTCTTGCATCCTTCTCATTTCTCTTCCCAATTTTTTCTCTACTTCTCTAACTTGCTTTTCCAAATCTTTTGTGAGCTCTTCCATGTTCTGGGACCAGTTCATGTTTTTCTTAGAGGCTTTTGGTGTAGGCTCTTGTACTTTGTTGTCTTCTTTAGGCTGTATGTTTTGGTCTTCTTTGTCACCAAAGAAAGAATGCAAAGTCTGAGACTGAATCTGGGTGTGCTTTCGCTGCCTGGCCATATTCCCAACCAACTAACTTGACCCTTGAGTTTTTCAGTGGGGTATGACTGTTTGTAGACTAACGAGTTCTATGTTCCACGTTTGGGGGGGAGGTGCCAGCTCTGTCACACAAGCACTACTCCTTCCCCAAGAACCCTAGCCCAGGCTGGGCTTAGATCTTCAGCAGGCTGTGCACTCCTCCTCTGATCTGCCACTTAATTCCTCCCACCAGGTGTGCCTGGGGCCAGAAGCAGCAGCAGCTGTAGATGCCCCACCTCCGCTGCCCCCGGGGCTGGAAGCCGAACCATGAATTCCTTCCACTCCTGCAGCTTTTCCCACTAACCTTCTCCGCAGTCTTTGGTGTTTGTGGGTTGAGGAGTCTGGTAACTGCCGCAGCTCACATATTCAGGGTGCTAGAGGCCCCATTCGCCCGACTCCAAGTTTGGTTGTTCCATGCCACTCAGGCTGGGCTCTGTTCCACTCCATTCCCAGTTCCCAGCTCCCAGCTCCGTGTGGGATAGACATCACCCAGAGACCATCCAGGCTGTCCTGTGCTGGAGCTCTACTTCCCTCTGCTGTTCTGTGGATTCTGCCATTCTAGAATTGGTTCAGAGCCATTTTTTATAGGTTTTTGGAGGGACTCGGTACGGAGCTCACAGTAGTCCCTGCTTACCAGCCACCATCTTGGCTCCGCCCCCAAAGATACCAAATTTGAAGACTATGTGATAGATTGCTAAGGAAAATGTTAAAAAACTAAGATTGTGATATTTTTTAAAGCAATCATTGCCTTACAAAGCTACTTAGAGATCTGTAATCACGAATAATTTACCTAGAAGGCAGCAATTACAGAGGCAATTTTTTTAAGTCATTGATCTCCTAGAAGGAAAATATGAGGAAAAAACAAACAAACCATCAAAACAAAAAAAAAATGAGTACCATATTTAAGAAAATAATTTTGCTTTTACTTATCCTAAAAATATAGTCAAGTAGGGTGGGGAATGCAGAACCATAAAATCCACAAGATACCACCAGAAACGGATTTGGGATTTAACTCCTATAGAAATGTCATTGCTATGCTCCAAAACTCCTATGTTAAAGAGACTATTATTAAACACTCAGGAAAATAGAGATCAGATAAAAACAATACCATTTAGAATCATTCGATAATACTTGCCATCATTTAAAAATACACATACAGACATAATATTTACATATTATATATATATATTATGTATGTATATATTTAAGTAAAGATTGATGGATTTTCTTCATGTATAATACCATATATGCACATATGTATTAAAATATATGTGATTATATATACCATATGCATGTATGTACATGAGTATACAGATACTATGAATATTATGCATATATACATACATGATATTATGCATAAAAAGGAAATTAAAATCTTTTCCAGCCAAGAAAAGATTTCTGAAAAAATTTATATGATCCAATCATAAAAAGCATATTTTTCAGAAATATATAATATAGAATATTACATAGATATAACATAACATAATATAATATAATGTAAGGTAATGTAATGTGGTATAGTGTAGTATAATACAATGCAATACAGTACAGTATAGTATAGTATGATATGATATGGTATAACATGATATGATATAACATTATAATATAACATGATATAATATGATATGATATTACATGATATGACATGATATGATATAACATGATAGAATACAACATAACAAGCTATAACATGATATAACATGACATAACACAATATAACAAGACCTAACACGACATAACAAGACCTAACACGACATAACAAGACACAACACGACATAACAAGACACAACACGACATAACAAGACACAACACGACATAACAAGACACAACACAACACAACACGACATAACAAGACACAACACAACACAACACGACATAACAAGACACAACATAACATAACATAATGTAACAGAACATAATATAATATAAATATAGAATAGAAAAGTAGAATCATTACTTTTGAGAAAACAATAGTAGGATGGTTTCAAAAGGGAAAAAAGTGAGCAAAAGCAACCTGATAAAGGAAAAGTTTTAAATACTTCAAATAGACATATGTGAAAATCTTTACCAAAAAACAAAGGCAAGAGATGCAATGCTATATAGGCTACAAGCAGGTATTTTTTCCTGGAGCAGTGTATTTGAGGAAGAGTAATGTGCAGTCAACCTGAAAATACAGGCTGAAACCAAATTGTGAATGACTTTAAATGTCAAACAGATGAGTTTCTTTTATCTTAGCATCAATAGAAATCCAATGAATCTCCTTGAGCAGAAGAGTGACAGCATATCTGTGCTTTCAGAATATCTATCCAAAGGCTATGTGGAGAATAAATTAAAGAAAGGAGGAGGTGGGTGTAGACCAATTAGGAAGCCGTTGTAATAATCCAGAAAAGAAGTGATGACGGTTTTGTTAGTGAGGTTTTGATGTGAATGGAGGGAAGGCAACAGATGTGGCAGATATTTAAATAGAATCAAATAGAACCATCAACTGAAAAGCTTTGTGGGGATGGTCCATGAGAATGAAGGGTTGAAGGTGATTCCTAAATTGTCCAGCTGGGTAGCTAGGAAAATTTGTGCTTTGCCATAAATAGGGAAGTTAGGAACAGGGTAGAGTTTAGGGGAAGAGATAATGATTGCTATTTTAAACATGTTGAGCTAGTGATACTGTTGGGATATCCATTTGCAAATGTTGACCTAGCAGTTCCTCATTCAAGGAATATGAGTATGATGAAGTATTCAGAAAAACTATGAACCTAAGTAATTTCAATAGGAAAATTTAACACACACACACACACACACACACACACACACACACACACACACGCATGAGTCCTGGGTCACAATCTTGGCTTTGTGCAAGGAGAATTCAACTTTAATATAAAAGGCATGGGTTCATATTCCTTCTCTAAAATTTATCATCTGCAATAATTTGAGTAAGTTAATTAAGCTTTACAGTTTTCAGTTTCCTTAAGTGTAAAATAAAAAGTTTTGACTAGGTGAATGACATAGTTGTTTCCAGTTCTAAATCTAAATGACATAAATCTAAACCTAAATGATATAAATAGAATGATATAAATAAATAAAGTAAATAAAAGGGCAACTTATTAACATCAAAAGTATGTGTAATGCTGAGTTAACATTATTATGAAATCCATTCATATTCCTTGAAATCCCTTGAAAAATTCAAGGGAATAAAAGTTTTACCAATTCTATGAAAATAAGGCCAAATTTATAAAATCTTATAAAGAAACAAAAGAGCATTTCTAAAATTCAGTCAAATCAGCTTTGCAAAATCTAGAGGGGTTAAAAGATTTACAAAATTAATGGGAGATATCATCAATTATGTAAGATTCAGGAAATGAAGCAAAATTTCCCAAGCAGGTATGTATGATCAAAGTAAACAGGCTCTTGAAACAACTTTTATGGACTCTTCTGATAGATGTGTGATCCACCCCCTGGAGAGCAAAGAAATCCACCTGATTTAAGACCACACTAAATAAAAAAAAATCACATATGGTGTCTAGAGATAGGGAAAGCATGAAAAAATTCCCAAGTGATGCTGGGAATTATGCGATTGTTCCTGTGAGGTTCCACAGGAAAAGGCGATAGCATAAGGTGAAATGATGCTAAAGGGCAGAGGTGACTCAGAATTTTCCCATTTGATAGACTTTAGTTCAGCTGAGTGACACAGTGGAAAGAATACTAGATTTGGAGGCAAGAAGCCTTGAATTCAAAATCTGCCTCAGACACTCACTAGCTTTGTGACCCTGTGCCAGTCACTTAACCTCTCTCAGTCTCAGTATTCTCACTTGCAAAATGGGGCTACACTAGCAGCTGTCTTATGGGATTGCTGCAAGAACCCAAATGAGAAAACATGTGTAAAGTTATTTACAAACCTTATAAAGTGTATTGTTAATTAAGGCGGGACTTTTTTACTGTTTTCTCTTTTGGAGCACTTAGGTAATAATCACATGCCTTTGATGAGTCTGGCCTTTGTTTCTTTGATTAAATCAGGAGTCTTTGATGATCTGCTTAAGTCAAGGGAAAGCCTAGTTCATATGGGTTTGAGTCACATGGCTGTGATGCCTGAAGAAGTGTCACATGGTTTTGAGTTGCATGATTGTGACTCCCTTGTATACCCTGAACAGGGTATATAAACTCAGAGACTCTGGACAGCTGTTTTTAAGAGCCCCCCGGCTTTGAAAAAAACTACATGTTAGTGCTTCTCTGGTAACTATGTATTGTGATTTGGTCTCTTTATATTGTCTCTGTTTGTAATTTCTGTTTGTATTTGCTCTGAAGTTCAGGGTGCTGGCTTTTCCCCCTGAACTAAGTGAACTGTATATATATGTTTGATTAAAGTGAGACTGTTAACCCCCTGAAGTTGCTTTCCTTAGAAAAGCAGATCAAAGAACCTGTGCTGGCAGCTCTTGTGGCTGGTGTGGTTGGGTCTTGCACTCCTACAGCATCTACTAGCAACATTGAAGCATAAATAAAGCACTATGTTATCATTCAGGGGTAGAGCTCCTAGTTTAAGTGACTCAGTAGCAGCTGCTTCATAGTTACAATATCATCTAGCCAAGACTCACAGAGGACTCAGATTTATTTAATTTAGTAAAGACCTTAAAAAGAATCTAGACCTCATAATATGTGATAACATTGGACATGGCTTGCATTTCCTTTGAATTTTAGTCCTTTGCAGTCCAGTAGTATAATTAATAAAGGGAACTATTGCTATTGTGGCTAGACAGCTGGACTCTGAATCAAAAAATACCTGAGTTCAAATCCAGACTCAGACACTTACTATCTATGTGACCCTGGGCAAGTCATTTAACATCATTGCCTCACTTTCCTCAACTATAATGAGGATAATTATATCTATCCTGCCGTGTTGTTGGGCGAGTCAGATGAGATGTTTGTAAAAAAAACCCTGATTTGCACGTTTCCTGTCACATGTAGTAGGAACTATATAAATGCTTATTCCTTTCTCTAATCATAGGCTGGAAGAGAACTTAGAACACAAGTTCTCTTGTCTTACAGATTAGGAAACTGAGAACCCTAGAAGTTAAGAAACTTAATCCCAAAGTCACATAGAAAGTAAATGGTAGAACATGGATATGAAGCCCACTCCTCTGTTTCCATGTCCTCCAGCTGTTCATTGCTGTGGGCTCTATAGTTATTTATGGAATGTCAAAAATATATAAGGAAAACCCCTAATAAGCAGATAGATTTATGAGAGAACATGTATACAGGAGTGGCACAGAATAGACATTCAAAGAACGCTTACAATCAGTTTGGAATAAATGGCCACATCAATGTCACCACAGATACAGTGATATATGCTCTATTCTATTCTGTTAATAAATGTTTCTCTACCTAATAATAGAGTATGTTCTATTTGTATTAAATACTTACTTCACTGAGAAATTTAGAGAATATTTCAGTTTCTCCTGCAAGCTATTTTATATCCATCTTCTTCATCTTATTGGATTGAGTGTATATGTAGTAGTGAGGGAAATCTCTCACTAAATTTCCAACAGCAAAGAAGTCAGGGACAGGGACATAAAAGAGGGTATTGACGCTGGATTGCATAATATGAACACAACTAGACCAGAGCAGAACAGGAAGGACAGGAAGGAAAGGACTGAGGATTTGGGGGATAATTTAGTAATAAGTGGAGACTCATTGAATATTTAAGGGGAGGGTACTTCAATACGATCCAGAAAATTTATGAGGAAGATAAAGCTCACCAGTCTTTAGCATGGACTGGGAAAATGAGAGACAAGAAAGACAGGATCATACACACGAGACATTGTTGTTCAGTCATTTCAACTGTGTCAGACTCTTTGTGAATCCATTTAGGGTTTTCTTGGCAAAGATAATGAAGTGGTTTGCCATTTCCTTAAGTAGTTCATTTGACAGATGAAGAAGTTGAAACAAACATGGTTAAATGACTTGCAGGGTCATACAATTAGTAAGTGTCTGAGGCTGGATTTGAACTCAGGTCTTCCTGACTGTGAGTCTAGTGAGATATCCACTGTGCCACCTAACTGCACAAATGAAGAGATTACTTGGAGGTTATTTCAATAATCAATGATTCATATTTTCAAAAACAATTCAATTTAACAAATGTTTATTACATGACTATGAGGTGAAAGGCATATATATCCAGGATCATGACATTACTCCTTAGACCTCTGGCTATATGCCCTGCCATTGCTCACCTTTTCAACTAGAATGGAAACCCTCTGGAAAGGACCTTTCCCCTAGACAGTACTTTAAGAGAAGCTGCCTCTTTCCCCTCATTACAAAGTTTTTAATCTACCGAGTTTTGGGAAATCTCCTAATGCGGAGCTGTTCTGGATTAGAAGGAAATAAATAAAAAAAATCAGCTTAGTTCTCTACATCTAGCCATGCCAGAACATCCTTCATCTGATCCAGTCATATACCAAGACAATAGGGCATAGTCAGCATGTGCATTTTTTAATCTAAAATGCCACTATATGAATAAACTCCATACACACAGAGACATACAGACAGAGACACAGGCAGAGACACACATAGACAGAGACACACAGAGACAGAAACACAGACCCAGAGACACACAGACCCAGAGACACACACACACACCCTTCTTGCTCAGATAACAATAAATTCAATCAATATTATTATTTCTATAGGAAAGAACTTTCAGGTGGATTAAAATGCTTTTCCTTGGCCGCTAACAAGTTTGTGTTGATTCTACCTCTCTTGTATAATGAAATTTCCTTGAAGGAAGAGTCTATCTCAATTTTGTATTTGTATCTCTCAGGGCCTAGCTTGAAACAGGAGATAAACGTATCATCCCAGGGTTGATTCAAGTTATTATCTTTTGCACAAGGCATATAAAAAACTCAACTTCTGGGATTTTACTTTCCTAGGGATGAGAATGGGTATACAAGCTTTATCTAGATAATTAAATACAGCAACATCTGAAGAGGTAGAGAACACTAAAAAACGGGGGGATCTAGAAAGGCTTCATTTAGTAGTTGTTGCCTGAGTTGAACCTTGAAGAAAACTATGTCTTTTAAAAGGCGGAGATGAAAGAAGTATGTGCTGTAAAAACAAGGGGTAGTATACACCAATGCAGAGATAGAAGATGAAATTACTTTAATTAACAGTAGACCAGTTTGGTTAGAGCATAAAATTTAATGAGAGAGGAATATGAATTGTTTTGAAAAGCAAATGAGAGCTAGATGATAGAAGGCTTTACAGACCAAGCTAAGGAATATATATATATATACATATATATATATTAAAGACACTGAAGACTTTAGAACAGAGTATCTGGGTCTTAGAAATATTAATTTTGCCACTCAGTGGAGGATGTATCAAAAAGAAGAGAAAAGGGAATTGGGGAGACCAATTAGGAAAATCACAAAAGTCAAAGTGAGAAATGATGGGGGCCTGAGTGAGGATCATGACCGTGTAGAGAGATTATGCAGGTAGATGTGACAATGCTCTCAAAATAATTGGATATATGGAGTAATATAAAGGGTAGAAACTAGGATAACTCTCAAGTTGCAAACATGGATATCTAAAAGGATAATTCTGCCTTCAAAATACATATATTCCTGTTTTGTGACAGTCTTCTGGCATAAGGGAGACCCTCCTGGAAGGATGTAGGGTTCCCCTATTGACCCTTGCTTTCTATAACCGGGCTCAGTGTCATACTCCACCAACATAGGTGTGGCTGTCAATAGGTTAAGTCCTTGTGCATGTACCCAGTTTGTGTCTAAAGAAAGGCCTGTAGGACAGCCAGAGATACCAGGGAAAACAACCTCTTAGTCAGTTGGGTGCTGAGGATAACATGGAAAATAACATGAGTCAGTTCAGTGCAAAGCTTTATTGTAAGTAGTGGGGAAGGAGGGAAGGAGAGAGAGGGAAAGGGAATCCAACATACAACTCAGATGTACACACTAACATAGTGTTCTCAAAAGACCATCATCAATCAATACTGAAGTCATTTACCACATGTCCCAGATTGAAGCCAATCCCTCTCTAGCTGAACATCCAGCTGAAGAAGCTGTCTTGAATGCCATTAAACTCATCTCATGTGGCAAAGTGCCTGGTGCTGATTCTGTTCTAGCTGAGATTTACAAGACAAAGGGTTCACTGCTCGTACAAATGCCAACTGAAATCTTGTGGATTATATGGCAAGAGGAGGTTATCCTCCAGGAGTTCAAGGATGTCTCTATTCATCTTTATAAAGGAAAAGGAAATAGGTTGTCCTGTGACAATTAAGGGGAGGGGGGGTCCTCTCTCTTAGCCATTGTTGACAAAATTCTTCCCAGAGTCCTCTTTCATAAGCTGATCCTTCCCCTAAAAGATGATCATCTACTCAAAAACCAGTGTGGCTTCAGAACGGGCTGAACCCAATGTGTGTGGCATTTGCTGCTCGACAACTGCAGGAGAAACACCAAAAGCAAAACAAATGTCTCTACACAACATTTGTCAATCTGACCAAGGCCTTTGATACTGTCAGTTGTGAGGGCCTGTGGAAAATTATTGCAAAATTTGGTTGCCCTGAGAAGCTCATCAGTGCTGAACATCAATTTCATAACTACATGCTTGACTGGGTTCTGGGTAATGGACAATGTTCTTATGCTTTTCTTGTCACCATAGGAGTGAAGCAGGGTTGTGTGATTGCTCTCATGCTTTTTAGCATTGTGTTTTCTACAGTGTTGTTGGATGCTGTATTAGCAAGCTCCCTAGCACACCCAGGATGGCTTGCTAGCACAGGTTCTTTGATCTGCTTTTATAAAGCAAATGCAGCTTCAAAGGTGTTAACAATTAAACAATGCCGCCTTTATTCTATCTAACCTCACAAGTGTTGCTGAGCACCAACTCCTACAGCATTCTCTAAACACCCTTCTCTCCAGCTCCCATGAGAAGGGGGAGCAACTCCCCCTACTTTATGATGGGGCCAATAGAGACAGGCATAACTTGTGTATTCCTCTAAATCTCCTCAAGCCTTAATGGGGGCCAGTTGAGACAACACACAGATACCCCCCAAAGCCTTGATAGGGACTGACCTCTACAATGACAGAGTCCTGACCTCTACAATCTAAACAGGCAACACCTAGCCCTTACGATCTATGCAAGTCGTGGTGGAAATGTTTTGAACCATGGAACTGATATCCGATACCTGGGAACAAAAGATTGTTATGGCCATGGATCCAAGAAAACCAAACTCCTTATGCTTACAGATGCCTTCGATAAGAAGGAAAATGGCATCAAGGTCAGCTAGTGCACTGATTGTAAATTATTTAACTTGAAAAGGCTGTTACAAGCCAAGACTAAAGTGAAGGGAGAATTGGTGCATGACTATTTTGTTCAAGGGTGACTGTGCATTCAACACAGGCTGAGATGCAACAGAGTATGGATCAGTTTTCTATCTCTTACGGTAATTTTGGACTAACAACTAAAACCAAGAAAACACAGGTTCTGCATCAGCCAGTACCACACCATTCATATGTAAAACTACCATTTACAGCAAATAGAGAAATTTTGAAAGCTGTGGATAAGTTCACTTACCTTGGCAGCATACTTTCCAGGGATGTACATGTAAATGATTAGTTTGATTCACATGCTGCCAGAGCTAGCTCAGTGTTTGGAAGGCTCTGAAGGAAAGTGTGGGAGAGAAGACTGCCTACTAAACTGAAGGTCTATCTACAGAGCCATTGTGCTGACCTCACTGTTTTATACCTATGGAACCTGGACAGTATACTAGTGTTAAGGCAATCAGTAGATGAGAGATCTCCACCCCCCCATTTGAATAGGCTTCAGGTGGGGGCCCAGGTGGGGCCAATGAAGGGAGATCTGATTGTATCTTTACTCCCAAGTAGGCCCAAGGCCCCTAGCTCCTAGGGGGAGTTGCTAAGACCAGAGCCAATAGTGGGTGCCTGGGTTCTGGTCGCTTAGATGACATTCTAGTTGATTGGATGATGTCTACTGAACACAGCTTGGAGATTGAGATTTGGTGGAGGCAGGAGAAGGAGGAGTAGCAGGAGCAGCAGTGGCAGTGGCAGTAGCAGTGGCAGCGGCAGCGGCAGCAGAAGCTAAAGCAGAAGAAGCTGAGAGCGGAACCGACTCGAGTACAGACCAGAGTGCTGAGCAAGGGCTTGAGGCCAATGGGTAATCTTCTTACCTAGCATTGGGGGGAAGCACGAATATGATTTGGCTTACTGTCATAATGTTTTTCTGTAACCTCCTGGTTACTATTGTGAGGCAGACTTATTGGGCCTGGAAGCTTTTGGCCAGGATATCGAGTTGGGGACATTGGTCTGTGGGTCTGCTACTTCGGAGCTTGAATAAATACTTTAATTCCTCTGCCTTCTACTTAGAGAATTCCTTATATCCTGCGATTCTGAACCATTCAGGTATATTTATGATTTTCTTTGAAATCATGAATTCTGCCTTCATGTTATAACTAGTGCCATGGCAGGAAACTGAATTGTTTCCATTCGTTGTCTACAGAAAATTCTGAAGATTATCTGTTGAAATAAGATACTGGATGCTGAGGTCTTTTCTTGAGCTAGATTGCCAAGCATTCAAGCTGTACTGCATAGAATGAGACTTTGAAGGGATAGCCAAATTGTTTGAATGCCCAAAGTACATTTGCCTAAAAGACTATTTTACAGAGAATTCACACAAGAAAAGCACTCATATGGAAGTCAGAAGAAGGGATACAAGGACACTCTTAAAGTCTCTCATAAGAACTTTGGAATTGATCATGAGACATGGAGGATACAAAGACAAGGTTGTCCAGCATGACATGGCCACATCAAAAAAGATACAGTACTCTATGAGCAAAGCAGAACTACAGTAGCTCAAAAGGAATGCAAGATATACAAATTTAGAGACCTCTCCACCCAAATGTTCACATGGAATATTTGTGCCTGACCTGTAGTAGATCCAAAGAGCCCTTCTGAGAGTAGCATTCTTTCTTTTTTAAAGCATTTATTTATTTTTAGTTTTCAAAATTCACTTCCATAACATTTTGAGTTTTAAATTTTCTTTCCATCTCTTCCCTCCCCTCTCCCCAAGATGGTGTGCTCTACATATACATTCATATATAGGCTCTACATATACATTCATATTAAACATATCTTCACATTTGTTGTGTTGTAAACAATAATTACAACAAATGGCACTAGCCATGAGAAAGAAGAAACAAAACAAACAAAAAGAGAGAGAGTGCTTAGCATCCTTTGATCTGCATTCAGACTCCATAGTTTTCGCTCCGGATGTGGATAGCATTTTCCATCATGAGTTTTTGGGAGTTGTCTTAGATCCTTGCATTGCTGACAAGAGTCAAGTCTATCAACATTAGTCATCACACAATGTGGCTGTTACTGTGTACAATGTTCTCCTCATTCTGTTTACTTCACTCAGCATCACTTCATATAAGTCATTCCAGGTTTTTCTGAAGTCTGCCTGCTCATCATTTCTTATAGCACAATAATTTTCCTTTATATTCATATACCAGAACTTGTTCAGTCATTCTTCAATTGATGGGCATGCCCTCAATTGCCAATTCTTGGCCACTACAAAAAGAGCTCCTATAAATATTTTTGTACCTGTGGATCCTTTTCCCATTTATATGATCTCTTTGGGATACAGACTTAGAAGTGGTATTGCTGGGTCAAAGGGAATAGACAGTTTTATAGCCCTTTGGGCATATTTCCAAATTGTCTCCAGAATGTTTGGATCAGTTCACAACCCTATCAAGAATGCATTAGTATTCCAATTTTCCCGAATCTTCTCCAACATTTATCATTTTCCTGTTTTGTCATGTTAGCCAATCTGACAGGTGTGGTGTGGTACCTCAGAGTTGTTCTAACTTGCATTTCTGTAATCAGTAGTGATTCAGAGCATTTTTTATATGACTATAGACAGCTTTACTTTCTTCATCTGAAACATGCCCATTCATGTCCTTTGACCATTTATCAATTGGGGAATGACTTGTATTCTTATAAATTTGACTCAGTTCTCTATATATTTTAGAAATGAAGCCTTTTTATGACACCGGCAGTAAAAATTGTTTCCCAGCTTTCTGCTTCCCTGCTAATCTTTGTTGCATTGGCTTTATTTGTGCAAAACTTTTCACTTTAATGTAATCAAAATTATCCATTTTGCATTTCATAATGTTCTCTATCTCTTGTTTGGTCATAAATTCTTCATTTCTCTATAAATCTAACATGTAAACTATTCCTTGCTTTCCTAGTTTACTTACAGTATGAGTCTTCATAGCTAAATCATGCACTCATTTTGAATTTATCTTGGTATGGGGTGTAAGATGTTGGTCTATTGCCTAGTTTCTGCCATACTGTTTTCAGTTTTCCCAGCAATTTTGGTTAAATGGTGAGTTCTTATCCCAGAGGTTTGAGTCTTTGGGTTTAGCAAAGAGTAGATTACTATAGTCATTAACTATTGTGTCTTATGTACCTAACCTATTCCACTAATCCACCACTCTATTTCTTAGCCAGTACCAAGTAGTTTTGATGGTTTCTGCTTTTGAATGCAATTTACGATCGGGTACAGCCAGGCCACCTTTCCTTGCTTTCTTTTCATTAATTCCCTTTATATTCTAGACCTTTTGCTCCTCTATATAAATTTTGTTATTTTTTCTAGCTCTATGAAATATTTTTTAATAGTTTGGTATGGCATTGAATAAGTAAATTAATTTAGGTAGAATTGTCATTTTTATTATATTAGCTTAGCCTGCTCATAAGCAACTGATATTTTCGCAATTATTTAGATCTGACTTCATTTGTGTGAAAAGTGTTTTGTAATTTTGTTCATATAGTTCCTGGGTTTGTTTTGATAGGTAGACTCCCAAATATTTTATAATGTCTACAGTAACTTTAAGTGGAACTTCCCTATCTCTTGCTATTGGGTTTTGTTAGTAATAAATACAATGATGATTTACGTGGGTTTATTTCATATTCTGCAACTTTGTTAAAGAGGTTTACTATTTCAAGTATTATTTGATTTAATTCTCTAGGATTCTCTTAGTATATCATCATATCATCTGCAAAGAGTGATAGCTTTGTTTCTTCTTTGCCTATTCTAGTTTCCTCAATTTCTTCTTCTTTTAAAGCTAACCTTTCTAGTACAATATTGAATAACAGTAGTGATAATGAACATGCTTGTTCCCCCCTCCCATTGTTATTGGGTATGCTCCTAGCTTGTTCCCTTTACATATAATGCTTGCTAATGGTTTTAGATAGATGCTACTTATCATTTTAAAGAAGACTCCACTTATTCCTGTGCTCTTTGGTATTTTTGCTAGGAATGGATGTTTTATTTTGTCAAAAGCTTTTTCTGCATCTGTTGAGATAATCACATGATTTGTTAGTTTTGTCATTGATATGGTTAATTATGCTGATAGTTTTACTAATATTGAACCAGCCCTGCATCCCTGATATAAATCCAACATGGTCATATTATCCTTGAGACAGGTTGCTGTAATCTCTTTGCTAAAATTTTATTTAAAATTTTTGCATCAATATTCATTAAGGAAATTGGTCTGTAATTTTCTTTCTCTGTTTTGGCTCTTCACATTTAGGTATCAGCACCATATTTCTATCATAAGAAGAATTTTGTAAGATGACTTTTTCACCTCTTTTTCCAAATAATTTATATAGCATTGGAATTTATTGTTCCTTAAATGTTCGGTAGAATTCACTTGTAAATCCATCTGTCCCTGGAAAAACTTTCTTAGGGAGTTCACTGATGGGTTGTTCAGAAAATTTCTTTTTCTGAAATGGGTTTAAGTATTTTATTTCCTCTTCTGTTAATCTGAGCAATTTATATTTTTGTAAGTATTCATCCATTTTACTATGATTGTCAAATTCATTGGCATACAGTTGGACAAAATGACTCCTAATTATCATTTTAATTTCCTCTTCATTGGTGGTCAATTCACAAGTAGCTTTCAAATACTCCAATTTTGCATAGCCTTCTTGGAGTTGGCTGTGTTGCATATTAGGGGTCAGGGCAAAATATTATTGGTGGGGGGTTATTATCAGGGAGAACAAAAGAAGCTTCTGGTGGACAAAATATTATTAGGGGAACCCAGCAATACTTACCTTCAAAAACGTTATTGTGAGTATTTTTCCGAGTATGTTCTATAAGCTTATAGTCTCAAGACCACTAGGCCTAATGTTATTACAACCTCACAGGTGTGGAGCCAACTAGATATTCCAGGATAGAGTCACACAGACACGACAGAGACATGAGTTCAAATCTGGCCTCAGACACTCACTAACTTTGAGTTCCTGGACAAGTCACTTAACCTGTTTGCCTTAGTTTCCTCAAGTATGAAATGAAGATAATAATAGCACCTAACTCACAGAGATGTTTTGAGGATTAAATGAGACAATACTTTTTAAATTGCTTAGCTTTAAGTGAGGAAAAAAAGAAAAAAACAATGGAAAGTAAAGTGCTTAGCATGGTGTCTGACACATAGTTGCTATTTAATAAAGCCTTTTGCTCCTTCTCTTCCTTTCTCCCTTTATTTCTCTTTCCTTCTTCCTTACTTCCTTTTTCTCTCCCTCCCTTCCTTCCTTTCTTCCTTCTTTCCTTTCTTCCTTTCCACAGAAATCAATGATAAGTGTGTTGAGGAATGACTAAAGTCCATTATGAAGGTTGTTTACATGTATACAGACCTTAAGCAGTATTCTAATATATTAATCATTAAAATGATTTGATTTTAATTTAAAAATTAGTAAACAAGAACCAGGAGCAATTGAACATAGTAACCTAGTGTTCAAAAAATACCAAGAGTACCATAATCTATGCTGTTTCTTGTTGGACTCCCTATTTCACAAGAAATACTTTGAAAACTAGGGGGCAGTTTTGGAGATATTAAGATTATGACTTTGAGATCAAGATCTCATTCTACAAAATATGACAGGGAAGCTGGAAAACACAGTAGATAGAGTATTAGGCTGGCTGTCAGTAAGACGTGAGTTCAAATATTGCCCCAGGTACTTCATAAACGTATGACCCTCAGTAAAACACTTAGACTTTTTCAGCCTCAATTTCTAGATTTGTAAAATGAGAATAATAACAGCAACTACTTCATAAGTTTTTTGTTGGAATCAACTGAGATCATATATCTAAAGTTCTTTATAATGTATAAAGATTAATATAAATATTGATATAAAGATCAATATAAATAAATATTAAATATTATTATCAAAATAGGCACACAAACTAATATAAAAGTTCACATCACAAATAAACAAAAGAGAGAATGGAAGTGGGAACATGTAAAGCTATGGCTTTGGGGAAAAACTAAGCAAAAGAGGAATATATACATGACAATAAAAGATAAAATGCAATTTTGATTACATTACATTAAAAATGCTCCTATATTTAGTGCTATAAAAACCAACTAAATTATAATTTCATTGAGATAAATTAATTCACTCAGTAAGCATTTAATAAGTACCCACTATGTGCCAGATACTCTGTTATATGCTCTGGATATGAAAAGAGACGAAGAAAATATGAGACAATACACACATAAATACATACAAACGAACCATATGCAGGAGATATAGGAAATTATTAAAAGAATGAAGGAATTAGAATTAAGAGTGGTTTGGAAGGATTTCTTTTAGATGAGATTTTACATGGGCCTTGAAACCAAGGATGTCAGTAAGCAAATAGGAGGTAACTGAACATATAAGGCCAGAAGGACAGCTAGAGAAGAATCCTGGATTTAAGAAATGGAATGTATTATTTGTGGAATAGCCAAGAAACTAGTGTCTTTGGTTAGAAGAGGGTCAGGTTTTTTGGGGGATTTGGGGTTTTTTTGTTTTGTTTTGTTTTGTTTGGTCAGGGAGTATGGTGTAAGAAGACTGGGAAAGTAGGAGGAGGCTAGGTTATGAAGGGCTTTGAACACTGAACAAAGACTTTTTATTTGGTCCTGGAGGCAATAGGGAGCCACTGGAATTTGTTGAGTAAGGAGAGATGTAATTGGGCTTTTATTTTAGGAAACTTGCATTTTTTGTGGTTGTGTGGAGGATAGATTAGAGGCAGGCAGGATGAAGTTGGTAGACCTACAAACAGGCAATTTCAATAGTCCAAGTATGAGGTTATTAGGAGCTGCACTAGCCAATGAAAACCGAGAAATTGTAAGGGAACAAGAATGACACATAAGTTGTAAGCTTGGTGACCTAGGAGGTTGGTGTTGCCCTTAAAAGTAAAAGAGAAGTTGTTAGTGGGAGATTTAGGGGGAAAGAAAATGAGGTCAGTCTTGGACATGTTGAGTTTAAAACACCTACTGGATATTTAGTTTGAGATATCTAAAAGGCAGTTGGTGATACAAGATTGGAGATCAACTAAGACATTACTACAATATAAGCATATTTGAGAATCATCCACATAAATATAATCAGAAACATGGGGATTGATGAGATCATCAAGAGAAGTAGGTGTAGTGAAGTGGGGTGGAGGAGGAGGTCATGGAAAGTGAGTAAGAGCTAGTGACTAAGATATTTCAAAAAAAGTCAGTATGTAAGCTGAAGTATCCTATGCAAGATTTGTAAAAGAGACAAAAATTATGAGGAAGTATTTTAAAATTGTATCAATTCTTGTTCCCCCTGACACA
This sequence comes from Trichosurus vulpecula, assembly GCF_011100635.1. Lineage (NCBI taxonomy): Eukaryota > Metazoa > Chordata > Mammalia > Diprotodontia > Phalangeridae > Trichosurus > Trichosurus vulpecula. Next base: position 164,358,314 of record NC_050579.1, read on the forward strand.
CAATCCCACCACCACCACCCTTCTAACACTGTGGTGCTAATGGTGATTAAAGATCTTTCCCACCCATTCATCCCTTAATAAGGCTCAGTGGAGGTAATTAAGGGAAGCTTGATTGGGGGGGGCAGGTGGCGGGTGGTGGAAGGCTTGTTTGTAGGAAGGCCCACACACTTTTGCTAAGTAGGTGTTAAGCTCCAGGACCTCACCCTTTTGCTGATTAGGTGTGAGACCCTTGGGCCCTAAAAAGCATGTGTATATAACCTGAGGGTAGCCTTTAGGCTACTCAGAGAGACACAGAGACAGAGAGAACTGAAAGGGCTCCCAGTACTTTGAGCTCTCAGAACTAGAGGAGGAGAGAATACAGGCCAGCAGACAATTAGTATTCTTCAGTGAGTGTTTATGGGAAGGCACTAGCAGAAGGGAAGATAACAGGATAGCAAAGCTTGGCTATCTTTGCTTTGGCTCCTTGCTTTGATATTATAGTTCAATTTCCTTGCTGTTATATTGAAATGGACTTACTGGTTTTAGGATACAATTGTTGCTATGTTGAATTGGAATTATTGGTTTGGGGGTTTGATCCTCTGGTGTCTGAATAAATGTTTTATTTCTTCTGGCTTCTATATAGAGAGTTAAATATTTCAGATAAGGGAATGATATGCAAGAAGTATAATCAAGGTAAAGAAATGGGAGGTTTCTTAGGTAAGATAGGGATAAGACAATTTCTATAAATTCTGATGTTGGGGAATTTGAGGGATATTTGAGTCAAAGTTGCACAAAGGTAGATTTGCTGAAGAAAGAAACTTTGTGTAATTAGAGCTGCCTCTAAATTAAATATGCTACTGAAGGTTTTACAAAATTTTTTGTCTCACTGTAGATTTTTCTTAAAAAGATTCTTAACCAATTATGAATTAGAGTAGTTTATTTCTGTGATACCCTCGAATTACTGGATTCAGTAATTGTAATGGCAAACAAAGTGGAACTTTTAGCTGTTTTTTTTCTTTTGCAGTGCTTCTCAGACCTAAGGCAATCAAGTGCCTTTGAATGGGCCGTGCCTTTGATTGAATCAAGAGTCTTTGATAGCCTGTTTAAGTCACAAGAAAGCCTAAGTCACATGAGTTTGAGTCACATGGTTGTGATGCCCTCTGACCCTGAAGAAGCATATATATACTTGGAGGTTAGCATTTTGCTTTGGGGTTCGCTCATTGGAAAAGTGTTTGTGTGATTTGGCCAGACCAGACTCTGGGTAGCCATTAAGGAGCCACTGGGTTTTGAAAACTCAGATGTTGGTGTTTCTCTCTCTGGTAACTATGTGTGTATTGCTATGGACAGACAGTTAGAAGCCCTCTCTGATGATTTGTGTTATTTACTCTGTTTATATAATTTCTGCTTGTAATTTCTGTTTCTGTTTTCTCTGAAATTCAGGGTGCTGACTTTTTCTCCTGAACTAAGTGAATAATATGTGTATATTTAATTAAAGTGAGATTGTAAACCCCTTAAAGTTACTTTCCTTAGAAAAACAGATCAAAGAACCTGTGCTAGCATCCCTCCTGTGTGCTGGTGTTATTGGTCTTACACTTCCACAGCCGTGGCAAGTGGCATTGTTGTTACAGTAATGATATGTTCTGTTTCAACTGGATTTAGATTATTTTAAAAACATACATTCACAGATATTTTTTTTTCCATTTCATAAATTGTAACTGGGTGAGTCATTTGGAAGCCCCATGACATCAAATTCAACATACTTCAAAAAATATTCAATTTTTGCCACTCATTTTCCTTAGGTTTTGTAGCACCATTTCCCCTCTGGAATTTGACTACAGTCTTCCTGGCAAAATCCTTCATCCAAAAGAAAGGATTCATAGGATTCCAATGACATACAAAAGCTTTCCCTAGTCAAAAACAACTTTTTTGCCTTGGACATTATGTGTATTTGAAGCCAGGTCTGAATCTTCCATTAAGAACATCCTGATATGCTCTTATTGCCATATTTAAAATATTATTTGTTAAGAATATTTTGAGCATTTCATCAGAGAAACAAGATATTAGCACCATAAAATATATAGAAAGCAGATGATTAATATCAAATAGACCTGGTGGTCAAGGCACTAATGCTCTAAGTGTCATTAAAAATCATTCATGCTACCTAACTATACCTAAGTCTAGCTAATAAAAAGGATCTCTTTTGGTTCTCTGGTTGCAAGCTATATTATAGATTGATGACAAAAAATCTGATGTCTTTCTTTTCATTCTGATTTCCAAATATCTTTGAAAGTATTTGTCCTTTCTTCCATCTGCCTTCGGAGTTGGTCAAAGGTCACTCGACAGTAGTTCTTTCTTTTCCCCATGATGAGCTAGATCAAGAAGGTGAACATCCAATTAACCATTCACCAGGCACCATGAATTGCTCAGTGGAATAGTATCTCAGCTTTGAGATGAGCTGCAGCTTGTCTCTCTAATGACATTGCATTATCAAACACAAAGGGGGGTTGCAATAAGCACATTTTATTTTCATTTCCTTATGAATCTCTAAAAGCAGTGCTTTTGAACTGTCTAGTCATACATTTTTAAAAAATGTAAGGACGTAGGGATCTCAACCCCATGGTCCTAATCCTGGACAGCTGTTTATCTGTCTGCTTAATATTGCCTTTTCAAGGAGCTAGATTTATGAATACATGTGTTATAGGTGTTTGTGATTCCCATGAAAAATGCCAAAGAAAACCCACTCAGAGGGAAAGAGGAACAATTTTAGAAGAAATTAAGAATATCTGGAAAGCAAATGCAGTAGTTGTAGTATTTTTGTTCTTTACATCAAATGAAATATATTTGGATATTTGGGAGAGATAACAAAACAAATTTGAATGATAGGAATATTAAGGAGCTGAAAATGTTTTCAAATGTTCACATTGAATATTACAATTAATTACTGCCATATAAAATTTGTATTCACTAATACTTTGCACTAAGACAATTATATTTTGATAACCAAAACTTATTTTTGCATGGCAAAATGATATGTTAATACCAAGGCAATATTTTAAGAAGAAAAAAACTATTAAAATGCATGCATTATTTTCTATAACTTTGAATATTCCTTTAAACTGATTACATTGTTTTTCATATGCATAATATAATTAGACATCTATTACTCTCAATCTAAATAAACCATCACATATTAATAAATATTTGATTCTGAGCCACCACTAATTGTATGGCTGAGAATCATAAGGTTTAGAGTTAAAAAGGACAATAGAATTCATCTTGTTCAGAGGTGTCAAACATGAGGTCCATGACACTCCAGAGTACCACTGGAATCAGATCAAAATGTAATTTGAATATATTTAACAAAACAAGTAAAAATACATAAAAACATAGATAATGTTAATATACAGTTTTCTAAGCAAATACGCATCTTCAGAGATTCTTATGTGTAGTTTAGTGACCCCTGTTTCTCTAAGTTTGACCCCACTGTTTTTGTCCAAATCCTTCACATCAATGAGGAGGAAAGTGAGAAGCAAAAAATAAGTGACTTGCCAAGGTTATATATTAGCAGAACAACTGACTTCAAATCCAATATTCTTTCTATTACCCCAAACAACATTGATTTCCTATGAACATTTTGAATTAAATCAACATTGTTTCTCATCATTGACTTAGATATTTTTGAGTTTGTCCCATCGTAAGAAAAAAAATTCAATTTTATCATATTCATTAGTCTTATATGACTCTGTCTTAATAAATTTTTTATTTGGAAATACTTTAAATATCATTTGTCTAATATCGTCACTTCCAATTTTAACTTCTTTTTATTATTTACTTAATTTGACATAGTCCTATTTCTTCATTTTAAAAGGCTTTCATCTTTGTTGTAGGCTATTTTCTTGTTTTTCATCTTTGTGCTTGCTTTCAAATTTTATATTTCTTTTCCTTTGCCCATTATGTAGTTATGATATGTAACTTTTTAAATGCTTCTTAAGGGAAAAAATCAGTAATAGAGTATTAGAAATTTCATCATCTTCTAGTGCAATAACTACCTCTTTCCATGATATTATTTGCTACACAAAGAGAAATATGGTCTGCTCCTCCTTTTGAATTGTTTTGAGTTTTTGTTTTAAAAAGTATTTAAAATCTCTTCACTTCCATCATTTAAAGTCTAGATATTGATTATTCTTTCAGATTCTCACATAGAAAAATGAAACCAAAGGTGGGTCTCTTCTGCAAGTGTATGCATCATTCACAACTGTTAAATTAAAAGGATATGCTTTAAGTTCCAAAGAGTTCTCATGTTCAGAGTAGATGTTCCAATTTGCTGCTAAGGCAGTAAAGTTGTAAGGAAGATATTAGAGCTTCAGTGCAAAGTACGTTACTTGCAACAATACATTAAATGGTCATTCTAAAATGTCCTTAAACAAACATCATTATAGACAGTTAATGAAGCTTACAACCAAGAAATTCTAATTGCAATCTAGCAGTTTAATATTGAATTAGTGTAATAATTTAAGGTTGAGCATATGACATTTCAATCTTTTAAACAACAGAATTGCTCCACCATGTTGAATTCATACTTACCATTTATCTTAAAGGTTTCATATTAAAGAGTTTATGGACCTAATTGGGATGATACAAGTCTGTCCTTGTACGCTATGCCCTTTAGAGCATCCTCAAATTTTGTTCTTTAAAGATAAAGCACAGTCTAACCTGTTTTCCTCCTTTTGTTTAATTTGAGAATGAGATCATTTTCCATTTGCAGTTTTTGTCCAATAGATACATTCTGACGTGTATGTGTGTGTGTGTGTGTGTGTGTAGACATATATATACACGTATTCACATATATGCGATGTGTATATCTGTATCTACCTATAACTGTATAGCTGACATTCAAACATAGACACATATGTATATTTAACAGTCTATACAAAAATGTAGTGCCATCAAGTTGGTTTCCTTTAATATAGAGTTTAGCTGATCTCTTCTGTATGAATATGGGTTTCACTTAACAGGCTCTACAGTGTTCTAGGGAATAATCAGTTAGCACGTTGTCAACCAAAAATAGGAGTAACTAGAGGACTCCAACACTACCAAAGTGACTTGATCTTCCACTTCCACTTTAAGCTGTATGTTTTCTATGAAGAGTGCCTGCAAATATTGTTATTATGCCCATCTTACAGGTGAGGAAACTGAGCTTTAGGGTGATCAAATGACTTTTTTAGGACTACATAGTTCTTGTGTCTAATGTGTCATCTACATTCAGGTTTTCCTAACTCTAAGTCAATTAGCCATTACCCCACATTAGGTGTTCTAAATATAATTTATCTTGATTTCAACAAAGCATTTAATAATCTCTCATGCTATCTTTGTGGAGTATTATATTGGTTCCCCCTAGCTTCTTTTCCCTGAATGTCTTCTTGCCAAAGATTATCATTTGTCTATTTTCTATATATAGCCATATAAAGACAAGTAATTTCTTTCAATAAAACAGAAGTTCTTGAGGTCACTGATTGTTTCTTTATTTCTTTTTTTCTGTCTTTGCACCTATCAGTGTGTCTGGCACATGGTAGATACTTTAAAATATCTCATTTATTTTTAATGTTTTTATTCATTTTGAACTAAAATGTATAGAGACAAAAACAATATTTCCATGTACACAGTACAACCTAAAAAGAGGATTCCTTACAAAACCATGAATTTACATTTTATAGCTTTTTTTTGGAAAAAAAAAAAGCAATATAAGTACTATTCATCATTTCCAAAACTTCTCTGCTTTCTATTTACTTCTGCATTTTCTTTTATTCCCTGCTCTGTGCTTCTTATATTTTCCCTCCCCTTCCACTATAGAGATGGCTATCATTACACAATACATATATTCATATCTGTATCTCTGTCTGTCTGTATGTAAAATCATATTATACATACTTCAATTTGTCAGTTCCCTCTCTGAAAGCAGATGGAATCTTCCTTCATAGTTCCTCTGTAGTCATTTTGGATATTTCCAAGATTCAAAATGACTTAGTCACTTAAAGTTGTTCTTTAAACAAAATTACTGTTCCTGTATACAATGTTCTCTTGGTTCTGTTCATTTTATTCTTCATTCGTTCATGCAAGTCTTTCCATGTTTTTTTTCTAAATTCAAGCTCATTTCTTATAGTACAGAAAAATTCCATAATAATCATAAAAATCTTTTTAAAATAATATTTTTCTAAAAAATTTCCTTAACTATGTTTTGCCAATCAAATTGGTCCTACCTGAGGACCTATCTCATATCTTATATTCCTGTTGCATTCCAATATGCTAATACCACAATAAATACTCAGTAAGTATTAGCTTTTTGATTACATCAGTTGAATTTTCTCTTTCCACTCAAATCTTATTCTTTTCATTCATTATGAAAAAATGTTTGGAGAAATTTTGGTTCAAATATATGTAATCCACTACTGATTTACCTTGTTCATTGACTGTTAGTGGGAGATAGCTCATTGAACATTTACCAAAGTAGGTTTAGGCAATAAATAGCTAATTTAAAATAGTTCACATTCTCCTTTGTTGATAATGACATACTTATATTAATATGTTCTACTAGTAACCATTGTCAGTTTGCTGTGATTCCAGGACAAGTTGCAAATCTGTCTACTTTCTGACCAATGACACACTTTTCTGAGATGAAAGGTAAAGTAAAAGAAGTTTCTGAAGTTTAAAACCTCAATGAATCTAATTAACTTTTCTTGAAATGGAATATTGGTGTATGTCATCAGGGATTGACCCAAAACTAAAGGACCTAACAAAGGAGTCATACAATAAAGATCATTACCTAAATAAACATATGAAAACCAGTGTGGAGGTAGAAAATCATACCTGGGAACATAAATCAAGAGAGATAACCAAAATTCCAATTTATAAAACTAATACAATAATTAGCTGGGCTTTTCATTACGCATATTCTTATCAGTGGGAACCAAAGGGAGAGAAATGAGAACATATCTTAAGTAAGATTTTTTCCCCAGTGTTTCATTGTTGCCTTTTGTTTTTTATAAAAATGTCTTTATCGTTTCACCTTAGTCACACCTTCCCACTATCCAGTAAACCCTTTAACATAAGACAGAAAAGCATTCAAACAAAGCTAGCCATCAGATTAACAGGCATTGCATACTATCCAAGGTCCACATAACTCTAGTGAGAAAAGAGAGATGTATTTCATTTTCAGTTGTTGGGGAATAAGTTCAATCATTAAAATTTATCAGTTGAATTACTTTTTAAACATTGCTATCATTTTCATTGTTGGAGTCCCTGTACGTAATGTTCTCTAGTTCTTTCTTCACTCTGTGGCACTTCATAACGTTATTTCTCTGTTTTTCTGAATGACTCATATTTATCGTTTTTTAAAATTCTATCATTTTTCCTTTTCATTTACATACTATACATTGTTTAGACACTCTCCAATCAAAAAGTACCCATTTTTCCAGGTTGCAGTTTTTATGTCCATAAAAATGTTTTTGAAAGAATATATTGAATATAATAGGATCTTTCTGACTTCTTGGGTTGTGATTTTATGAACCAGTGACACTTTGCTGTATTATATTTAGTTTTACACAGTGAAAACTATCTAAATCAACCCATGTGCAAGAGCCATCTCAGTCTATAAAAAAGCAGCATGTCACTATATTAATTATCTAGTCAGAGGAGGTACCATTGGAAAGTGGAAAGAGCACTGGCTGTAGAGCCAGGGTGGTGGTTCAAATTCTGCCTCTGCCATTTCCAGTTGTATAATCTCAGGCAACTCATTTAATCTCCATTTTAGCATCCTAATCTGTAAAATGAGATGTTAGACTTGATCCTTTTTGAAGTTCCATTTCCCATTTGTAAATCAATGATATTTTGGATACAAAGCTTGAGTTACCTACTACATTGTATTTTTCTCGAACCATAGGTCCAGTATCCGGTTCAAACTATTTTCCATACAAATGTGGGATAGCTTTCTAAGGAGCTAAATATCACCATTCCCTCTAGTCACCAAGATATATTCAGTTTGCAGAGAGCTAGACTCTTCTTCCTAAACCTCTATTTTACCGAATCTCTGCTTTACAAACCCACACCACAGTAAAGCAACACTTATTTTATGTTGACAGTGCTAAATTCCCTTTAAGAGGGCAGAGAGGATGTTCCTGGGATTATCATTGACCTGACTTTTTTTCCAACTGAGGTATAAGAGCTTTAACCTATGGACAATTTGAATAGGGGATTTTAATCAAATTCTCATTGCTCTAAGAATTTCAGACCTAATGTTACCAGTTGCTATGGTGAATGTGGAGGTGGAAGAAAATATTTTCTGAAATGAATCCTTTAAAATCTTATCTTAAGCAAAAATTGTTTTCATTTTGTTTTTACAGACCACATGGATCTCCTTGTATTCTAATCCTAATCCCTGAATTACTGGACATACATAAATTAAGACTAGTCCCAAACCCCACAAACACATGCTTTAAATTCAACAATTGCACATTCTAGAAATATGGAGTGTGAAGTATTGAACAAAATCTCAAGTTCGATATACAGTCTATGCTCATTAACAGAACCAGATCTCCAATCCTGGACTTTTTTTTTAGTAATGACTATTCACTGTCTTTTTTAAAAAATTAAATTTAATATTTTATTTTTCCCAGTTACATGCAAAAACAAATTTTAACACTTTTTAAAAGAATTTGAGTTCCAATTTCTCCCCCCTCCATGGAGGAGGCTTGATATAGGTTGTACATGTGCAGTCATGTGAAATACATTTCCATGTTTGGCTATTCACTTTTATAAGAGTCAGATTATAAACATACCATAATCAGAGAATTTATCCTAATATAGTGATGAAAAGAAAAAGGATGAGTATTCCTATGGGGATTTCTATTAGGCACATTTATGTCTAAATCCTCAAGAACATGAGATTGAAGAAGAAACAGTCAGTTCTGTGTTCCTATTTCCCCCACGGAATCAAAAGTTTAGGTCTATTATTCCTAGGATCTACTATTTTGTTGTTGTGCTACAAGAAATAAGAGTAGTATAGCATATAACTATGGTTAAACTAGAAATTGCTATCCTGAAGAACGATGTAGAAATGTTTTCCCATGAAATTCTTGCTGCCTTCAGGTAGAATAATGGAAGTGCTGCTATGACTTGCCATAATTACTTATCCATACATATTTTACCTTTTTTCCTTTGAATATATTTAAAAAACCCCGAGCTCCTGAGGGTCAATGATTGTACTTTGTAGATATTTTTGTTTATCTCCTAACTTTTTATATTGTCATTTATGTTATATATTGCCCATATTTAAATTGATTTTCTTTCCCCAGAGAGCCTTAAAGTGTTTGGGTTTTTGCAGTTCAAGGAGAATCTTATTCACAGCATGTAGAATGTCTGTTAAAAACTTTTTCCCTTATGGCTATAAAAAATATGCTTTGTAGTAATCTTGGTTACTTATTTAATACTTCCATCCTATCATTTTGCTTCCTGTACTCCTTGTGACTACTGGTTAATAGATAAAAGTAAAAATGGCTCTTGGAAGTATTATCTTTCTGAACTCCATCAACAAATTCCCTCCTGATCAAATTTTTTGTGGTTCTCTTTTGTTTGAATATAATCCAACAGCATCGTTTTCAAGAGTTTCTATCTATATCCCATGGCTATGCCAATTTAAACTGGGCCTTTGGTGCAACAAGGCATTTTTTTATTCCTCCTTAATTGACTCCCTCCCTCACCTCCCTCATGAGTTTCCAAAGCTTCTCCTCTCTCCTGAAGCTTCTTTCTCTCCTTAAGTCTCTCATATCTCCCTCTTGCCACTCTCTCAGCAGAGGACTTCCCTGAAAACAATTGAAGCCATCTACTATGTGTTTCATCTCCTCCCTTTTTCTTCATCTCAAAACCCCTTCAAAACATTTATAATTTCCTCTTCCTTTACCTGTATCTTGTGAAGGACAAACTGCACATGTGCCCTTTATCTTATTGCCTCCTATTTTCTGCAGAAGAAGCCATCCTCAAACATTCCCCCTCTAATTTTATTTTGAAATTAAATCTCCCTATCTTGCCCTACAATCAGAGCTTGACCTATTCCATTTTTTACCTTGGCCTGTTTGTCCCACCTTAGACAGCCACTTTTTCTTTCACCCCTGCCCTGCATATGGGAGTCTCACCATATGTGTGCCAATGTGGACATCTAGGTCTACTTCAGTCAAGAAATAGAAAGGAAGGAAGGAAGAAGGGAGGAAGGAAGGAAGAAAGACAGAATGAAAGAAGCCATGTTGCCCAACTGTACATTTGGTCCTTAGTGGGCAGCTCCTTCTGTACTCGCAGAGGTTGCTGTTTGCCCTTCATTCTTGAAGAGGACTATGACATCAGGGAGGTGATGCCATGACATGCAAGTGAATTGGATTTAAGTGAGAGAGGACTGTGCAAAGTCAACAGCCTCACTTTCTTCTCCAGATATGGATCAAGACAACTAGAGATGGCCCAGGATGCAATGAGGGACCTTAGCCTTTTCAAGCTAAGGCTTTAACAGGTCTGAGTTTAACTGAGGTAGTGCCCATTCAATAATTAAGGCTTAATTTAAAAAAAGTGAAGCAAAGAATGGCCTCTTAAAAAAAATAACACGTCTTAGAGGGGAAGACCTTCAGGGTTTCTGGCCAAAACAGAGACAATTGTTATTTATGCTCATTCTGAGTCACTCAGGGCCCAAACAGTGACCAAGTAGGGCTTGGTCTGGGATCAGAGTAATTTTGGTTAAGTCTAGTCTTTAAGAGAAAAAAACAAAATAAAAAAGTTTCAGAGATTAAAATTTATATTCTCTTTGGTCAGAGCACCTGCAGGGTGTGATACCCTATGTGTAGAGAAGAAAGAAGAGAGAGAGGGAGAGGGGGAGAGAGAGAGAGAGATTTAAATGCACTAATAAAGATACAGCTCCCAAGAGTTACATGTATCATCTTTCTATGTAGGGATTTAAACAGTTTAACCTTATTGAATAACATGTTTTCTTTTCTTTTCCTATTTGTCTTTTTATGCTTCTCTTGAGTCTTGTATTTGAAGATTGAATTTTCTATTCAGTTCTGTTTTTTTCATGAAGGATAATTGAAAGTTCCTTATTTCATTGAATGCCTATCTTTTCCCCTGAAAGATTAAGCTCATTTTTGCTGGGTAGTTGATTCTTGGTTATAATCCAAGCTCTCTTGCCTTCCAGAATATCATATTCCAATGCTATAGATCCTTAAATGTAGAATCTGCTTAGTTCTGCATAATCATGACTATGGTTCCATGATATTTAAATTGTTTCTTTTAGGCTGTTTGAAATATTTTCTCCTTGACCTGATAATTCTGAAATTTGGCTATGATATTTCTTGGAATTTTCATTTTGGGATCTCTTTCAGAAGGTGATCAGTGGATTCATTCAATGAGTATTTTCACCTCTGGTTCTAGGATTTTAGGGGAGTTTTCCTTGATAATTTCTTGAAAGATGCTGTGCAGCCTCTTTTTTTATCATGGCATTCAGGTAGACCAATAATTCTTAAATTATCTCTTTTGGATCTATTTTCTGGCACAGTTGTTTTTCCAAATGTGGTACTTTATATTTTCTTCTATTTTTTTTCATTCTTTGATTTTGTTTGACTGATTCTTGATGTCTTATAGAGTCATTAGCTTCCACTTGCCCAACTCTAATTTTTAAAAAATTATGTTCTCCAGTGAGCTTTTGTATTTCTTTTTTCATTTGGCCAATTCTACTTTTTAATGAGTCCTCCTCTTCAGTGGATTTTTGTGCCTCCTTTTCCATTTTGCCAATTCTACTTTTTAAAGAGTCATTTTCTTCAGCCAATTTTGATCCTTTCTTTTCCAAACTGTTGACTCTCTCTTGTATACCTCTCATTTCTTTCCCTAATTTTTCTTCTGCCTTTCTTATTTGACTTTTAAAATCATTCTTGAGCTCTTCCAAGGAAGATGTTTGGGCTTGAGACTAGTTTATATTCCCCTCTGTGGTTTCAGATGTAGGTGTATTGTCCTCCTCTTCTGAGTTTCTGTTTTGATCTTCTCTTTCACCATAGCAATTTTCTATGGTCAATGTTTGTTTTTGCCTTTTGCTCAACTCATTTGCCTATTTCCTGGCTTTTAAAGTTGAGCTCTCCTGCTGGAGCACAGGGGGCACTGTCCTAAGCTTCTTGTTCTAGAGGCCAGGCTTTGTGCACTGTGGCCTCAGGCGTTAGTAGCTGGAGACTGTAGGGATCTGACAACTTAGCTGGTGCTGAGCTGGGGTCCTAGTGGTGGTGTCTGGTATGTGCTGAGGGTAGGTGCTTTTTGTTGTTGTTGCCTGTTTGTTTTGTTTTTACATTTCCCTGGGGCTACACTGAGGCAGGTGGAGGTCTGGCCCCTAGAGGATGCCTGTTTGCCTTGGGCTACATTGAAACACTTGGAGGGGCAGCCGGAAGATGCCGAATGGCTCTGTGGGTTGATGAAGCCTGTGGAGATCCAGTCTCTGCAGGACCTCTGTCTGTCCAGGGCTGCACCCAAGCATGAGTCTGATGGTTCCCCTAGCTATACGAAGGCATGTGAAGGGTTCTGGTGTTTGCGTTTGCTTGTTCCACCACCCTGGGAATCAGGATCTCCCATTGATTTGCTGAGGTGGGGCTTGCTGCTGATTTGTTGGGATGCTTCCTGACCTGGAATGTGCTCCCCTTTTACCCAACTGAGATGAAACTTCCTTGCTGATCCTCCAAGTTTCCTGGACTAAAAGACTGCTACTGTCTTTCTACTGGTTCTACTGTTCCAGAATTTGTTCTGGGTTGCTATTTTCTGGTTGCATAGAGATGAATATGGGAGAGTGACAGTGATTTACTGCTTATTATACCATCTTGGCTCCCTGAAATCCAGGAAATGATCCTTAAAAAAGAAATCATGAAAGAAATAGTTAATACAAATTCAAGCTGGTTTTTTGTAAAAAGATACATTTGGCAGAGAGGGCTGCCACATGTTTCTTATCATACCTGGCTCTGGAAGTATTTTATGCAGAAATTATCTAGACAACTTTAAAATACTATACAAAATTAATGTTATCTTGAGGTAAGTACTTTTGGCAAGGTTTTGCAAATCAAGTTATTAACACAGTATTTTTTATTATGTTAAGAACATATGAGTACTAATGAAGTATCAAGCTAATATGGAGCCCTGGAAACTTTCTGTAGCATGATGCAATTGGATTTTCTTCTCATTGTATTGAGATATATCAGAAGGAACCACTGAAATTTATATTATGTAGGTTAAAATCTCTACTAAACTTTAGGCACAAATCTAACCAAAAAAACTGTGCTGTTATTTTTTGTTTTGTTTTGACAGCCTGACAGAATGTTAGAGCTACAAGGAAGTTTAGAAATCATCTAGTAATGTCCCTTCACTTCACAGAAGAGGAAACTGAGTCCCAGAGAAAGTAATTGATTTTCCCAAGGACATATGGTAATCAAGGTCTCCTGACTTTGAGTCCACTGAGCACTCTACCATATATCTCATAACTTCTTTTTCCCTTAATACATAGATTTGAATGAAAAGATAAATGCAATCAATAGTTTTCCATCACGTGGTATATTGATACTGATTTTCAGAAATGTGGGTAAAGATGAGTCCAGACACTCAAAGGTAGGTGAAGTATTAAGACCTGTTGGAAAAAGGGATACCAATAAATAACCAGTGGGTTACGATTTGTAAAGGAACAGACAGCAAAGATACTAAAAAGCCCCTTTGAACTCCAGACTCTGAAAATTTATTTTCCTTTATTTGTATAAGAAGAGTTGGGCAGCAGAACATTTTGGTTTTGGGCATGGGTTTTGTTTTGCTTATCATAAGTCCTGTTCAAAACTCTGAAGGATTTTCAATAGCCCTAAGTATTTCACTGAATTTGGATAAGCTCCATTCTATTTGTTTGGTTTTCATAATAAGCCATTTTATATAGAACAAATTTATTTAACCTATCTATTTTTCTAGCATTGCTAAATGGTTGTGAATCATGAGAAATAAAAATAACATTCTGTGAAGAAACACAATTTCAGGGGGTGGAACCAAGACAGCAGAGTTAAGGGAGGGACTTGCCTGAGTTCTCCCCCAAATGCTTACAAATATCTTTAAGAAATGAATAAAGAAATTCTAGAGCAGGAGAACCCACAAAAAGATGGAGTAAAAAAAAACTTCCAGCCCAAGACAAGTTGGAAGGTTGGCAAGAAAGATCTATTGTACCTGGATGAGAGAAGAGTGCAGTACAGCGCAGGCCACACCAGCACAATACCAGTCCCCAAAACATGGGAGACACTAAATCATCAGTGGCAGTGGCTGCTTCTAGAGTTCACAGCCCACATACAGTAAGGTAGTTGAACAACTGGTCAGAAGGAGATTACAGGGGTCTTTTTGCTAACACTGAAGCAGAATTCTGTTGCTTTGCCTATACTTGGGTCCAGTTTGCAGTCCTGGATGGCCATCTCAGGGCAAGGAGAAGCATAAACCCACAAGAGTTTGCAGATACAGTAGAGTGGGAACCCTCCCCACAGTTTTAGGGTAGAAAAGAGTGCTTGTAATCACTCACAGACCAGAACACAAACAAGAATAGTAGTAAAACACCACTCGTCAGATCATACCCCTTGGAAGAACTGAAAACTTACAAGTTCCTAGAAGTATCTCTGAAAGTTGCACAAAACACCTGAAGATTGGGACAGTGTGTCGTACACCCTAGAAGCAGAGCCCTACTTTAACAGTTAAAAGTCAAGCAATAAACTAGGGAAATGAGCAAACAATGGAAAAAAAAACCTCTAACTATAAAAAGTTACTATGGTGGCAAGGAAGATCAAAACACACACTAAGAAAACAACAAAGTCAAAACAGCTGCATCCAAGGCCACCAAGAAAAATATGAATTGGCCTCAGGCCATAGAAAAGCTCAAAAAGGATTTTGAAAATTAAGAGAAGTAGAGGAAAAATTGGGAAGAGAAACATGATGCAAGAAAATCATGGAAAATGAGTCAACAGCTTTGTAAAAAAAAATACTAAAGAAAATAACATTTAAAAACAGACCAGGCCAAATGGTAAAAGAGGCCCAAAAAGCCAATCAGGAGAAGACTGCCTTAAAAAGCAGAATTGGCCAAATGGAAAAGGAGGTCCAAAAGCTCTCTGAAGAAAATAATTCTGAAAAATTAGACTGTACCAAATGGAAGCTAATGGCTTTATGAGAAATTAATAACAATGAAACAAAACTAAAAGTATGAAAAATTAGAAGACAATGTGAGATATCTCTTTGGAAAAACAACAGACCTGGAAAATAAATCCATGAGAAATAATTTAAAAATTATTGAAATATGCAAAAACCATGATCAAAAAAAAACATAGGTATCACATATCAAGAAATTATCAAGGAAAACTGCCCTGATATTCTAGAACCAGAAGGTAAAACAAAAATTAAAAGAATCAACCAATTACCTCTTGAAAGAAACCCCAAAATGAAAGCTCCCAGGAATATGATAACCAAATTCCAGTTTCCAGGTCAAGGAGAAAATGTTTCAAGCAGCCAGAAAGAAACAATTCAAGTATGGTGGAGCCACAGTCAAGTTAACACAAGATTTAGCAGCATCTACATTAAAGGATCAGATGCCTTGGAATATGATATTCTGGAGGACAAAGTAGCCAGGATTACAATTAAGAATCACCTATCTGGCAAAACTGTGTATAATTCTTCAGTGAAAAAGAAATGGATATTCAATGAGATAGTGGACTTTCAAACATTCCTAATGAAAAGACCAGAGAATTAGGGTAGTTAGAAGGAGTATACATAGACAAAGGGCACAGGTCTGAGTAGAATGTGAAGGGATGATAGATACAAAATAAAATTAAGATTCACACAAATAATGTCAGATCTAAATAATTGGAAAAACATCAGTTGCTTGTTGCTAGTCTGAGCTAATATAATTAAAAATCTAAAAATTCTACATAAATTAATTTATTAAGTGCCATGCCAATCAAACTACCAAAAATTACTTTATGGAGCTAGAAAAAATAACAAAATTCATCTGGAAGAACAAAAGGTCTATTATATTAATGGAAATAATGAAAAGAAATGCAAGGGAAAGGGATCTAGCCATTCCAGACTTTAGTTTTTATTATAAAGTAGCAATCATCAAAACTATTTGGTACTGGCTAAAAAATGGATTGGTAGATGAGTGGACACAGTAGTCAATGACTATAGTAATCTACTATTTGATAATTCCAAAGACTTCAGCTTCTATGATAAAAATTTATTATTTGACAAAAGCTGCTGGGAAGAATGGAAAATAGTATGGGAGAAACTTGGCATAGATCAACATCTTACACCCTATTCCAAGATAAAGTCAAAATAGGTACATGATTTAGCTATAATATAATTTAGCTATAAAGCCTGATAGTATAAGCAATCTGGGAGAAGTTTACCTGTCAGATTTATGGAGAAGAGAAGAATTTATGACCAAACAAGAGATAGAGAACCTTATGAAACATAAAATGGATAATTTTGATTTCATTAAATTGAAAAGTTTTTCATACATATTTCATACATATTTTCAAAGCCAATTCAACAAGATTAGAAGGGAAACTGGGAAAGAATTTTTACAACCAGTGTCTCTGATAAAGACTTCATTTCTAAAATATATAGAGAACTGATTCAAATTCATTAGAGTACAAGTCACTCCCCAATTGAGAGATGGTTAAAGGATGTGTGTAGAGGGCCAGCTCTGAGATAGTCCATGGTGAGAAAGGTACATGCCAGATTTTCCTTTAAGTCTGAGCCTGTTCTAGCTGTCCCTTGCTAACATGAAGAACAGCATGTGGAGATCCAACTATATATTGTTTAAGCCTCCGAGGCCTGGGCAAGGCAAGTCCATCTGAGGCAAGGTCTCTGCTAGGCAAGACTGTACAAAGATAAGGAACCACCCTCGCAGCTGTGATCCACACAGGAAAGAACAGAAATGTTTCACTATGGGTATCTGCATGGGAATGATCAGGAATATTTCAATATAGTCAGCATTAATGTATCTGAGCTGCATATAGATCAAGATTAAACCTGTGCTTTCATTGGTAGAGAGAACTTGCAGGTGAAAAAATCTCTTCTATTAGTTCAGGTCTCTATTTTCTCTGCAACTTACAGTATGAGAGAGTTAAGGAGTTGGTAGAAAGCCTGGCATATGAGAAGTTAAGTTGCCTAAGATCAAATAGTCAACATATGTCAAAAGTGGGATTTGAACCCAGATCTTTCTAACTTTGAGGCCAGCACTTCATCCACCCTCCAGACTACCTCTCAGGTGACATATATAACAAAGAAATGACATTAACAAAAATGCATATAGGCTGGTTACAACGAAGTGGTGGAGTGGGTAGAGCCAGGAATCAGGAAGGTATGAGTTCAAATGTGGCCTTAAATATTTCCTATATGTGTGACTGTGGCAAGTTGCTTAACCACTGTCTGCCTCAGCTTTCTGAACTGTAAAATGGGTATAATGATAGTGTGTACCTTCCAGGGTTTCTGTGAGGATAAAATGAGATAGGTATACAGGGCTTAGAACAGTGCCTGTGATAATAGTAAATTTCATATTATTGATGTTATGTTACTGTTTGATATTATATTTATAATGATTAGACTAATATGATTCACAAGTGATCCTATTGAAACAGAGTCAAGAGAGTTTGTACTTTTTCACTGTTAACTCTGTATCAGACATATAAAGTTTGTAACTTTTGACTGGATGGATTCTTGACCTGATGCAAGATTCCTGAGTCATTCTCTTTCTGTTGCCTTAGATAATGTTAGATCATCCCAACAGATTGTGGTACTAATAAAGAAATTCCCCCATGTGATCTTTACCTAAATCTAGTATTGATAATGGACATCTTTTCACCACATTTGGGTCTGATGAAGAATGCCCGCTGTTGCATCTGCCAGAGTTTACCTGTTCTCAACCAATTCCATTCTTAAGGTATATGACCTTGCCACTTGAACCCACAAGTTTGACTGTGTTCTCTCCCCAGTACATCTCCCTGACCCTCTAGCTGGAATGTGTTTCTTGAATGAGGGGAAAACTTCTCTCTGTTTGTATTGTCATAATATTTATGTATATACTTTGCCAGCTTGCTGCATCTCATAACAATCAAGCTTGTGACTGTGTCACTTTCCTGATTACACATTTTCTAGAAATCTAGTATCTTAATATTTTTTCTGACCCAAGCCATGAAGCTAAATAAATTGGTGCCTAGCAAATAGTCAGTATTTAATAACCATTTTTTCCCTTCCCTTCACAAATAGACAACTTAAATACTGCTCTAGTACTCCAACAATCTTTTAAGGGAGCAAGGCTACATGATGTTATTCATCATCTACTCTGTGCCAGGCACTGTGCTAAGTGCTTTACAAACATTATTACATTTAATTCTCATGAAAACCCTGGGAGGTAAATTCAGTCATTATCCTCATTTCACAGTTGAGAAAACTGAGGCAGACAGAGGATTAGTAACTTCCCTATGGTCATACAGCTAGGAAGTGTCTGAGAATGGATCAGAATTCTGGTTTCCCTAGCTCCAGGTCCAGTACTGTATCCATTGTGCTACCTAGCTGCCTCTTAAATAACAAACAAAATAAAAACATGGAGGATATTCTGCAGGATATTGGGTTGATTTCCACTGAATGATGTATGAAAAAAAATCATGAATGGTGATAACGCAGAATTAGGAGGAGGAGACTTATTCAGATCTGTGACATTGGAGGGAGTAACTCTATTTAAAAAGATCACAGATTTTTTTAAAGTATCATAATATTAAGTCTGTGCCATGTCCAGCAAAACCTTTATAGTCATTTAGAGAGTACTTCTAGAATCCCTGCAGTTTCCTAGCCTGTGATGGTTTGAAGTCTTCAAGAGACCATTTCTTTTTCCTTTTAAAATAGTCTTCCCATTACCATATAGAAGAGAATAGGTTGGCCCATGGTTAAAATAAATGTTAAATGGTGAGTTTTCCTCATAATACATACATTTGCCAAAAGATGAATTATATATTTATTATAAAGGGGTCACATTCATAGGGTTCTTCTCTATTTGAAATAATTATTAGGAAAAAATAATATTTAACAAATACCTTCCTCCTTAGAAACATTTCTATAACATAAATGGTATAGGAGTAATTTGAAGAATATACTACAGACAAAAGCTTATTCATCTATTGATTGTCTACCGTGAATAAGTGTTTATAAAGTCTAGTAGAAAGATGCCTGTGCTTGAAATGAGGAAATCCTGAGTTTGAAATCAACAATTACTACCTGTTTGACCGTAGATAAGTCAAATAGCTTCCCTGAACCTCAGATTCTTCATAGATAAAATGTAAGTGATGATAATGATGACTTTTAAATATCACTTTAAGATTTGCAAAGCAATCTACATATAGCATCTAAAACTTGTATATCTCATATCAGGAACTTTGCTCACCACAGTTGGTAGAGTTAGCCTTAGAGCCATGAAAGAGGAGGAAAGGGAATTGACATAGTGCCTACTATGTGCCAGGCATTGTCACAAGCACTTTTTTTTACACATCTTATTTAAGGGGGCATCTTGGCGCCACAGTGGACAGAGTACTGGGCCTGGGGTTAAGAAGCCCTGAATTCCAATTTGGCCTCAGACACTTACTAGCTATGTGACCCTGGGCAAGTCATTTAACCCTATTTGCCTTAGTTTCTTCATCTGTAAAATGAACTGGAGAAGGAAATGGAAAATGACTTCAGTATCTTTGCCAAGAAAATGTCAAATGGAGTCATAGAGAGTCAGACCTGACTGACACAACTGAAAAACAACAGCACCTCATTTAATCCTCACAATGACCCTGAGAGGTAGGTACTGTTATTATCATCATTTTACAGTTGAAGAAACTAAGAGAAAAGCCGCACCACCTGCCTCAAACTGTCAAAAAGTCAGGGCACACTGACTTCAAGGTCACTGTCATCTGACAAGGTTTTTGCAATCATTGTTTTTCTTGCTTGTGATTCCTTCCTTGGTCATGATAATTATCCACTTGCTAATCCTCCTACAAAGTCTATTTCACATTTTATTTCCTCTGTGGTTCTATAACCACTCTAGCTCTCCCTCGTCTGAACTTCTATGTCTTTTTTTGCTATACTACTTATTTGGCACTTATTAGGAAAAGTCTTAAGCTCTCATACACACAAACACATTGTCCATTGCCACCTGTCTATTTCCCATCTTTATTTTACATTTATCTAAAGACGCATCCAATAATACCCTGCTTGCTACTACATAATGACAATGGTAACATCAACCAGTGCAACAGATACGCATAGCTCATGATATTGCATGAAATCAGACTGCCCTTGTAGCTTGAGCTCCAGAGAATCTCTTTCCAAAAAGCTTTCTCGAATGAGCCTTTGCTCTTCCTCTGAAGATAATATCTTTTACCATATCTGTGCCAGAAAGTGGAAATACTCCAATTTTTGTAGTAATATTTTCATATGGAATACATTAATTCTGTCTCATGAGAAATTTTTTCATAAAGGGATCTAGAGAATTGATGGTAACAGTCACCAAGCAAAGGGAATCAAATAAAAGTCACTCACAGTCTCATTTGTCCCAAACATCTATAAAGATGTTGAATGATAGCAATTTAGAGTATTCAATACTTGATGATGATAAAACATAAACTCAGCTAAGACCCAGTATACAAGTCCCAAAAGAGGATCTTAATTTTGAAAATCTAGAAGATGATTTATTATATTTTAGGAGCACATACTCTACTCCAAGTTATTAATTCAAGGATAGTATTTAGTTTTCATATGCCCTCCATGTTGATTTTTGATATTTGCATTTATATTATTTCTAATCTTGAATAATGTGGGATGAAGTAAGAGAAAATATTCAAGTTAGTATTCTTTCACAGAAGCTTTCTAATAAATATGTATAATGGCAAGGTAGTTAAACCATACACACACATATACACACACATTTGGTCTTGAACATTCTTTATGGCTTTGACCTTTTATAGACTTTTAAAAAATTGGCCAATTTGTGCACACATCTAAATTCAAAACATACTTAAATGACACTAAATAAAATTGATCTTAAATTGTTTGTGGGTATATAAATCTTGAGTGATTTAAGCATTAAAATGTTAAACAATAAAACTCAATCTTATTTTTATATATTCTTGGGGGAGAAAGGAAAACTAATCTATGCATTTATGCATGTCTATATGTTATAGGACACCTGCACATAAATACAAATTTTCACTGAATTTCTTTTCATATGTGTAGATATAAAGATCGAGAAAATTATGTCATTTATATCTTACACAACAAGTTTGGTAGATTATTTTAATGTTACTCCAATGTGTGTGTGTGTGTGTGTGTGTGTGTGTGTGTGTGTGTGTGTGTGTGTATGTATGTATGTTTGGGCAAGCATGAGTTGGAGTTGTGCACTGGCTCAAAGAGCCAAATGTATATACATAATATGGAGGATTTGTAATATAGAAGAGATATTATTCCCCAGGTGAGAAACAGTATGGTGCAGAGGTCAGTATGTTGGATTTGAAGTCTAACTACCTGGATTGGAATCTTGACTCTGCACTCTTATCTGTGTAATCTGGGACAATTTACTTCAGCTCTTTGAACCTAAGTTTCTTCATCCATAAAATATGGACATGTTAGATAATGCCCTCTATCATCTCTCTAGCTCTGAAATTTATAATATGTGTATTGTATAATATATGCATGTATGTTATGATGTATTTAATTTACCATTAAAATAGCATATACATTTGTATATATGCATTTAAAATTTCATATATAAACCTATATGCATATATTGTAACTTGAGTTCCAGAGAATCTTTCTAAAAAGCTTTCTTTTATCAATCTTAGCTTTTCCACTCTGAAGAGAATGCATTTTACCACATATGTGAGAAAAAGTAGAAACACTCCTGTTTTTCCAGGTCTAACATTTTCATGTGTGATACATTTATTCTAGGATTTGTGGTAGCATTCACCAAGTACAGGGGAATATATGCATGTGTATGTGTGTGTATATATGTATATATATGTATGTATATATGTATACATATATCATATATACATGCATACATATATGCACACACTGTGTATATCTATCTACCTATCCATTCTGTGCTTGGCAAATACACACACACACACATGCACACACATGTACACATGCCCACACACATAGTTATGTATTTTCTTTAATTTTCAACATGTTTTTATTTAAAAAAAACAAAAGTCTCAGTCATATTTGCTGTTCACTAATATCTAAATTTAGTTATGCCTTTTATAAATCCCTGGTAATTAACTATTTTGTGGTTGTATTCCTGCTTTATTCTTCTCAGTATGTCACTTTAAGATTTGTTGGTTTTTAATTTCTGAGGCTTTCTAACACTGACTTCTTCACACTATGTCACTCCTTCCTATTTACTGATATAGATAACGACCCTTGTCTGGTTGCTATTTCCAGAAGTACTGTAAGGTTTTCTCATATACCATACTTAAAAGAAGTGATTTTGCAAGTAAAAAAATAAATGCTGATTCATTGTCCCTGAAATAATATTCTAAAAGTGGCATATCTGTCATATTAACATGCAAGTTACTACATAAAAGATAGGGAATGGTGTATGTGGGACAACTGTAGTCAGATTATTTAATTACTTTGAGCTGTCAACTCACATACATTAGGAAAAAAATTAAATAATGAGGAATCCACTCAATAGATAACTTAAAAATGGATAAGGGAACCTTGTTAATTTCAATTTTAATTGGCTTTCTAAGTCAGGACTTTAGAAACCTATCATTAAAAAAAAATCCATGCTGACAGTTTGTATTATGATAGGTAGTATTCAACTGGGCCAGTCATGTATAATGGAAAATAACAGGATATGGCCTCTCTACTGTGGTGGGTGGCATTATAGATCCTTGGGAACTTTAGCCACAATAAAATGGGCTTCTGTAAATACCAAACTTAGAGGAAAGTAGTTTCTTCTTAAATATTCAGTTTTTGAGTAAAACAAGTAGAAAAACAAACCCAATTTTACAAATCAGGTGTTGTAAAGTGAGGTTAAATATTTCGTATACATTTTACTTATGTTTTACCATTCCTGAGGCTGACTTTCGTATCAGACACTTATTAGCTATGTGGCCCTGACTATTCTAAGCCTCAGTTTCTTCATGTATATGATGGGAATAAAATAGAACAAATCTTAACAGAGTTGTGAAAAAGATCAAATGAGATAACTTAAAAGGATTGTATAAATGCTAGATATTACCTATTTTATATATGCAACTACATTTTCAAATAAATACTTTAATTGTGAGTAGAAATGTCCATCACCAAAAAAGTCCTTTTATTTTTCCTTCAGCATGGCTGATACTTGAAATTTATGGTGGACAAACTTTCTTCTCATTCTTAGTCTTTTCCTTTAAGAATTGTTTTTAGAATCTTAAATTTACCTACACACCTGTGTTATGAAGCAATCTGAATATTCAGAAAATACCTCATTTGATTAGACTATCAGTAAAACTTTTCTGAGACATACTTCATTTCATTTCTTTTTGCTTACTGTTGAAGTTGACAGAATTCTTTCTGGATAGTTTTTATTGCACCAGTTACTCAAACTACTTTAATGACAATTGCAAATGCATGTTTTTCAAATAAAAGAGACAAGATGGATTACAATGAAGTGCTAATTTGAGTTTTCCAAAGATGGAGTGGGTTCCCATAGTGCATAGTGAGTTTCCCATCACTAGAGTTCTTCAAATAGATATTGAATGAGCACTTCTTGGAGATATACTACAGAGATACTTCAGGTAGAGATTTGATTATGTGACCTCTAAAATGCCTTCCAACTTTGAGATGCTTCATCAAAGCTAGCTCTAATAATTCTATAGATTTGTAGTACAGATCAATCTATGCAAATCTCTGTCTTAGAACCTGTGTTCTGAATTTCAGGACTAGAAGTAGAACTTAGAAGGTGATACTGTCATAAAATAATTGCGATTTAAATAATTCATGTAAATATGATTACATTTAAATTCATGGAGATTGACAGTATGGAAGCTATGGCTCAATTGAAGTCTAAAACATCAAGCATTAATATTTAAAATTAACTGAAATAAAATATCCACATAAATTTAAATCAAGTGTTCTTATCTTTGAATCCCCCAAGGGGACCTAGGAAAGAAAAATACATTTTTTCTCAAGCCTAATGGATGATTCCAGGACAGTCATAACTGTGTTATGTAAAATTAGCCATAAGTTTTAAAATAACTTGAAATATTGGAATATTGGATCCTATTAACATAGTCTTCCTAAAGAAAATATCTGTGAGTCACAATGAGAGTGATTAAGCACAAGTATAGATACTAATACCAATTCAACAAATGCATAAACGTTTATTAAATTCTTACTATGTACAAGGAAACATGAAATTTCTTGGCAATACAGACAAGAAAAACCAACATAGTTCTCTCTTCAAATAGTTTATAGTTTACTGGAGAATGCAACATGTATTCATAAATAGAATTCAAAGTAGAGTGTAGGGACAGCTAGGTGGCACAATGAGTAAAGCACAGGCTCTGGAGTCAGGAGGAACTGAATTCAAATCTGGTCTCAGACACCTGACACACTTACTAGCTGTGTGACCTGGGGCAAATCACTTAATTAACCTCAATTGCCTGCCTCCCCAACCCCCTTCAAAAAAAAAAAAGAAAACAAAGTAGAGTGTGACAGAGGGAATGGAATAAAACAGTCAATCAACCACCATTTACTAAGAACCCACTATGTGACAGGTATTGTGCAAAGTACTGATTATATAATAAAAGAGATAGCAATCCTTTCTCTGGAGCTCACAACCTAGGGTGGATGTATTTCGAAGGGGAATATATATATATATATATATATATATATATATATATATATATATATATACCATCAATTATTAATTTGTACTTCAGTAGGAGTTAAATTATTTGGGCTAGCCTATTGTTTTAACAATCCGGCTAGCAGCTTCTGTGGGGGTGTAAGATCTACCCACAGCCAGCACTCAGAAAGCTGCTGGCATGCCAGGAAAGTACAGGTTCTTTTGATCTGCTTAACCAAGGAAAGCAAGGTGAAGGGGTTGACAAGCTTACTTTAATCCAGCATACAGACAGCATTCATTTAGTTCAGGGGACCATACAGACAGCATTCAGTTAGTTCAGGGGAAAATAGCCAGCACCCTGAACTTCAGAACATTCATTTAGTTCAGGGGGAAAAACCAGCACCCGAACTTCAGAACAAAATACAAACAAATTACAAATATCAACAGACAGACCCAATACAATTCATAGTTACCAACATCTAGGTTCAGCCCTAGAGCTCAGAACAAGGGCTGGCCCAGAGTCACACTCACCACCACTGCTACTCCAACAGAAAAGGGATTTTCAAGCTGTCTTCTCTCCTCTTATAGGGTTTTTGAAATCATCAAGCATCATCTGAATGACCAGAGCCAATTGGTTCTTGAGTTGGCCCCTCCCCTTAGGACCCTGGGAGGTTCACATCCACGTAGGTTAGGTTAATACCCAATAGGGCTCTGGAGTTAACACCTCCCCTTAGCCAGCCCTATGAATCGTCACAAAGAGGCAGACCTAAACCCACTGTGGTCCACAAGCCTCTGCTGTCCCAGACATGCAAACTGGGCCCCCAAGGGCCCAGCACCTAGTAAGGCTCAATGAAATAAACTGAGTTACTCAAAGAAAACAAAGGACATTTTGCTTGCCGACACACCTATTGTAGGATACAAAACAGACCTCTCATTTTTTTTTCTTCTTGAAAATTTGGGGTTGTTGTTATTGTTGCATTACCTAAGCTGTTCATGTCATTATATAGATTTGTATGCCCAAATGTGATGACTAGTAAATTATCAGATCAACTTGCTAGGAGATTGGATATAGACATAAAATAGACAACCAATAGCTGAATTAATCATAAAATAATAAAGTCAATTGCTGAGCGGAGTATGAACGTCTTTAGAAAATGTAGTGTCCTGAAAAATTAGGATGCCATTCTCTTTCCACGTAACTGAGATTCCCTTACTGTTATAAGTGAAAGAACTCTGTCAATTTCAACAGTAGTTGAAGTAAGTGCCTCAGTGCCTCATTAAATCTGTGATCTTATCAAGATGGCTATTGCCACTATCACAGCTGATTATAACCAGTCCATGTGTTCTAATGCTGTATACTATGGTATGCTAAACAGAAGGTTCACCCAACAATGTGGAAACTTTCCTCTAGATTTAATGACATATCATAGATGCCTAGGGAGCACATAGGCCATCAATACAACTAGTTTAACTCTTTCTCTCCTTGATGTAATTATGCCAGTTGTAGGATGCAAGTCTCCAGTAGTAAAGAGCTGAAGCCTACTTACTACAACTATTTATGTTTTCCCTGCCCTTTGGGTGACCCATAATTTTGTTTTGAGAAGCGGAGAGATTGTGACTTTCCATGAATTATAGTAATGAGACATTACCAGAAGAAATATTGTTATATAATATATGGGCCCATGTTTCAAATAAATTTGAGGTCACTAAATTCACTGCACAATTTTCTGCAAGTAATTCTATTCTTCCATTTTGTTTCCAGTGCATTGTCTGCTTTTAATATCCATCCAAGGGATGAGCAACTGTATTGAATGGAAACTAAACTTTAAGTCAGTCTAGACTAGTGCCGTCAAATTCAAATTAAAAAAGCAGTTTTAACCATACATAAGGACTACTGCTGGCAGTATATTGACTTAGAAAACCACATATTAACATTATCTGTGTTTTATTGTATTTTTATTTATGTTGTTTAACATTTCTCAATTATATTTTAATCTGCTTCTGGCAGTACTCATGAATGTTTCTGAGTTGCATGTAGACCCATATTTGACAGATCTGATCTATGCAATAGACATTTTTCATTGATTATTTTTCCCAGTGTAGCTAGTTAGGTTGAAATATTTTAAAGTTTTATGAAATTGTTTTGTAAACCTTGAAATACTTCAATGAAATGTTGTCATGACAATATTATTAGCAAATAGACATATCTTGTGGATATAATCAGCTATAGGAAATTCTTTTTTCATTTAGAAACATTGCTGGATATCCTTCATGTTGTGTCACACTTATATCTTCCTGTTTTGTGACTTCTTTGAATTATTAGAAAAATAGGAAAAAATGTTTCCTTTGTAATATCTTTCAAGAAATCTTTTTGTAAATTGAGACACTGTTGGAGGAGAGCTTTTAAAGAGGTTTTTGCTTTAATCAATCAAATGCTTTTTAAAAATTGTAAATAATAGCAAGCACAGTGGGATCTTGTGTTCTTAGCACTGTCAATTTCACTGGGTGACTTTAAACATTTGGTTTATTATATAAAACAATATGTGAAAGCTTATCTGTCCCCTTCTACCTTCCTCAGGAATTTTCACCAGATATACATGCATTATTCTCATAAATGTTTTTGGTCAAAATAGGAAAGAGAGTGTATGGGATGGTAGTTACTTATATTTTTCATCTTTTTTATTTCCAGCAAGATATGGATTGAATTTGGAAGGATTTATCAAGTTATTGGTAGAATTTCTCTCTCTCTTATGATTTCTGTGATAGATAGTAATACATAATCAGAGGTCTTGTACATAATGGCCCATTTGTAAATGCTCAGAATGATCTTGGCATTGTGAAATAACCTGGATACCATGAAATCATTTGTTGTTGCTGCCCCTTAAAGCCGGATCCAAGCAATTCTATTCAAAGAGAAAGTCTTCAAAGAGAAAGGAGATAAATAATACAAGTCTGATCTGGTGATTGGCCTTAAATGGAAGTTCAGAGGAGAGATTCTAATTAGAAGGACAGGCTGCTGGGGTGAAGGAGGAAACTTCCAAGTATGAATTGCAGAGCTGGAATAAGGCTTTAAGATAAAAATCTGGGCAAAGGTAAAGAAGATCAAGAGTGTACTACAATAGGGAAGGAAATGAGAATCATTCTTTGCAGTTGTTCCCAAAACTGGGACACTTAAGGGAAGGGGGTAAGCATTTATAAATCACTTTCTATGTGCCAGGAGCTGTGCTAAGTGCTTTGTGGATATTTGTTATCTTATTCAATCTTCACAACAACCCTGTGAGTAAAGTGCTCTTATTATTCTCATTTTACAGTTGAGGAAACTGAGGCAAAGGGAGATGAATTGAATTTCCTTGGGTCATATAGCTAGTAAGTGCTTAGGGCCAGATTTGAACTCAGGTGTTCCTGATTCCAGGTCCAGCATTCTATTCATTATACCACCTAGCTGCCTAATAATAAGCTGATTCTTAGTAACTCTTCTACACAACATTGTCATTTATCACTTCAGAAACAGATGAGAGCCACACAGGACTCCAGGATATTTCATCATTTTTGTTTGTTTCATACATTACCATGGCCAAAGACTTCATCATTTAGTGGCCAGCCTACTGGAGATAAGTCTCTGTAATTATACTGGATAGTTCTAAGAGAACAAGCAGTCTATCTCTAGGAAGATTCACAGTGTCTGGTGAGACCTGGCAGAGTTTGCAATCCAGTGACATAATGTTAACTATCCAGGTTTACCTCAACAATATAATGAGGGATTAAAGTAAGCATCGTGGAAGAAAAATAAACCTACTAACCATATTATAATGTGCTTTAAAATTAATTGTTTTAAAATATGCCTAAATAGGGAAATTCCAAACATGATTTTACAATAAAAATTTACTTCCTTGGTATTCTATCTGTGGAAATCTCTGTTAATAATCAATAGTTAACAAACATTTATTAAGCACCTACTATGTGTCAGGTATCTTGCTAAGTGTTGGAGAAATAAAAAGAGGCAAAAGACAACCCCTGCCTTCAAGTAGTTCATAATCAAATGGGGAGAAATGTGAAAATAACCATGTACAAACAAGCTATATGTAAGATGAAGAGGAAATGACACGGTATAGACACTAGAATTAAGAGAGAGATTGGAAAAGGCTTCTTGTATAAGGTGAGATTTTGCACATGTACACAAGGAATGATATTAATAACAATAGACCCAAGGCACTTAAAATTTTTAGGGTATCTTATAAAGTTGTCAAAAAAGAATTATCTTTTGTGTTACATATTAATACCATTTTCTAATTCTTTGAAAAACTGTCAGTTTACTTTTATCTTATAAAATATTTATTATCCAGATTAATTATGATTCCCCGTTTCCTGATATGACACATAAGAAAGTTTACTTTTCCATGCATATTCAAGAGAAAAATTCAAATGAGTGAATGCAAATAAGTACTATCCAGAGTCCAGACCTAGAAGAATTAAATTTTAACACCAAAATAACTCCTTAGTTAGAGAAATGAGATGACTCTCAGGTTGAAGAGAAACACATTTTTACCATTTGAATAAACTCTATTATAGATGAACCTAGAGGCACCCTATACTTTCTATTTGCAGGTCAAGCAGTTCACATTACTTTCTGAGCCTAATGCCCATAAGATTCTCAATGAAATTAATGGACCTATTCATGCCAATGGAAATATATTAGTCTGAGAGTAACTCCAGGAATGCATGATGGACAAAGAACTCTCTTTACATTCTGTTCACATCTTTACCTTTTGTGAAGGTGAAGAATACTCAGAGCTCATTGAAAAACTCAGAAGATCATATGAAATATGTCTAATGGCTTGTTTTCTCATGTGAACAGCTACAAGGCTTTCTTCTTT
The DNA here is from genome assembly GCF_011100635.1 of Trichosurus vulpecula. Classification (NCBI taxonomy): domain Eukaryota; kingdom Metazoa; phylum Chordata; class Mammalia; order Diprotodontia; family Phalangeridae; genus Trichosurus; species Trichosurus vulpecula. The sequence continues at coordinate 164,388,110 of NC_050579.1, forward strand.
TATGATGTCTCTGTGTAGCATGTATATAAATCTAACACAGGCACAAATTCCTCAGCTACTTCTAGGAGAATGCATCTGTTGCATTGGGATTTTAGCACATATACATTTTATGATTCCTAGAGGATGTCAGTATGTCAACGAATAGTGAGAAAACCATGGTATAGCTTCTCAAAGTCCTAATATTCCTAGTCATAAATGATAGCTACCTTGGGTCTCAGGAATCACTTACTAGCAACTGTTTCATGCTCTCTAAGTAATGAATTTCAGGTGAGACATATGGGAAGGGGTTGGGGAGTAAATTTCAGAAGTCTGAAGATGAATGTCTATTAAGGAACCTATTTTGCTTCCTTTTCAGGACTCCATTAGGACTAGTAAAAATTCAACCCATCTAACTAAGATAGGAGAGAGTGAGGGAGATTGTTGATCCTAAAAAGCTGTGGGGAAGAGAAAACAAGCTAGATCTTTTAGAACACAGTTTAGTAAAAAGAATGCTGTATAATTCCCCAAAAGTGACATAGCAGCAGCAGATTTGATTTCCTTGGCTTAAATCATAGGGAAACAGACTTTTCATCTGCATGTCAAGAAAGTCATTCTTTTATTTAGATTAAATGCTTTTTTATGGTACAGCAAAGTTCTGAATGACGTGTATGATGTCATGAGGTAATACATTAGCATTGTGATGACTTCTCATGTTTGAAGAATTGTTGCCAAACTATCACAAGTAATGGGAAGGCCATGTGAAATCATACAGATATTTACTCACAAAATATGGCATTTTCCCTCAATTGTGATCTATGTTATAATAAATGGTTCTATTTATTCAGTGTTTCATTCCTTAAAACCGTAGCTGGAGAAAATAAAAAAAAAAATAACTGATGTGTCATGCTGGTTCACTGACCACATTAAAAGTTAGCTAAGGAGAGCAAAGCTACCATTTATCATTTTCTGACATATGCAAATAATAATGAATAGCTTGAATTCAGAGTCTTCTAAAACTTTGAGTGCATCCAGATAGAGATATTCCATGCTCAATGAAAGAGATGTGTTTCTGAGGAGCTGTGTGTATAGTAAATATTATAAGTAAAATTATATTTTGGAAATATGAGAGAAGTTATTTAAAAGAATTCTATGTTGACTACATTTCTAAGGCCCTAACTCATTAAAAATATTTTTTTGCAATTTATAATTAATAAATACATGTTTGTTTTAAATAAAGTGAATCAGTATATTCAGCCAAACTTGGAAATTCAAGATTTGATTAAGGAACTGTGTAAAAGTTTTCATGGTTATGGAAGGAACCAAATTAACAAGAATTTATTAAGTTCTTACTATGCGACAGTTGCAGGCAGGTAGGTGGGTCAGTGGATAAAGTGCTGAACTAGGAATCAGAAAGACTTGAATTTGAATACGGCCTCAGATACTAGTTGTGTGGCCCCGGGCAACATCTGTTTGCTTTAATGCACTGGAGAAGGAAATGGCAAATAACTCCAGTATCTTTGCAAAGAACACTCCATGGACAGTATTAACATTCTATGGTCCATGAGGTCACGAAGAGTCAGACATGTTTGAACTGAATAACAACATTACAGACACCATGCTAAGGGCTAGTGACACATACAAGCAAAATGAAAGATAATAACTTCCCTCCAGAAGCTTACATTCAATAGTGGAAGATAACACTCAAAAGGGAGCTGAAAAATGGGAGAAAGGATCAAGGTACCTGGTGTGAGAGATGTTGGAGCCAGAAAGTAAGGAACAGAATCAGGAGAGGAATGAAGACCAGTCTGGGCCCCTGTATAAGATGGAGACAGCAGGAGGAACTCACTGAAAGGAAAAGGGAGTGGGTATTGTGGAAAGATATTCTACAGTGACAGTAGTTTGCTCCAGGATGAAAAGGCCTGGACATTGAGGGAAGTTCTAGAATGAGCTATCAGTAGAAGAGGGTAAGTGTGGTTTTGAAGTCCCAAAATCAGAAATGAGAATTGTTAGAGGAATGATGGACAGGTAATTCCAATAGCACCAGGAATAGCAGCATCTCAAAGACACTTAACCCTGATAGTCACCTTGAACCTTCATCTATCATCCAAGGTAGCAAAAGTTGTAGATCTGAGACCTAGCAATTACCCCCCTAGAAGCTTCATCCACTTCACTCTTCCTTACCTGCCACAGCTAAGGAAGACCTAGGAAATACATAATTAGGTGCAGAATTTCTTGGTATTATCAAATGGTTCAACATCAGAAAGAGATAAAGATTTAACAATGAAAAATATAAGGAAGAAGTTGCATTACCATGTACATTGACACAACGTCCTAAGAACTACTGGACTTTCTATCAGATTTACAGTTGAACTCTCTAGCTGTAGTCTCCATGAGAATTTAAATTTGATCTCCTAGGAAGCGGGGAATGGATTCCCTTTCTATTATCTCAATTTGTTCAGGGCAAAAAAAAAGAATATTTTCACTGGAAAGTGAATTTTTGATGTTGAACACCTTTATACAGACATTTCTATTCATCGTAATACATTTACTAAATGCTTGCATAGGTATCGAAAGTTGTCCTTACCATACCTTGAAATAGCAATTGTAGCTGTCAATCCTATTTTCCAGATAAGGTAAGGGAGACTTAAAAAGGCTGAGATACTAACTACTTTGCTACTTACAGGTGATCCAAATATCTTGACTTTTTTCTTGTTCCATTTCCTTTTCTTGACTTATTATGTGTGACTTTTTTTTACATTCATTGATGATGGTGGTGGTGTTAATGATGCAATAATAAATGGTAATCTAATTTAGTACCCTCAATTTCTAAAATAATTCACACCCATTATATTATTTGAACCTTCCAACAACTTAAACTTACAATGTTGGCATTATAACTGTTGTTTCCTCAGAGATGTTAAATGACGTGTCTCTGGTGCTTCAGCAAACACATGTTAAATGGCTGGATTTGAAGCTATATCTTCCTGACTCCTAATGCAGCGCTCTATACATTATATTACCTGGTCCTCTAACTGGACACTTTGGTTAGGGACTTGTGGAAAGGATCCCAATATAGTTATGGGGTTATTCATTCGGCATATGGGAAAATATGACAATATACTTCACAATGACATTAAAGTTCTAGTTTAGTGAATACCCTAAGTACATTAGCTTGAATTATTCTCAAAGGATTGGAAATTTATCATTGTCTGGCTACATTCCAGTTTTGCAATGAGCTTGTGGAGATGACTGTGTGGTATCAGTGATTTCTGATTTCTGAAACCAATGAGGATAATTCTAAATGATAATGTGTTAAGAATGAACAACAATAGCTTTCTTCCACTTTCTGGTTTCCAAGAGGGATTCTTTCATATTTTCCCCACTGTTCCTTCAAAAGCATCTTTGCATTATGTGTAGAAAATATCCTCCCTTTAAAGCAGAGTTGCCATAAATCTAATACATTTGAGTTTCATGGATTTTTCAGGAATGTTTTTCCAAATGCAAATGAGGCTTCTGAATATGTCCTATATTTACTTCCAACCAGTCTTCTTTTAATTCCAGATTTTCATAGTGACTACTTAGTTTTCTTTAGAGGTTTCATTTGTACTAATTAGTTTGTTTATATACAAAATATTGAATATTCAATAATCAATGGCCATGTTTAATTTTAAAGAAAATATTCAGAAGAAATTAAAATGGCTATCTTAAGGAGATTCTAGTAAGAGTTTTAGCTAGTTGTAACACAAAAATTCAGGAGTAATGGGGTGCAGGCAGTGTAAAAAGCAGGGTTCTCAACATTTTTGACTGACAGCAGATAGCTTCCTGATTCTCTTTTATGGGGCAAAATTCAACCACATGATCAGGATAAATGTCCCCTTGTTTTCTTCAGTTTTCACTCCAGATTTAGTAATAGAAATATGTGGATAGAAGAATTCAGAAACTTAAAGCACAAGAAAACTCTCTGAGAAACACCAGTGCTGAAGATTTCAGTCTAATCCAGTAGTTAGAGTAATTCAACTTGATGTAGGAAGTAAGAGGGAAACAGGGTGAGGTATTCTCATTACTTTCTGTTGCTAAGTATCAAGGCAAGATGGGGTTGAGGGTCCATCTTACAAGGAACTTTGAATGTAGAATCTGCACATCATTTGAATGTGAAAATTGCACATCATTTAAATGTAGAAAATGCAGATCTTCACTTGCTCTGAAATATACAGTAGGAAAATATAGATGAGTGGAGAGCTGAGGTTAATTGGTTTTCCTAGGGTCACACAAAGAGTATGTGGCAGAAAAAGGAATTTAATCCAGGTCTTCCTGACTCTGAGTCCAGCTTTCTGTTTACTAGGCTGTGTTGCCTCTATTAATATAAGAATTTGTTTTTGAAACAGAAGAATGGATTTTTAATGGATGATAGTTTTTTTGGGAAGTTTTTGGTGCTTCATAACTCCTGAATAGCTTGAGTAAGTGACTTCTAAGGTCTTTTCCAAATCTGTGATTCTTTGAGTCTAAAGTAGAGAGAAAATTTTAAGGCAGTAACACCAAGTATACCACCTGTGAACTAGGAAGGGATTGTAAGCCTATTGCTAGGCTCTTTATCTCTATGGAGAAACTTTTTTGAGACACAAGGAAAGTAAATGACTAGCCAATTGCCTCTAATGAGTAGATAAGACTAGATAGCAGGTTCTAAATAAAATTGAGAGTTTATACAGCCTTTCCAAGCTAAATCTTCTTTGGTGAAGAGTTGGAAAACATGAATCTTCTAAAGAAATGATTCTTTGAATGGACTGATATAGTGAGATAACTAAAAATATCCTAACAATTAAAACATAATGGGGGTACATTCAAAAGATCAAATTCTATTGCCATTTATTTTTCTTTAAAATGTTTCTAAGTTTGTGAAACTTGAAGTTTGCTAACATTTCTATTCTCTGTGTATCATAAACACATATGCCTTCCTGTAACTTTCCTTGGTTATACTTCTTGCACATATGCCTTCCTTTAGTTCTCCTTGTACTTGTTACAAAACCCCTTGAAGTTGTATGGTTATTTTAAAGACAAAATATTAAAGAATTCATATTCAAAAGTATTAGCAGTTGAAAATTCTTCACTCATTTATAAAGTTCTCTGATGCAGGCTATTACATGCCTAAATGAAATTAGAAAAAAAAATCATTCTATGAATATGTATTGAGCAACTGCTCTTTGCAAGGTGCCATGCTGAGTGCTGAGCAAAATGTAATGAACTGTCACTATATATTATAAACATAAGGTTAAACTGTTTACCTTTCTTTATATGAGAATATGATGTACATAACTTTTCAAAACTTTATCATTAGGGCAGTTAGAAAGATTCTACATAGAGAAAGATCATGTGAATAAGCTCTTCATGTTTAGCTGATTCTTTTTAAGTGGAAGGGCAAGAAAGGCAGATGCCCTGGGATAAAGGGAGAGGGAGAGAAAGAATAGGGGGGAAATTATCTCACATGAAAGAGATATGCCAAGAAGAATTTTTTTCAGTGAATGTGAAAATGGTTGGGAGGTGAGGCTGGCAATGCTTGAAACTCTCATTTAACTAGGTTAGAAGAGGAAAAAACACTCAATTAGGAACAGAAATTATCTTGTCCAACAGGGATGTAGGAGGGGGAGGGGAAAAGGGAAAGAGAGGAGCTATAAGAGAGAAAGCAGAAAAAGGAAGGCAGTGGTTAAAAGCAAAACAGCCTTTAGAGGAGAGACAGAATACAAAGAGAAAAAGGAGGATAAACAGAAGAAAATATGATAGAAAGAAAATGCACGGTTAGTAATCATAACTGTGAATGTGAATGGGATGAACTCATTAGTTAAATGGAAGCAGATAGCTGAATGGATTGCAAACAACAGCGCAAGAGTATGTTGTTCATAAGAAACATACTAGAAACGGAAATACACGGAGAGCTAAAAGGAAGGGCTGGTGCAGGATATATTATACCTCAGCTGAAGTAGAAAAAGGCAGCAGAAACAATCCTGATCTCAGACAAAATAAAATCAAATATAGACTTAATTAAACAAGGTTAGCAGGGAAAACATATCTTGTTAAAAGATACCATAGACAGTGAAATAACATCAATACTAAACTGTGGACCAAATTGTATAACATCCAAATTCATAAAGAAAGAGTTAGATGAAATAATGGAGGAAGTAGAGGGCAAAATGATATTAGTACGGGGATATCAACTTTCATCTTTCAAAACTAGATAAATTTAATCATAAAATAAATAAGAAATAAATTAAAAAGGTGAACAGAATCTTAGAAAAGTCAGACATGCTAGACCTCTGAAGAAAATTGAAAGGGAATAGAAACAAGTATACCTTTTTCTCAGATGTGCATGACAGCTTTAAAGGAATTAACCACGTATGGGGGCATCAAAACCTCAAAATCCAGTGAGAAGGGCAGCTTCATGGAACAATGGATAGAGCATTGGCCCTGGAGGAAGGAGAACCTGAGTTCAAACCTAGGCTCAGACACTTAGTAGCTATATGACACTGGGCAAGTCATTTAATGCTAATTGCCACAAAAAAAATCTGATGAAAATTATCAGGAATATTAAATAGACCCTCTTCAGACAATGATGTCATAAAAATTACATTCAATAAAGGGCAATAGAAACATAAATTAAAAACTCATTGGAAACTAAACAATCTGATACTCTTTTTTAATTTTAAACTGAAATACAAAATAAGAAAAGAAAAAAAATACCATCTGCACAGCAGAACATAAATGAGAATTCAAAATATAAAGCAATAAATTTCCATTTCAAGAAAGCATATATAACAAATACTACTCATTATGTTCATAACTGTCCATCTTTTCTTTGCTTTCTTGTAGGTTTTGTTTTATTCTCTCTTGTGCACTTTTTACTTTGTTCTTTTTTCCCTCATTCCTCCTCCTCTCTCCCAAGGCTACAATTAAGCACAGACACACACACACACACACACACACACATTTATACACTTACACACATATCCATATACATATATGTATATATATACATATATGTATATATATATAATCATACATATACATACACATATACATCTATATAAGACCTTACTATATTTGTGCTTTTTCTCAGAAGATGGTTAAAGTCCTCCTTCTTAATAAGTCCAAGTCTTTCCATATTTTTCTAAATCCACCAACTCATCATTTCCTAAACCACAGCAATATTCCAATCTTATACTGCTCAGTTATTTTAAGTAGTCTAAAATAATATTGATTAATATGACTGGCATATAGTATAGTTTCCCTATTTTTCTCTTTTGATTAAATCTATTTTAGCTTTAACTTTGTCTGAGATCATGATTATGACCTCTGCTTTTTTCCCTAATAAATTCTACTCTTGATCTTTATTTTATGTTTTTGTGTATCTCTTATTTCCTATCTCTCCTAACTCCTCTATTTCTACTCACTACCTTACCATCCTATTACTTAACCTACCCCCCGTCTGAGGATCCCTCCCTTATCCTCTCCACCCCAACCCTTTCCCCTTGCTTTCTTGTTTCTATCTAAATTTAAAAGACTTTTATAGCCCTCCAAATATATATATAAATGTGTGTGTGTGTGTTCCCTCTTTATCCCATTCCCATTAATCTAGATACTCTTCTATACCCCTCTTATCCTATTCCCTCACTCTCTTATTTCTTTATAAATTTAAAAGACTTTTATTCACTTTTATATGTGTTAATTGTTATCCCTTTAACCCAAATCTGAAAACTTTCCCTCTAAAAAACCTTCCTCCCCTATCCTTTTAACCTTTCATTTCTTTCTGAATTTAGAAGACTTTTACACATACACACACATATTAATTATATGTACATATATATACACACATACATACACATGTATATGCATTTATACATACACACATATATGTGTATGTGTACATGTGTATTCATTGTTCTCTCTTTACCCCATTCCTGATGAGAGTAGGATTCCAGAACTACCAGCCTACCTCCCCCACCTAATTCCTCTGCTATGTCTTGTGTGATTCTAATTGTGGCTCCACTATATTTGAATTTTATTCCTTTGTTTCTCATAATATTAACTCCTTGAGCTGGAGGTTTCAGAGTATAGCTACAATATTCCTGTATGTTTTCCTTGTAGGATCTCTTTCAGGTGGTAATTGCTGCATTGTTTCTATTTCTACTTTCCTTTCTTGCTCTAATGCTTCAGGATAAATTTCTTTAATTATTTCTTATATTATTATATCAAGATTCTTTTTTTAATCATAAGTTTCAGGTGGTCTGATTATTCTTATGTTTTTTTCTTCTTATTCTGTTCTCTGGATCAGTTGTTTTTCTTATGAGATGTTTCAGTCTCTTCTATTTTTACAGTCTCCATATTTCATTTTATTTTTTCTTGGTCTCTTACAACTTCCTCTTGCCCAATTCTAATTTTCAAGGAATCATTTTCTTGCTTAAAATTCTGTAACTCCTTTTTCAGTTGGTTAACTTTCTTTTTGTAATCTTTCTGTTTTTCTTAGATTATTTTTATATTTAAAAAATTTTTTCTCAACCTCTCTCATTTGATTTTTAAAGGCCGTTTAAAGTAATTCTGTGAATGCTTTTTGGGCAGGTGACCATTTGACATTACTCTTTTTGGTAGGAGAGACTTTTTTCCACTTTAGTATCCTTCTCTGAAGATGAACCACAGTCTTCTCTATTCCCATAGTAACTTTCTACAGTTGGGTTCTTTCTCCTTTACTTGATTATTTTTTATATCAACTTGTTGCAATCACCTCTAGTTCTTGGGTATGGAGGATGGTGCCTTTGGCCTCAAGTCCTCCTTCAGTTCTCCCCTCTGACCTGGAATTAAAACCAAGAACTCTGCCTTCCTGTTAGTGCCCACAGACAGCAACATCCTTACCCGACTGCTTCTGTACTCACTGAGTGTGTGATGGTTCCCTCTTACCCAGGGCTGCTTCCCGGCAGCACAGTTGGGCCTGGCATCCTTTATCCTTTATTCCCTCAATCTTCCCCTGCTCAGATGGCTAACTACCCACAGGGTCCAGGAGATGAAAATTCCTGTGGCTGTAGTGTAGGTAACCTCCTAATCCAAACAGTCCCAGGGCTCTCATCTTGCTGTTTTAGCATAACTAGCCTGGAGGTGTTTACAGTTAACAGGAAGCAAACCTCAATCCTGGGATTTTTCTTCCAGTTGTCTGGGGAGGATTACTGTTCTGCTCCAACTCTTGCTTAATTTTACTGCTCTAAGTTTGACTTGAAGCACTATTTTGTCTTGCTTGACATGCTCATTGCCACTAACTTTAGCTTTTGCTACAAATCCAACATTCTCACCCATCATTGCTCTGGCACCATGTGTACAGACTTAAAAGCAATTTTTCCATTGTAAATCTTCATTTGTGAAAAATTAATTGACTTTAAAGATATATATCTTCCCCTCCTATGTGCCCTTCAAAAAGGCAACAAAACAATAATTCCTCATATATGCTTCCTTCATAAACATGTATTACATAAAATAACAACTGTGCCGTGTTAGAAATATCAATTCTTCCATATAACTGAATTGCAAACTTTGGACTGCCCTTAAGCCTGGTAATAAGCTACTGGAACTGGTAATTACTAATTTCAGAAATTCTTTTGGAAACAGTATCATTCTATAAAGGAATTTTATGAATTTCATCCCCATACTTTTTCCCATGAACTATTTCTGACTGTTTAATAGCAGCACTTAACATAAGATCTTCTATCACATAGGGCTTTTTTTCGTAATTAAATAAGAAGTTACATGAGCTGCAAGTAAATACTTTTCATTGATAGTAACAAATTTCTCAAAACATTATTGTTCTTTATTTGGGGGTTTTAAAAGTCATTCAAAATATTCCTTTGGTGTGTTGCAATATACTGCTTGCTTGGTATTAAAATGTCATTTTACTTTGGCTGTTTTCAAGCTCTTTGCAGCTAAAACTTCATTACAAATTAAGCAAAGATGTTCTTACACATTATAGTCATTATTACAAGAAAATCCATATTGCAAAAATGATTTGACATATTTTCTTTTTCTTGTCAATTTAGGTGTACTACAACCTGGTAATAAAGACTCTGCCATATTATCATCAATATTTTTACTTCTTCTGTCTAAATGTAGCCACTTATCTATAACAAAAAATATTTTTAATTCTAAAATATAAATACATATTATTAATAAATTCTCAAATAAATACTGGCTTTAGCTTATGAAATTACATTCATTTGCACTTAATTTAAAATTTTGATGTTCACACATACAGCAGTGATGGTCTTGAGACATATTATTAAAGGGCTTTTATCTTTACTTTTCTGTAAAAGAAGGAGATGATAGAAAATAGTTAAATCAAACATTCTAACACAATACAATTTAGTTATACTAATCTGATATTTACATGCTGAAGAATGATGGTAAGAAAATATTAAAAATCTTTATTTTATACATTTAAACTATTATGTTTCTGTAAGACCAGAAAACTTTGTACCAACAATAAAAACAATTCATAACATACAATTGTCTTGAATCCGAGCTGAGATGTTTCTGACAGCATTTCTTGGCATTGTGTGGTATGTTAGCACGCATGGTGCAAAGTGCACATGTTGCATATGCAGAACCAAAGCTGCAGCAAAGTTGTATGATGCAACATAGGCACATGCTCCAAGAAACACCTTGAATTCATTATACATTTGATTTTGAATTAATTTTTGGTCTTCATCCATCTAGAAATCTTTTATTGTTGCCAAATTTTTGCAGTCCCAAAATTTAGTTATGTGACCCCCAATGGGGTCATGACCCACAGTTTAAGAAAGACTGACCCTGGTATATGGTAAATCCAAAGATCCAAGCTTTTGAAACAAAAACTCATCATTTGATAAAAACTTCTGAGCAAACTAGAAAGCAGTATGGCAGAAATTAGGTATAGACCAACATCTCAGGCCATATACCAAGATAAGGTCTAAATGGTTACATGACTTACATTTAAAGAGTATTATTATAAGCAAATTAGGATAGCATGGAATAATTAATCTGTCAAATTTAAGGATAAGGAATAATTTAGAACAAAAGAAGATATAGAGAGCATTACAAAATATAAAATAGATAATTTAATTATATAAAATTAAAAAAAAAAAGATTTTCCACAAACAAAACCAATGCAACCAAAAGTATAACAAAAGCAGAAAACTGATGGAATTTTTTTAAAAAGATATCAGTCCATGTTTATTTTTTAAAAAGCTTTCAGTACATTTTAATTTTTTTTAAATTTCAATTCAATTTTAAAATTTTAGGTGAGTCACTTATATTACTTCATTACAGTAATGTAGTAGACAGACTGCTGGTTTCTACTCTCATCTTCACTTAGGCACTTTTTAGCTATAAAATTCTAGGCAAGTCACTTAACCTCTCTGAGCCTCACTTTCCTCATCTGTAAAATGAGAAGGTTGGTTTTGATGACCTCTAAGGTACCTTCCAACTCTCAACTTATGATCTCTTGAACTTGATTTAAAAAACAAACAAGATCTTCCTGGGAGGGGCAGAGCCAAGATGGCAGCTGTAAAGCAGGGACTTGCTTAAGCTTTCCCCCAAATTCCTCCAAACATCTGTAAAAATGGCTCTGAACAAATTCTAGAGCTGCAGAGCCCATGAAATAGCAGAGGGAAACAGGTCTCCAGCCCAGGGGAGCCTTGATGGTCGCTGGGAAGGGTCTATTGCACGGTGTTGGGAGCAGAGTGCAGCCCAGCATGGGCCCTCCAGGACAGACCAAACCTGGAGTCAGCTGCTTGGAAAAAGGCCTTAGGGCTATGAATCATTGAGCTGTGGCAGTTACCAGACTTCTCAACTCACAAATGTCAAAGAGCAGGTTAGTGGGAAACTGTGGGATCAAGGTCTGAGTGTTCTGGCCACCAGCCCTGGGGGTGGCAAAGGCAGTGTGGCAGTGGCAGTGGCAGCAGCAGGAAGCAGTTCTGTTGGAAGGGAAAAGGGGGCAGGTGAGGGGAAATGAATGAATCTTGCTCTCATCGGAATTGACTTGAGGAGGGAATAACATACACACTCAATTGGGTATCTTACTCCACAGGAAAGGAAGGGGAAGGGAATAAAAAAAGGGTGGATAATAGAAGAGAGGGCAGATAGGGGCAGGAGGTAATCCAAAGCAAACACTTTTGAAAAGGTCAAGGGAGAAAATTGAATAAAGGGAGATGGGATAGGATGGAAGGAAACATAGTTAGCCTTTCACAACATGAGTACTGTGGAAGTGTTTTAAATAATGGTACATGTGTGACCTATGTTGAATTGTTTGCCTTCCTAGAGAGGGTGGGTGGGAAGGGAAGAGGGGAGAGAATTCGGAACTCAAATTTTTGAATGCAGATGTTCAAAAAAAGTTATTTTTTCATGCATCTGGGAAACAAGATATACAGGGAATGGGGCATAGAAATCTATCCTGCTCTACAAGAAAGTAATGGGAAAGAGGATGGAGGGAGTGGGGTGACAGAAGGGAGAGCTGACTGGGGAATGAGGCAATCAGTATATATGTCATCTTGAAGTGGGGGGGAGGGTAGAAATGGGGAGAAAATTTGTAACTCAAAATATTGTGCAAATCAGTGTTGAAAAGCAAAATATTAAATAAAAAAAGATATAAAGTTTAAAACCAACCAAACAAACAAACATTGTTTTATTTCTGTTTTGACCTTATTTTGTTCTGTTTTTGGCATTAAGAAAGGAAGCTAAGCTGTCACTGACTTCCTTCAAGACTCAATTCAAATTCCATCTCCTGCAAGTAGTCTTTTCTTATCTCCCCACTTCAAGTACTGTTCTTCTGGGATTGCCTCCCATTTATACTTTATATATCTTCTACATACATACTTGCTTGCATGCATGTCATCTCCCCCATTAGAATGTGAGCTCCTGGAGGGAATTTTTTTTAACTGTCTTTATATCCCCAGGAGTTAGCACAATTTCTTGTTGATGATCTTGCTGATTGTGGTTATATAGCAAGGTAGAAAAATAGAAAGCTGACATAGGTGAGGCAGCTATTCGAATATTACATTTTAAAGTCAAGAAGGGTAGAAAATTGGGGGTGGGGAAGTACCCAGAAAAACCCATTAATCAGAACCATCCTTGATGGGTTTTGTGAAGTCTCCTTGTCACTGATTTTGCTTCCAGAATTCAAATATGGGGGCTACTCCTACTTTACTCTAACAATGAGGGCCCAAAAGCTCTAAAAATTTTTTCTATCTTCATTCCATATGGAATCTTATTAGAAAGGAAAGTAGGATTTCTATATTTCTGACTACTGCTCCTGGTGAAGAGTTATGAGAACAAATTTTAGAAACTAAACCAGCATAATTTAGCTGAACAATAACCAAGAAAAATAATGTAAAAGAAAAATGGAATTTGCTTCAAGTCTGTATTTAGAGAGGAAAGAGGAGTTAAAATTTTAAGAGGTACAATGGATAGAGTGTTAGGCTTGGAGACTGGAAGACCGAAGTTCAAATTCTACTACAGATGCTTACTAGCTATGACCCTGGGCAAGTCACTCACCTCTCTTAGTCTTAGATTTCTCATCTGTAAAATGGGAATGATAGTAGTACCAACCTTATAGGGTCTTTGTGGGGACCAAGTGAGATAATTTGCAAAGAGCTTTGCAAATTAAAACATTATGTAAATCCTGGGTATTATTAAATAAAAGTTAGGGATAAAGATTGGACCTGTGATTTCATAGTTGTAGGGAGAGAAACTTCCTCTATCAATGTAGATTGACTGAAATTTATAGTCTTAGAAAATTGCCTACAACATTGAGAGCTTAAGTGCTTCCACCAAGATCTAAAGGCTAGAATGTGTTAGAAGTGGAAAATGAACATAGGTCTCCCTGACTCTGACACCAGCTATCCTATCTGGTATTCTATAATTATCTCTCTAAGTTGAAGATAAGCTTAATAATAAGAGATTACATCTTTATAGTGTTTTGTATTTGTGGAAACATTTGCAGGTATATATCTCACTTTATACACATAGCAACACATAGCAATTTAGTAACAAACACTTTCATTCCCTTTTTATATATAAGAAAACTGAGAAAAAGAGATTAAATAATTTGGCCAAGGTTGAAGAGAAAGTTGTTCAGAGTTTAGACTAGAACTTTCCTACATTTCAAAACAAAGGTCTGTGTGTGGAAAGCATTATTTGATTATCTAGGATGTGTAGATGATACAATTAAAAATAATAATAGCTAGCATTTTTATATCACTTTAAGGTTGTAAAGCTCTTTACATATGCTGTCTTATCTGATCCTCACAATCACCTCATGAAGGAGGTGGATATTATCTCCATTTTACATATGAGGAAACTGAGGAAGAAGAAGTGAACATATTAATAACAGGAATCCTCTCTAGTATTTTGCCAATAAATGTCTGTCCCGCCTCTGTCTTACCCCCCCAAATATAAGTTGGTGATTCAGGGTTGTAACTCATGAAGAATACTTCCACTAAAGAGGGATTGTGGTCCATATAATCCAATACAGTAGGTAATACTAAAACTTTTTTTCTTGGCTTTGGAATGTATTTTGTGGCATTTTTACTATGGATTTATCTTCTAACTATATTTATGTCATACTTAGATTCAGATCAATTGGATTTGCTGAACTCACACCAATTGATTATAGGGGTGGGGGAAATTTTTAAAACAAGTGTCTCAGACAAAGGCCTCATTCCTTAAATATATAGATAACTGAATCAAATGTATAAAAATGCAAATCATTCCCTAGTTGATAAATGGTCAAAGGCTATGAACAGGTAGTTTCCAAATAAAGAAATCAAAACTATCTATAGTCATATGAAAAATGCTCTAAATCACTGTTGATAAGAGAAATGCAAATTAAAACAACTCTGAATACAATCTTATGCCTATTAGAGTGGTTTGTATAACAAAAAAAGGAAAAAGTGTCAGAGGGGATATTGGAAAACTGGGACATTAGTGCACTATTGGTGGAGTTGTGAACTGATTCAAACATCCTATATTGATTGCAATATGAAAATATGCCCAAAGGCCTATAAAACTGTGCATACCCTTTGATTCAACAATACCACTGCCAGGTCTATATCACAAAGACATCCAAAAAAGGATGGGGGGAAAATACCTATTTGCCCAGAAATTTTTATAGCAGGTGGCTAAGAATTGGAAATCAAAAGGATACCCATCCATTGGGAAATGGTTAAACAAGCTGTGGTATATTACTGTAATGGACCATTATTTTGCTGTAATAACAAGCAGAATGATTTCAGAAAAATCTGTAAAGACTTACATGAACTGATGCCTAGTGAAGTGAACTGAACCAGGAGAACATTGTACATCATAACAGCAATATTGTTTGATGAAGAACTTTGAATGACTTAGCTATTCTCAGCAGTACAATGATCCAGAAAAATCCCAAAGCACTAATGATGAAGCATACTGTCTGCCTCCAGAGAAAAAACTGATGTTGTTTGAATATATACTGAAGGATGCTATTTTTCACTTTCATTTTTTCTGTTATTGAGTATTCTTGTACAAAATGACTAATATGGAAATCTCATTGCTTACTCTCTTAGGCAGGGTAAAGGGAGGGAAAGAAGCTACACCCAAAGGGTTATAAAATTGTGCACTCTTTGTCTCAGCAATACCACTTCCATGTCTGTATTCTGAAGATATTTTTTAAAAAAGACAAAGGACTATAAGTACGAAAATATTTATAGCAGCTCTTTTATAGTGGCAGATAACTAGGAATTTAGGGGATGCCTAACTATTGGGGAATGACTGAACAAGATGCAGTTTATTATTGTGATGGAAAACTATTGTTCTGTAAGAAATGATGAGCATGGGGCAGCTAGGTGGTACAGTGGATAGAGCACTGGTCCTGGAGTCAGGAGGACCCGATTTCAAATCTAGCCTCAGACACTTGGCACTTACTAGCTGTGAGACTTTGGGCAAGTCACTTAACCCTAATTCCCTTGCAAAAAAATGGTGATCAGAATTGTTTCAGAAAAACTTGGGAAGATTTATGTAATGTCACAAAGGAAAGTGAACAGCACTAGGAGAACATTGTACACAGTAACAGCAATATTATACAGTGATCAACTATGAAATCCTTGGCTACTGTAATCAATACAATGATCCAAAACAATTCCAAAAGACCCATGATAAAAAAATATTTTTTACCTCCAGAGAGAAAAGTGATGAATTCTTAGTGAAAATTGAATCATACTTTTAAAAAAATCTTTATTTTTCCTATTTGTGTGTATGCATTTGTATCATGGTTTACATGGAATTATTGCATGACTTTGCATTTATAATTAATATATTATTTGCCTCTCAAGGGATGTGGAAAGAATAGGAAGGAGGTAGAGAATTCAGAAAATTTTCAAAAATGAATGTGAACTTTTTTTAATAAATTAGAACTGGAAAATATTTAATGATATAAATAAAATTATGTGAAAAAGTCAATATCTAATAGCAGTGCCTGTTTTAAATTCACATACTATGCTGATTGACTAGCATCATGAATTAATACACCTAAAAAGCATTTGTTAGGTACATCTTATCTTCCAAATATTATTCTAAACATTAAGGATACCAAAAAACAAAGACCTATCCTTGAAGACTTTATAGTCTAAAAAAATAAACCAGCACACTAGGAGGTTGGTGCTGAGAAAAGGGTGCATTGGTTGGAAAAGTAAGAGAGAAATGATTGGAACCATAAAAATTTAGCTTGACAATCCATTTTTTTCCAGGAATAATGGCAGAATTTGTTTGAATCTGGTTCTAGAACTGGAAAGTATGAGGTGAAAGGGTTGGGTAGGCATGTATTTCTCAGCGAGACAATTGCTGCAACAAGAAGGCCAGGAACTAGGGAATGAAGTGAAGAGTGACTGTAGCTTGTGTGAAATAGTGGTGTAGATGAGGCAATTAACAATCAGAACAGTGGAGCCACAGGGCAGAAATTTCATAGATAATAGATTTTAAACCTCTGGGCCATAGGTTCTGTTTTAGATAGCAAAAAAAGTAGTGAGAAGATGACTGGGGGAGTAGGGAGTTGGGTTGCCCATTCATGATTATGTCACAGCCTAAAAATATGTATTTAATCCTTTTCTTTCTTCCCATGCGAATTGATAGGCTCATTTCTCAGGTCACCATGGTTGTTACTGAAGAGGACTTACAGCAACTTGAGACCCGCATGTTGTACTTAACTCAAATAGCACATCTGGAAGACCTCATAATTTAGAGGAAATCCTTCTCTTATTTGAATTGTGCACAGAACATAGCATAATAGATTTATACATGTTGAACTGGAAGAAACCTTCAGAGGACATCTAGTCCAATTGCAGTTGAGTACGAGAGGGCCCAGAAAGGTTGTGACTTGCCCAAAGTCCCACGGTTGGGAATTTGAAGCCATGTCCTTTGACTCCAGAGTTAGTGTTCTTTCAACTGTATTACTTTACTTGATATTGACTATCTGAAGATACTTGCACAAACATCATTCTTTATTTCCATAAAGGAACCTGGAATGAGGTTCAAACAAATTCTTCCATTATTCTTTGTCAAGACAAACTTTTATGGCTCTGATCCTGTCCCTTTTACTTTTCCAACCAATGTGCCCCTTCCTTAGCTACAATCTCCTAGTGTGTTGGCTTCTCCTTTAAAACATAAATTCTTTGAGGACAGTGTCTTTGCTGTTTGTATCCTTAATTATTAGCATAATGTTTGGAAGATGGATGTACTTAAGAAATGCTTTTTTAGTATATTCATTCTATTCATTCCTAATGTGTCAATCAGGATAATATATATGTATATGTATATGTATATGTATATCTATATCTATATATGTTTATGTGTGTGTGTGTGTGTATGTGTGTGTGTTTGTCTACAAGCTGTCTTGCTCCTAAAAAACTGCTGGGATTTCATTCAATTTGGTAATCTTGTATCAAGGACGTACCATGTACAAATCTCCGTGCTCTTGTGTTGGTAACCCAAAATGGGCTCCTTAGCACTTAGTCAACAAGTGCCCTTGAATAGTTTGGCTTTTTCCCCTGAACTAACTAAATGCTGTCTGTATGTTGAATTGGAGTAAGCTTGTCGGCCCCTTCACCTTGCTTCCCTTGGTTAAGCAGATCGAAAGAACCTGTGCTTTCCCCGGCATACCTTACACCCCCGCAGAAGCTGCTAGCCAGATGGTTAAAAACAGCTTCTGTTGGAGCCAGAGACAGCTACAGCTACAGCCGAAGCTGAAGCAGGAGCTGCTGGTAGCAGAGCTGACCTACATGTGGATGGAGGAGTGCTGAACAAGGACTTGAGGCCAGTGGGTAATCTTTTTACCATAGAGGAGAAGCATGTATATGATTTTGCTTTATACCATCATACTTCTCTGTGGCCTCCTGGTTACTCTTGTGAGGCGGATTTATTGGGCCTGGAAGCTTTTGATCAAAATATCAAAATGGGGATGCTAGTTTGTGGGTTGGCTACTGTGGAGCCTAAATATATGCTTTGATTCTTCTGCCTCCTACTTTGAGAATTCCTTATATCTGGCAGTTCTGAAACTTTCAGACATATATGTGGTTCTTTTTGAAATTATAAATTCTGCCCTCATAATATGCTCTGCACAGGGAAAGAAAATACAAATGCTCCTTCCTGTCTCCCTTTATTCAATTTTCTCCCTTGACCCTGTCCCTTTTCAAAAGTTTTTGCTTTTGATTACCTCCTCCCCCTATCTGCCCTCCCTTCTGTTGTCCCCTTTTTTATCTCCTTCCTCCTTCTTTCCTGAGGGGTAAGATACCCAATTGACAGTGCATGTTATTCCCTCCTCAGGTCACATATGATGAGAGCAAGATTTATTCATTCCCCCTCACCCCTACCCTCCCTACAGAACTGCTTTTTCTTGCCACTTTTATGTGAGATAATTTACCCCATTCTATCTCTCCCTTTCTCCCTCTTTCAATATATTCCTCTCTCATCCCTTAATTTGATTTTATTTTTTTAGATATCATCCCTTCATATTCAACTCACCCTGTGCCTTCTCTCTCTCTCTCTCTCTCTCTCTCTCTCTCTCTCTCTCTCTCTCATATGTATGTACATATGTACGTATGTATGTATATATGTATATTCCCTTCAGCTACCCTAATACTGAGGTCTCATGAATTATACACATCATCTTTCCATGTGGGAATGTAAACAAAACAGTTCAACTTTAGTAAGTCCCTTGTGATTTCTCTTTCTTGTTTACCTTATCATGTTTCTCTTGATTCTTGTGTTTGAAAGTCAGATTTTCTATTCACCTCTGGTCTTTTCACTGAGAAAGCTTGAAAGTCCTCTATTTTATTGAAAATCGATATTTTGCCTTGGAGCATGATACTCAGTTTTGCTGGGTAGGTGATTCTTGGTTTTAATCCTAGCTCCTTTGACCTCCAGAATATCAAATTCCAAGCCCTTTGATCCCTTAATGTAGAAGCTGCTAGATCTTGTATTATTCTGATTGTGTTTACACAATACTCAAATTGTTTCTTCTGGCTGCTTGCAGTATTTTCTCCTTGATCAGGGAGCTCTGAAATTTGGTGACTATATTCCTAGGAGTTTTCTTTTTGGGTTCTTTTTGAGGAGGCAATTGGTGGATTCTTTCAATTTCTGTTTTACCCTCTGGCTCTAGAATATCAGGGCAGTTTTCCTTGATAATTTCTTGAAAGATGAGATCCAGGCTATTTTTTTGATCGTGGCTTTCAGGTAGTCCAATAATTTTTAAGTTCTCTCTCCTGTATCTATTTTCCAGGTCAGTGGTTTTTCCAATGAGATATTTCATGTTGTCTTCCATTTTTTCATTCCTTTGGTTCTGTTTTATTATATCTTGATTTCTCATCAAGTCACTAGCTTCCACTTGCTCCAATCTAATTTTTAAGGTAGTATTTTCTTCAGTGGTCTTTTGGACCTGCTTTTCCATTTGGGTAATTCTGCCTTTCAAGGCATTCTTTTCCTCAATGGCTTTTTGGAGCTCTTTTGCCATTTGAGTTTGTCTATTTTTTAAGGTATTGTTTTCTTCAATATTTTTTTCAATTTTTTTTGGTTCTCCTTTAGCAAGTCATTTACTTGTTTTTCATGGTTTTCTTTCATCACTCTCATTTCTCTTCCCAATTTTTTCCCTACTTGTCTAACCTGCTTTTCCACATCCTTTTTGAGCTCTTCAATGGCCTGAGACCAGTTCATGTTTTTCTTGGAGGCTTTTGATGTAGGCTCTTTGTTGACTTCTTCTGGGTGGATGTTTTGATCTTCTTTGTTCACCAAAGAAAGATTCCAAAGTCTGAATCTGAATCTGAGTCTGCATCCTTTTTTGCTGCCTGTTCATGTTCCCAGCCAACTGCTTGATCCTTGAGCTTTTCGTTGGGGTATGACTGTTTGTAGAGTAGAGAGTACTTTGTTCCAAGCTTGAGGGGATGTGTTGTTGTTTTCAGAGCTATTTCTACACAGCAAGCTCTACCACACCAGTGCTCCTCCTCCCCCAAGAACCGCCAACCAGGACCATGACTCAGATCTAAGCAGGCTCTGCACTCCTGCTCTGATCAGCCACTTAATTCCTCCCACCACGTGGGCCTGGGGCCGGAAGTAACTGCAGTTGTAGCTCTGGAAGCAGCCTCAGAGCTGCACCATCTCCTCCACCCATGGGGAGGTGGCTGACCACGAACTCCTTTCACTCTGTCCCAGAAGTTTTTTTCCCACTAACTTTCTCTGTTGTCTTTAGTGTTTGTGGGTTGAGAAGTCTGGTAACTGCCACAGTTCACTGATTCAGGGCACTATGGCCTGTTCCACCCAGCTCCAGGTCTGGTTGGTCTGGACACATCCCACACCGGGCTCTGCTCCACTCCCCACAGTGTGATTGACCTTACCCAGCAACCATCCAGGCTCTCCAGGGCTGGAGCCCTGCTTTGCTCTGCTATTTTGTGGGTTCTGCAGTTCTAGAATTTGTTCAGGGCCATTTTTATAGGTGTTTAGAGGGTCCTGGGGGATAGCTTTAGGCAAGTCCCTGCTCTTCAGCTGCCATTCTGGCTCTGCCCCAGCTCTGGCCTTTTGACTGTTCAACAACAACAATAAGAAAAAGACACTTCATTTCTTGGCTCCGGACATGTTCTCTGGGTAGCCCCTATACCTGGAATGCTCTCCCTCCTTTGCTCTGCCTACTCACCTCCTTGGCTTCATTAAATCTCACTTAAAATTCCATCTTTTCCTCAAAGTCTTTCTCAACCCCTCTTAATTCCAGTGCCTTCCTTTTGTTATTTATTTCCTATTTATCTGGTACATCACTTGCTTTGTATAAATTATAAGCTCCTTGGTGGCAGGTACTGTCTTTTGCCTTTTTTTGTATCCACTGCATTCAGCATAATGTTTGGAATATAATGAGCACTCAATAAATATTGATTGATTCATTATCAACTAAGGTGTAAAATAATGCAATGATTACCCACTGTTAGAGAGAACAATAACATCATTGATATCACAGATTCATTTGAATATTTTGTTGGGCTTAAAGCATGGAGTTCTGTATCAAAGAATCAAGAATAATGATGATGATTATGGTGATGGTGATGACAATTAACATTTATATTGCACCTATTATTTACCAGGCACCGGCTAAATGCTTTATAAATTATATATTATTTAATAGTCACAACCACCCTGGGAGGTAGGTATTACTAATATCTTCATTTTACAAATAAGGAAACTGAGACAAACAGAGCTTAAATGACTTGCCCAATGCCACAGAGCTACTAAGTGTCTGAAGAGAGATTTGAACTCAGGAAAACCCCAGTCTTCCTGACTCCGGGTCTGGCTCTTTATTCATTGTGCCATCTTGTGGCCCCAGTAGTTGAGTTCAAATTGAAGATATATTCCTTATAATTAATGAGGTTCCCTCCATACTTGAGCTATAGATGACATTGTACTTATTTCACAAACACTGAAGTGAAATGAAACGAAAGCACTGCAGAATTTCCTAAATAAGTTCCACAATCATTCAAATAGTATTTATCCAAATAATCCACACCAGGGGCATGGGGAAGAGTGGATTATGATTGCCTATTATTTTGTCTATTGGATATAGTTTCATGACAACCTATCTAGTTGGTCTATCAGTAGAAATATCTTGGAACATCATTGTTGAAGAACAGTGAACTGGGGATTGAAATGAAAGGGGGAGGAAAGTGAATTAAATTGTCTTTGGGAAAATGCAATTCTTTTAATGACCCCAAACTTCTCCCTTAAACAAAGGCCAACCACTTTACTATCAGTATTCTAACAGTGTTGTTGTATGGTTATGAGTTATAGGATGCTACATTTACCAAATAATTAAAGTTGCATATCACTAAAAGGGCAGTTCTATTTATTGTGATTATTATTATTTTGCCCTTAAGTCTCAGTTCAGTTCACTCAGAACTCATTATTTTCTTAGATTTGGGGACTGATTCCCCATGTTTTCTTTTATATTTAATTAAAATTAAAACTACAAGTTGCCAAAAGGGCAATGGTGTCATGAATAGTGTGAAACATATTACCATGACCAATCCAGCAGGAGAAGTCTAGTATAATGGATATCTTCAGACAAATGTATGATTAGAAAAAGTGGACCAGCTATATAGCAGGTGTGAGAGACAATTGATTTATAGCCCTTATCCTCATTGTGATTTTTGACTATGTATTATCAAGAGATCTATAGAAATTTGTCTAGGACATTGTATAAACCTGCTGTGAAGGATTTATGGGAGAATGTAACCAAGTATTTTACAGGATGAGATGAAATAAATAAGATGTAACCTATACATTTGGAGGAAGTGACTACATTCATGAAAATACAGATCCATTAATATATCCAAGTATGAGATGGTTAGCACTATCATGTTCTATTCCACGTGGTCTGGGAAAAGTGAAAAGCAGTAATTATTACGTACTCCCTTCCTAATAATAACAATGCACAGGCAAAGAGCAAACAGCTTGCTGCCTCCGTGGTTAGATTTTAGAAATCAGAAAACTGATATTTAACAGAAGCCACATTTCAAGACAGGAGGAAAAAAAACCTGTTCTGGAATTCAGCCAATTTTATTATCCAGTATCTTTCAGCAATGAGAGTTGATGCTAATTATGATGTCATTGAAACAGTTCAAGACTAAAATGCTCTCTGAATCATCAAGGAAAAAAAAATCTGAGTATCTGATAATTTGAAGGTGCCTTAAGGTCACCTTCTATCACATCATAAATTCCTTAACAACATGCCTAATAAACTGTTAACTGATCACTGTGTAAATATGAACATAGAGGAACTCAGCAACCTCTAAAGCACCACATTTGATTTTTCATCACCTCTAATTTCCTTATATTGGGTCAAATTCTATTTATTGTTTACTTAGTATTATAAAAGCTTGGAGTTGGAAGTGACCTCAGAGTTCATTTTGTGTATTCCATGACTGTGAAGTAATCTTCCCTATGATATTCCCAACATAATCTTCTACATTTTTATTTGAAAGTATCTAGTGACAATGACATTATCAATTGAGCCAGCCTTTTTTCACCTTTCAGCAACTCTAATTTTTAGAAAGCTTTTTCCTCATATTGAATCTAAATATCTTGTCTCTATACATTCCACCAGTTACTCTTAATTCTACCTTCTGAATGGTCAAATAAGACAAATCTAATATTCCTTCAACAGAAAAGAGCCTACTCAAGAAGCCTACTCTGACTTAAACTGGAAGCAACTCATGATCAGGAAAGGGAGTGTAGTAACTGAGGTGGGTCACATCCTCAAGGATCATATAAACTACTAAAAAGTTTACATATTCCATTATTTCTTTGAGAGGCATCATAATGTATAGTGGGTAGAACACTAAACTTGAAGTCATCTGGCCTTGGTTTCAAATTCTCCCTTAGAGACCTAACAGAAGTATGGCCTTGAACAAATTGTGTAAACTTTCCATGGTTCATTTTCCTCATTTGTAAAATAAGTGGTTGAATTCATCCTCTGTGAAGTCTTCAAACTTAAATTTCTGCAATAATTTAACAGTTTTGTGCCACAGTTTCTTTATATATAAAATGACTGGGGGTGTATTTGATAGCCTTTCTGGTTCCTTCCAATTCTAATTCTATAATTTCATGAATCCATCAATATTATTATATTTCTCTTTACCAACTAGTTCGTTTTTCATTTTATGAGACTTTATTAATTGTTTTTTGTATGTAAGGCCCAATGAAAGATGCATGGATTCAGAGACTTTTACATTAATTTTATAATGATGTTTTACAAAATTTATTAATCCATTTTATATTACTGTAACATCCCAATGACTCTTCTCTTGTGTCACTTAGAACTCTCTCCTATAACAAATACCAAGAGGGAAAACCAATTGATATAAAGACCACATCTGATAATATACTCATCAAACCATTTCTTTGGTTTATCACTTCTCTCCTGAGAGAAGGAAGGTACGATTCATTGTGAATCCTCTGAAACACAATTGCTCAATGCACTGATAAAACAGTTCTGATCATTTGGTGCTATTCTCTCCAATATTATTGAAGTCATTCTGTAAACTCTTCTGCTGGTTATGCTTATATCACTCTGAACAAGTTTATATACTGTATTGGTAATTAAGGTGGAACTTTTTTACTGTTTTCTCTTTTGGAGTACTTATTTAATCAAATGCCCTTGATAGTCTGGCCTTTGTTTCTTTGATTAAATTGGGAGTCTTTGATGACCTCCTTACCTCAAGGGAAAGCTTAGTTTACATAGGTTTGAGTCACATGTTTGTGATGCCAGAAGCTTTTAGGTCATGTGGTTTTGAGCAGCATGTTGTGATGCCCTTTGACCCTAAACAGGATATATAAACTCAGAAATTAGCATTTTGTCTGGGGCTCTCACTCACTGGAAGAGTATTGATGTGGATAGCTTGTAAACCCAGAGGCTGATGCTTCCCTGGTAGCTATGAATTATGATTTGGTCTGTTTATATTGTCTCTGTTTGTAATTTGTTTGTATTTGCTGTGAAGTTCAAGGTGCTGGCTTTTCCCCCTGAACTGAGTGAGTTACATAAGTATGTTTGATTAAAGTGAGATTGCTAACCCCTTAAAGTTACTTTCCTTAGTAAAGCAGATCAAAAAACCTGTGCTGGAAGCTTTTGTTGCTGGTTCTTTTGGTCTTAAACCTCAACAGCTGCTGCTAGCCATGTTGGTGTTGCATATGCATTCCCAAATTTCCCAGAATTGTTCATATTTGTTGTTATTCATGTTCAGTCATATTCTATTAGAATCCAAAGGTCACAACTCTTTAGTTGGAAGGGACCTCAGAGAACATCTAGTTCAACTCTTTCATTTGAAATGTAAAGTACCTGAAGTACATGGAGGTTTAGTGACTTGTCTAAAGTCGGAAAGAGAGTAAGCTCAGTGGCATTTCATTTATAATTATTATTTATTTGGACCATCAAAACCAGGGGTGACAATCAGCTCCTGGTTTTGTTTCCTGTAGATCTTGGCTAACTTCTTTTTTTTTAAAGATTATGGATTTGACAATATAATATTGAGGTATTAATTGAAGCCAGACCAATGACTTTGTAAAAGCCAAAAGAAATGATGAGCATATATTGATAAAGTCCTAGATATGGGAGAACACTGGGAACATAAGTAAATGAATGTTAGAAAAGAAAACTGACATACAGGTTACCTGGAAATTTTAAAAAGGACCTAGGTTGACTGATATGCATTCACAAACCATATATTATTCAAAATATTCCCACTATTACTTTAAATATTGTCTATGTTAGGACCAAAAAATCATTTGGTGTATAGTAATTACATGTTTTAGACTTCAGGGTGTGCTTGTGTATCCCTAATTCTTAATAAAGTTGTTCTGATGAACTTCAGTTCCCTGCAGTCATTGGTTCTTTGCATAGTATCTAAATTGATTCAGTCTCATTTTATTTTTTTCTGGTACAATTTAAGCATTTATATTTAAACAGAACAAAATAGCCCAAACAGGATTCTCTGCCGTGTTTTCTCTACTTTTGATTGATAGCTGGCATAAAATCAGGCTTTTACAACTGTGAACTTACTTTGTTACTTCAAATTTGCTGATTATTGTCCATTATAAATATCCAAGTTATCTCCTGGGATAGCAGCTGTGATTCCATAGATAGAGCACAAATCGTCTTTCTGAATAAATAGTGAATAAGCCCCCCAAAAAACCAAATAAAGTTCATGAATGATGATATTATTAGCTAGCCTATAGAAATCTATCTTCAATTATGTTGCAAAAGTTGCATAGTTTATATGTGAGACATCGTAAATGCCTAGCAACTTAGAAAATAATGAATAACAGTTCATTTTTTGGTTCACAGCAAAGGAAAGTATGCACAATTAGAAGGCTAAATACTTTTGGAAGCTTGGGATCTGTGTTGTAGAGTGGAAAATGTACCAGATTTGGAGACTTAGTCTCTAATGTCACCTCTGTCACCAACTAGTGAAGTTGTCTCAGTTTCCTAATATGTAAAATAAGGAGGATGGACTAAATGGCCTCTAAGGTCCCTTCCAGATGTACATCTATGATTCTATAAACTACACTGCACTTGAAACAAGGTAACTACTTAATGTACCCTTGTTGATTATGGTACTAATCTCTGAATAAAATCAATCTTGTGTTGTGAAGTTATCAATTTTCTATTTTGTAATAAGATTTAAATTATTTTTGACACATCAGAAATATTTATGTATTGCATTTTAGTAACTGCAATGAATTCCATCTGGTTCCAGCCAATCCTGTTCAATAAACAGGTGCCCTGATGGTTCTCTCTCTTCCAATTAAAAACTGTCAGAAAATCCCCCTCCATACAAATATACTCAAACATCCTCTGCTAAAACAAATATCAAATAAAATGGACAAATCAAGCTCCTTTGGATTTGTCAGCCTTGCAGGAATTTCCTCATTTCGAAGTAAATAAGATAGATATTCTAAATAGAATGTTTTCTGATGTCTTTCATGAGACATCAGTGGGTCTTTATTGATTCTGGAGGCTACACCTGCGGCAGCTCAAGATCTATTGCTCTGTCACATTAAAAGCAGCAGTACCCACTCTGCTTTTCCTAGGAGATCTTTCTCTTACAACCTGCAAAGTCGTGCACACCAATTGCATTTGTCATTTTGTACTTGATCCACCAAATCCCACTGGCCATGTCCGAATTGTTAAGAAGCTTCATTCCCACCCCTACTCCCCCAAATGCTGGATGGAATTCATGTATTTTTAGAGAGGAGGCACTGGAAGTGAAATTAAAGTTTATAAGGTTTTTGACATGTCTTTGGAAATCTATGGCCTGGGTATGGCAGATTTAATAGGGAGCTAGTGAGGATGGGCTTCCTGCTTTATAAATTCACATCAAAAGAATTTAAGGATATGATTGCAAAATCACTGTAGATAATATTTTAGAGAGCAGAAGAGGTAGAAGGAAACAGAAAATGGAATATTGTCTTTCCTTTTTCAAAGGAGATGGGAAGGATAAGAGCTATATGTCAGTGATCAGTAACTTTATTTTAAATCCGTTGGGTGTGGGGTATGAAATAGAGTGTTAACTTTAGAGTTTATTAGCACCAAAAAGAAGAAACAGTGTCCACCAGCATGGATCCACTAAAAAAAGTATGTCAATTTGACCACATTTCAATTTTTTTTTGCATAGAGCCACCATACTGATTCTTTTCTAAAGTCATAATATAACTTGTCTTTGAATTACTGAGGAGACACTATGTTATTAAAGACTGTGCCATTGAAGTCTAAGCCTGGCAGGTTTTATTATGTTGGAAAGGATCCAAGTGATATTCTATTCCTGACTTTGAGACTGACTGTTCATCTTTTATGAGACTTTGCCACCATTCTAGCAATTAGCAGGAGCTTAATATATTTTTTAATAAATGAAATTTAAAAAGGAACAAATGCCTAATATTTAATTAAAATATATCTTTTAACTGATTTTGTTTATCATATTTTTTCTAGCCAAATTTTTTGTTATTGGTCCCTTCTAATTTATTTTTGCCTATAATTAGGGCCATATTCTTGATTAGTAGAAGACTTTGGGCAGAGATGTCAAAGTATTCATGAATGTTAGTTTGAGTTCTAATTTATTTTTATCTATTTGTTTTAAATTAGGAATATATTGTCTTCTCATACTTCTTCTGAACATTGTATATATTATATGACATTATCCTTTTGAAAACAGAGGAGGCTACTCTATACCGATAATTAATATTAGTGAGAAATGTATTATCCTCAGTTAAAGTAATATTTCCTCTCAAATTCCAAAGGTTCCAGGAATGTCTTCTACTTATCTTTTCCCCCAGAATTCTAATGTTTTTGAGACAAAATGTTATATGTCCTAAAGGTACATAAAATTTAAACATAACTCTGTATAATGTACATGACAGATGCATCAATAAAAAAGCATATTAGGCCTAGAACCCATGAGGCATGTAATTTTGGGCATTAAATATGACTTTCAAATAGTTCTCTTGTTTCTACTGATTTTTGGCATATTTCAGTGTTCTGCCTTGTAATCCTATCAGTCATAATAATCAGTTTTCCATTTCTGATTTTTCAAATGGATTTTCTTTTGACAATGCTACAAAGCTTATACATTTTTACTTGCCAAAACTTTTCTACAGGAGCTAATTCAACACTGTCCCCACCACACACACACAGAAGAAGTGCCTCAATTAAAGATGCATCTTTACAAATAGTTTTCTTACTATGTTTTTGACTTACATATTTAGAGATTTGATTTCTTACCCCTTGGCAAGGTTTCTGATTGGAAGCAGCCATGTTCATTGGGGAAATTCAAAACTGAAAGCCCATAAGAAAATCAACTCTATTCATCATCTCCTTTCATTAATGTTGTAAAGTACAAATCTAGCTTATGAAATGTATCAAGAAGTTCTTTCATGTTTTCAGAAAATATTGCTTCCCCCTCCCTGTACCTCCTTGGTTTTTGCAGTGGAATTTACAGAGCCTGGGGTAGACATATGTAATTATCTTGGTGGTAAGCCATCTTTCCCATAGGTCAAGTCAATTAAAGGATCACTGAGGGAGACGGTGCTCCAAACCATGGCATATGGCACTCTGGCATTAAGGCACACAAGAGATGGAAAACAAATTCATGGGGATTATAACTTGGAAATTAAATGAAATTGAATGCTGAATATATTGACTTCAGTATACTCTCTCTCCCTCTCCCTCTCTCTCTCTCTCTCTCTCTCTCTCTCTCTCTCTCTCTCTCTCTCTCTCTCTCTCCCCCCACCCCTCTCGGTAGGGGTTGGGAAGATTCTCCTGAAAGCCACTTGTAACCTCAAAGTATATGCATAGAATTACAGTCTAAGGTGAAAAAAATTGAAAAAAAATGTGTCATGTGTTGGCAGCAATCCATATCCTTTTCCTGTATGTTATCTCTTCTTTAGTTATCTATGTCTCCTTCATTTCTTGGATTTGTTGTTGGGTTTCAGAGTAAATCCTCATATGATGACATCTAATATACAGAATTTGCTGAGAAGCAATTTGAAAATCTGACATGCAAGTGATGACGGGGCATCTGAAAAACTGTAAAATAAAATGTGAAAAAATTAGTGAGTGATGTAAAGGAATAATTGGAATTGTACCTGTTAGCAATAAGAATGCATGATTATCCACATGTTCCTTTGAAAACAACACTTATACTCCAAACACACATGGTACCAAAACAGAAAAATATAAATGATAAATATGAATATACCACAGTGACTAGTTAGTTGAAAAGGAATAACAGTTATCAAATCTGATCTAATGGGGGAACAAATTGAACAATTCCACATACAGCCTCTTCTGTGGCAGCTAATATAGCATCACAAAGCTACACCATCAAAGCCTAAGTTAAAAGCTCAACAACAGTGCCAGCATTAAATACAGTTACAGTTTTAAAGTTTATTTATCATTAACTTTAAAATAATTTAAATCCATTATGCATGGCTTCTATGCTCTTCTTGACATTAAATAAATTGTTTAAAACCTTAAAATGTTATATTTATTTGATGTTTTTATTCATCTCAAGCTCTTTGAAAGGCAAGATTAAAAACTAAGCAATTAAAAATTCATTGAAGATATATGTACATATATACTTATATACATATGTGTATTTATTATATTAAAACACAATTGTAAGCCATTTTGAATATTAAAAAATGAAAGCAAAGAAGTCAGCAAGTGTGAAGTAGAAGTAGGGTTAGACAGGCAGTCAAAAAAGACTAGGTTCTCTCCTAGTCCTTCCACTAACTTGCTGTGAAACTCGTGGTCAGATACTTCATATCTCTGAATCTCTCTGTTTCCTCAACCTTCAAAGGTTGATCTCTAAAGTTCTATTAAGCCTTATTAGTTTCAGAGTAATTTCACAGTGTTCAATCACAAGATTTTAAAATCACAAATTTTAGAAAATGAAGAGCTGGAATTTTTAGTGGACAGGAAAGAAAGGAAGTAACAATTATATAACAAAGTAATCAGAAAACAACAGTACTATGGCACAAGTAAATATGGTGCTAGCCTCTGGCATACGTTAGCTGGACATTTCATGTAATCTCTCAGTGCCTCAAGCAACTTTCTAAAGTTATAAATAGCAGATGAGTTACTGAACTGTATCAGCAGAGGGAGTCTCCCTACCGGGAGTACACTACACTAGTGAAATCACTTGTCTGAACCAAAATAACAGGAATGGGCGAAAGATAAATTTTATATAATTAGTAAAGAACAGGATAAGCCATCTGAGTCATGAGAATCTCTGAGTTTCCCTGGTTACTGCTTCTGGTGTCATTAGTGGTTATCTGAGTTGCTCTTTGAACAATCAAGTTTGCTGTTCAAAGTCTTTACATTCTATTTTTCATGTTCATTGCTTAAAAGTAATGTGGAATGATGAATAGAGGGCTAACCTCAGCATCAGTAGGCCCTAATGTTACTACTTGCTTTGTGACCCTGGACTAGTCAGTTAACACTTCAGTGTCACAGGCAGCTAACACTCTTTAAGTTGCAGAGTTGTTGCTACTCTGCATGGGTAGAGGGACTTTCCTTGCCAATAATCCTCAAACTGATGAAATTATAGATTCAAATTATAATCTACTGTTTAATTTCCACTTCAGAGACTGTTCTTAGAAGAGGGCTCTTTATTGAATTAAATTTAATATGCCTAGCAATTTTAGTTTTTTTATTAATGCCTGCTAAGATTTACACACACACACACACACACACACACACACACACACACACACAACACACACCCCAGAATGACAGAAATGTTATTCTACCCCAAGAGATATATGTGGTCATACCAATAATTTATATTTCTTTATTGTAAATGAATCAAAAATAGTTTCTGCCAAAATATCAAGGTTGAAATTGCAAACATCAGTGCAATATTCTTTTTTCTGCCCACTTGTCATTCTGGACTATTGATATCTTATAAATCGTAAATATAGAGATCGCATCCATATTCCATTTATTTCCATGCCAACAAATCTATAAGAACATTTATTCTTCATGAGATAGGAGACAGCTGTGGAGAAAGAAGCAGTAGAACCTAATGGGTAGAGTTCTAGAATTGGAGCCAGCAATGCCTGAATTTGAATCCTGCCCCAGCCACTTACTGGAAGTATGATCCTTTTCAAATCACTGAACTACCCTGAGTTATATTTATTAATCAATAAAATGGATTAAGTAATACTTATAGCACACATTCCATTGGGTTGTTATGAGAATAAAATGAAATAACATTTGTAAAGCATCTTGCAAAATTTAAAGGGCTGTATGAAGGAAAGCTATTATTACCGTTAGGGTAGCTAGATGGCACAGTGGATAGAGTGTTTCCCTGGAGTTGTGAAGATGCATCTTCCTGAGTTGAAATCTGGCCTCAGACATTTACTTGTTCTGTGACTCAGGGAAAGTCACTTAACCCTGTTTGCCTCAGTTTTCTCATATGTTAAATGAACTAGAGAAGGAAATGGCAAACCACTCCACTAACTTTGCCAAGAAAACCCCAAATGGGGTCATGAAGAGCTGGACACAATTATAAAACAACTGAACAGCAATAACTGAATCATTGTAGTGTAATGAGCACTAGGATTCGAGTGAGATAATGTATTTAAATCCTTGCTCTCCCACTTCTTTACGAACTGTGTAATCTTGAGATAAGACAATAAGCCTCTCAGTGCCTTAGTTTTCTCATCAGTGGAATGGGGACAATACCTGTATTGTCGATGTCACAGGGTTGTTATTAGTCTTGAAATATTATAAGAAAATTACATTTTTTTGTCTAAATGTCAGCACTTTTGGTAATGGACCTATATAGATACCCAGAGTCAGTGAATGAGTATTTATTAAGCCCCTACTATGTGCTTAGTATTTGCAAAATTGTAGTTATCCTTTGTATTGAACTAGAAAGATATCCTGGCACACATTGGTCAAATTCACTCAGTAATATGGATACTGAAGTCATAAACATTCGATCAGACATATCATTTTATTCTTTCTAGATAATGTTATGTATATGAATCTTCCTCTAAGCTTCCCTCATGCTATATTTACAGTGAAAGCCAAATCACATGCACAGTTTGTGTTTAAAATGACAGCTTTTCTATCCAGCTCTACATCAGCTGCTAGCTGGAGTCAGAATTATCATCCTTCACTGGGCTGTCTTGCTTTATGATATCAATTAGCAAACAATCTGTTTTGCTGGCACATGATGCAATTAGGATGCAAAACAGAGTGCCTGTGAAGCAAAACATTTTTCAGGGAGAAGGCTGGTTTCCCCCAAGCCTAGAGAAGAGCATTCTGCCTCTGTCTGTCTGTCTTTTAACCTTGCCATGATGCTGGCTCAGTTAATATTACAGCAAACTACGATTTATCATTACACAGTGTCTGATACTTCCTGAACCTTTTAATATTTGATTTCACAAATATTTAAGAATGTTGACAGATATTTTCACGGTTTCAGTCCTCTAGCATCCAAACCCCTACCCACCCATACTCACCCACCCCCCTCAAAATCCACTAAAAAATCCATCCAAAGTTCACGGCCACCAAATAAAGCAGTCAGATTGTTCTCACTAGAGGGCACTAGTAAGCTACAAATATTCTCTATTTGCTAATATCATTTGCATGGCTATAGGGCTACCTTAACTTTTTAATCCGAGCTATTTCTAGCACTTGTTTCTCCTTTGTTTAGGCTTTTTGTTCAAGAGTACTGAGGTATATTTAGAAATTTTTAGTGCCTTTAGATTTTACTAGTGATAAACTGTATATACCATGAACTGTCTTTCTAGTTTAACCTTTACCGAACTCCTCCAGCCCTCCAGGCTGGCCTTATCTTGGGTGACATTTCTGATACTTTCATAAGGAACATCTCTATAGTGGTAAATGAGTTCTACTCCAGCCCAAGTGAATGAGTTTTTTTTTTTCTCAAGGTGTAGCTATAACCTTTGGATATTGCTTTTAATCTATATTTAAACTTTGCTCTCCTGAGGTGGAAAGCTAGACATTTAGATAATCTACCACCTGGTTGCTCTAATATGATTGGTAGAAGAGATAAGATAATTTTCCAAAGGATATACAAGTATAATTTTTTTCTTAGAAAGGTCAAATGAAATTTATGCATCCAGCTCAAAATTTTGGCATTTAAATTATCTCTTAAAAGTTGGAAACAATATGGTGAGTTTTTAAAAGAATGCATAATGAGGGGATGATTTTTTTGTTTTATTTGGTGGGGTCCATATTTCTGACAGTCTTTTTAGGGAGTTTTCCACCATGAGGGATGACTCTGAATGAGCCTCATTGCTTCCAAGTAAGAGACAGACAGAAATAAACAGCCAGATAAATAGATAAAGAGACAGAGACAGAGAAATAGAGAAAAAAGAAGACACAAACCTTGTTTCCCTATCTGTAGGTAAATTAAAAATCTTTAAATCTAGGAGCTAGTCTCCAAATTAAGGAGTCAAGCAAATAAACAAAAGCATTAAAGTTGCAGAGAATAGGAAGACACAGGATCTTCCCTAATAAACCATGGGTTAATAAATGCTTAAGCAAGGTAAGTTTCACAGGCAGGGGCTGGTGGTAAAGTCTGCAATGTGAAACATAGCTGATTGAGACTCTTTCGTAAAATGGAGGATTCAAGAGGAACTCACTAATTGGTGAGGACAACTTGGGTCAGAGGTATGGGTCCAACACCTTGGATATTTAACAGGGATTGAGGTCTCATGAGCAGACGCTAAAAAGGTGGACTTCTAGGTAGGGAGGCAGTCAACATTAAGAAGGTTCAATATTGGGAAACATGCAGGTGTTCCAACTGGAACATAGAAGATAGTGATACAGGGGTTTGCTAAAAAGAATAGGCAAATGTTCAGACCACAAAAGAAGTCAATATTTTTTCCACAGTAAACAGAGCAAATGAATACAGGCACTCAGGTATAGGGATGGATCTCTGGCACTTGGAAGATTGCAGTCCAAAGAATCTAAGGCACCAGGAAAGAAATAAAGCTTAGCCTCAGGTATACAGGAAAAAGTGAGAAAATTAATTTGTAGAGCTGTGATTCAAGACAGAAAAAAAATATTAAGATGGTTCTCATGTTGTCTCAAAATTACCTTTAGGAATAAAGAACTTAGGCTGACTAATAGGGAGAGGGAACAATACATTCCACATAGGCATGTTCTCTATTGGTATGTGGGATTTCACTTCTAAAACTACAGTCTAGTGAACCAGTCACCTTATTTCATCTCCCTCCATTGCAAACCAAATTGTGCTGAGTTTAATTGGTGACAAGATTTGGTGTGTCTGTGAATTCATCGCTAATTTCTCAATGTTTCAGGAAAATGTTGAGAATGAATGCATTCCTTTCTATCATGTATTGAACCCAAGGCAAGGAAGATCACATGTGTTAGGCAGAGATAATACATACTCTTTAAAATACAAGTACATTTTACCATAAATATGATGATACCTCTTTCTAATTCTAGGATTGGGAAACAGGAATATCCAAGCTAGTCGTATTATATCAAGCTTTTATTATACTTAGTGATAATATTAGAATGATAAATGGATAGATAGATAAATATAGAAATAGATGACAAGACAGATATGTGAATAGATAACAATAATAGTTTTCACTTATCTCTTTTTAGTTTACAAAGAGAATTATATGCATTATCTCAAGCTATTTTTACAACCCTTTTTTAGTAAGTAAGGAAGTTAACATCCATATTTTGCATGTAAGAAAACTGAGGTTCATAGAGGCTGTGAACCTTCCGCAAAGTCATAATACTAAGAAAGTTACAGGGATGGCATTTGAAAATGAATCTAGTGGTTCTAAGTCCCATATATTTTCCATCTCTTTGCTTATCTTCCAAAGGATGTGATATGACTCCCTGTATATTTGAGTCATGTTATAATGGAAATTTCTTATGTTAGAAGAAAAAATGTTCTTGCTTTTTTCAACAACTTTCCATACTTTTAGTTTTATAATATGTCTGCTTCACCTTCTGTTTATGTTAAGCTATTCAGTGTATTCAATTCAAAACAACATACAAAATGAATACTCAACTTTGGAAAGCAACAAGCATAGTGAAAGATATTTAGTTTGAAGATCCGGTAAAGACAGTCCTTTTTACCAGACTCCTGGACTCCTTGTCAAATGGTTCAATATTAGAAATAGATAGTTACTATTTTTTTCTCTCTAGACCTTAAGGACCATTGGACCTTTCCATCTGTCTTGCAATGGAAATCTCCTTTATATATTGTCACCTCCTATAGAACGTGTACTATCTTAGAGCAGGAAATGTCTTACTTTTCTATTCCTCAGTATCCTCAGTATCTTTGATATCCTCAGTATCTTCAGAGCTTAGGATAGTTATTTGCACATACTAAGTGCTTAATAAATACATGTTATATACCATTTCACAATCAGGGGTCAGTTTTTTGATCCAGGAAAGGGGAAAGGAAGATATCTATATTTATATTGACATCAATATCTATACACCTATTTACTTACCTATATACCTATTTACCTAGTATCTATATACCTATATACCCATTTACCCAATATCTCTTTACATACATAGTTAGGTATGTTGATATAGATATGTAGATATAGTGCTCCTATATGCCGGGGACCAAGCAAAGCACTTTTTACATATATTATCTCATTTGAT
This sequence comes from Trichosurus vulpecula, assembly GCF_011100635.1. NCBI lineage: Eukaryota > Metazoa > Chordata > Mammalia > Diprotodontia > Phalangeridae > Trichosurus > Trichosurus vulpecula. The sequence goes on from NC_050579.1 coordinate 164,424,342, forward strand.
CCTTACAACAACCCTGAGAGTTACGTGCTATTATCTTTATTTCATCTGAGGAAACTGAGGCAAACATAGGTTAAGTTACTTGCCCAAGCTCACACAGCTAGTATAATCTGAGGTCAGATTTGACCTCAGGTCTTCCTGGGTCCAGGCCTTGTACTCTCCCCACTGTTCTACCCAGCTGCCTCAGAAAGAGCCGTGTTCATATCCTACCTCTGACATATGATAAGTTGGTTAAATCCTCAGTGTTGAAGGTAATTACCCAAGACTAAAGTCATAGAAAGCATCTGATCTGTATTACAGGAGACTGTTTCCCCACTTAGTTTCCCTAAACAGCCCTAAACATCTGGATGTCTCTGAAAATATGAATATCACTTGATTTCCTAAAAATCTATGTACAGAAAATCCTTTTGTACCTTTGTACCTTTTGTACCACTCACCACACTGTCCCTTCACAAGCTTCCCATGACATTCCCAAATTAAGGAGTCAAGCTAATAAACTAATATATTGAAGTTGCAGAGAGTAGGAAAGACATAGGATCTTCCTTCCAACTCTCAATTGAGTACTTTGCCTCAGACTTTACTGAAAAAAAGGCCATTCACTGAGAACTTCCTCTTTTGCCCTACTTGTAATTTCACATTACTTAGATGTCTTTCCCAACTATATCCTCCTTCAACCCTGTGTCACACAATGAGTTAGTCCTTCTCCTTTCCTTGCAAACCCCTCTATATTGATTATTGGTTATTATCAATTTCATCCCATCATAGGTTCCCCTCTCCCTGTTATCTCCATTTTCCCCACAAATCTTTAGTTTTTCATTCTCTGCTATATGCTTCTTCCTGTCTGAAAATTGTACCTGTCTTCCTTATCCTTAAGAAAACCCTTACTGGCTATCATCCTATTTGTCTCCTTCCTTGACGGCTAGAAAGTTGCCTATAATCAAAGCCTTAATTAACTGTTTACCCTCTTACTTGAGTCTTAAATTCTGTAATCTGTTTTCAACCTCATCATTCAACTTAAAGGGCCCTCTTTGAATTTCCAATGATCCTTCAATTGTCAAATCTAAATAATCTCTTCTTAATCTTTCTTCTTCCTGATCTTTTCATAACATTTGACACTGTTGATCGCACTCTTCTCCCACATACTCTCTTTTCTCTGGATTTTCATGCCATTGCTTTCTCCTAGTTTTCTTTCTGATCTGAAGGCTCCTTCTGATTCTCCTTTGATGAATCTTTCTCCAAGTCACACACAGTTTTGTAAATGTAAGTGTTCCTTGGCAGTCCATTCTGAGCCCTGTTTTATCCTTTCTGCGTAATATTTTGCTTGATATTGTTATTAGCTGCCATGGGTTCAATAATTATTACTACACAAATAATTCTCAGATCTGTTTATTCACTCCTCACCTATTTGACACCTCAAACGAGATGTACTTTAGACATCCCAAACACAACATTTCTTAAAGAGGATTCATTATTTTTCTCCACAAAGCCAGACCTTCACCTAACTTTAACTTTTACCATAAAGGGCAATACCATTCTCTCAGTTACCCAGGCTTTCAACCTCAGTATTAACAATCCTTGACTCATTACTCCTACTTCACATATATAATATGGTGCTTTTTCTTTTGACTTTTACCTTCCCAACATCATATATAGATAGAAATAGAAATAGAGCTATAAATCTATGTAGATTTATCTATTCATCTATCCATCTATCATCTATCTGTCTGTCTGTCTGTCTGTCTATCTATTTATATATCTATCTAGTGTACACACACTTTCCTCCACTTATAGCCATGTTTATGCCTAGACTGTATGGATAGCCTTTTGCTGGTCTCCCTACGTAAAGTTTCTCCCTAATACAGGCCATCTTCTACTCAAATTCCAAACTGCTTTTCCTAAAAAAAGATATGGTGGTGTCACCTTCCCTCCCTCCCAAACACACATTCAATAAAATCAAAGAGTTTCCTACTTCTAATATAACATTTTTGTTTGATTTTTCAACCATTCACCACCTGGACTTTTCTTACTTTTTCAGTCTTTTTTATACTTTTCTCCCTGATGTATACTCTGTGATCAGCTGACACTGACCTTCTTATTGTTTCTAACACAGGACATTCCATCTCCCAAATCTCTGATTTTTCATTTGCTGTCCCCTAGGCCTGAAATTATTAACTCTTTACCTATGCTTCCACACTTCCCTGGTTTCCTTCAAAACTCCACCTAAGTTCCACTGTTTACAAAAGGCCTTTCCATGCTCAAGCCCTTCCTCCACTACTAGTACTTTTCCTGAGAGATTATTAACCATTTAAACTATATACACATATACACACATATGTGTGTACATGCACACATATATACACATACACACATATACATACACATATAATGGATATATACATATATGTATATGTACATGTGCATATATGTGTGTGTATTTATATAATGCTGTGCTCCCCACTATGATGATAGTTCCTTGAAGGCAGTATATCTTTTCATTTTTCAGTGTCCCCAGAGTTTAGTACAGTGCCTAGCACATGACCATCCAATTATTAATATTTTATGCTCTATTAATGCTACTTGGATGGAGAATATTAAAGCCTTCCCTATAGAAAAAGAAGTGCTCAAGAGCTCCTATTTTTGGTGACATTGTGCTGATTGTATCAAACCAAAGAACAGTGCAGTCACCTAATTAAGAGCCATAGGTACTCAAAATAGTTTGGCCTAATTATTCATGCAGAAAACCAAATAGCTTCACTATTATCCTGGTGGGAGGAGGGTGACAACTCTAGTACATTGATTGGACTACTTGTGAAATACTTAAGTGAGAATTTGGATAGAGGAACAGAAGCTTCTTTACCCCATATGGGAGGCAGTCATTCAATAAACATTTAATAAGCACCTACTATGTGCCAGTCACTGTTCTAATCACTAAACTAGCCACACTGATGAGGTACATTAATGTATTAATGGATTTACCAGTCACTTTGAGAAAGTAAGAAAAGAATGCAATTGTCCACATGAGGACCAAAGTTTGTGCTATTATGGTACCTTGCGCAGCAAGATAGTTGAATCCCTGTAAACTTGCAAAAATAAAAATGTGTGCTTATGATCCTTGTAGTCAATGTTTGAAAGTATTTCCTGTGGACTGGGAAGTCTGGAACAATTTATACATTGGATGTTCTGAACATTTCTCTTATCAGAGAAGTATTGCTGTCCCTGGCGCTGGCACCTTGCCTAAGTTGCCTGGAAGCCCATTAATAACAGCTGGATTACACCCACATCCATATTTGCTTCTCCACTGACTCAGCAGTTGGCCACAGCAATGTTCCCCTGTCATAGGTCATTAGGAAGTCTCACCTGGCATAGTTTTAAAAAGATGTTCTTTTATTTAGGCTTGAGCTGCTTTCCACTCTTAACTCATTTACCTTTCAGAACAGTAGTTTTAACTGATGTCTAGGGAAAATGTTTTAATAAACAGCTTTAGATTTCAGTAAGTAATGGCTTCAACTCTAGCTCCTTAGTGACTTAAAAATCAAGTGTTTATTTAGAAAATGCCTTTAGCAAGGATACATTTTGGGATTTATTTTATGTCACAGATTAAATTATTACTTGCTTATTCCCCTCACTTGAAATGCATAATTAATATTTCACAGCATGTTCAGATTAGTAGTTACATTTTCTTCTTTACTTAATTTTCAAAGTCATTTAAAGCCATCTGAGCTGTAGTATTTTTACACCACAAACCATAAATCAGGTTAAATGTTGGAGTCTGGGAGCTCTAATGTTGCTTTTAAATCCAGAACACTGGTAAAAATTACAGTTTATCTGGCAGTGCGGTGAGCTGTCCCCCAACAATAAATAACCTATGGGTTTCACAATTTCCAGCAGCCACAATTCAAGAATTGGAAGGTAATGGAATGAATTTATCATATAATTGTATTGAATCTTAAAGTTCAGGTCTTGTTACTTTTATTTAACAGTGCTTGTAGTTGTAGGATTAAAACACACTGTTAGGATGACAAATTCACCAAAACTGCTTCTTTGTAAAATCAATGAACTTGTTTTTCTTTAGGATTGGGAAAAATTATTTTAACAACATGCATTTGTGGGGATTGTGAATAGTATGGGGTAGTGGATAGAGAGCCAGGCTCAGTCAAGAATACCTGGGTTCTTGGCTTACCCCCTAACGTATCATTTATGTCACCCTAGGGAAGTCAGTTAACCTCTTATTGTCCCAGATAACTCTCTAAGATTCTAAAATGCTAAACAGTTGTTGATCTGTGTTGATAAAAAGAGTTTTCTAAACAGGAGATCCTACATTAGTGAACTAATATATCTCTGCCAAAAAATGGGAAAATTACTTTAACATGATTTCAGTTGAAGTTCACACACTGAAAAGCACAAAAATGATAATACATCTATCACCTTATGAGTTGTTGCCATGAGTATAATGATGTCTTAATACCAAAACATGTAGCTCATTACTTAATAACCTGTTCCATGGGAGTGGTCACGATCAATGTCAATTTGATCTCTTTCACCCTTGAAAGAAAGACCAGAGGTCTTTGGTTTACCATTTCCTTCTCTAGATATCTCTGGGCTTCATTTCTCGTTCAACAAAAATGAAACCCCCAAAGTCTCATAGCAGTTATGTGGAGACTCATATGAGGCTTTCACCATCAGTGTTATCCCTATGATACAGTGTTTGCTCTAGTACTATGTTATAACAAAGACTGTTAGGAGGCCATTGACTCAGGATAGTCAAAGGTGAGGTAACTCCCATGGTTCTCACCATGGGAAGACTAAGTGATTTGGAAAAAATAGTGATTTAAAACAGACACAAAAAATCAATAAAACATTAAAAAAATTACAAAATCTGATTGGCAATTAAGCAACTAATAGTCATCACAGCACCAATAAAAGATTCAAACTCCAAAAGTGGACTAATTCTACTCCATGATGATAATTTCTTTATCTGAATTCCAATAGCACTTAAATTAGGTTTCAAACCATCTCCCAATTCAATATGATGGAGTGGCAGCACATTGAGAGTTCTGGGAAAAGAGCCAGAACTGGGGAAGCATAGATATGATTATTTTAAATCCTAATCAAACATCCTGATTCAATAGTTTACATCATAGAAAATGAACTAGGACTTTGTGTAGCCACATCTGGAGGGTATTCCAGTGCCCTGTAGCTCTGAATCAGAGGCTCTGGGAAAGTCATATAAATTATCTGTCTCAGTTTCATCATCTGTAAAGATAGGAGAGTTGGACCCAAAGGTCTCTAATGTTTGCTTCTAGCTCTAAATCTATGTATAATTCAATTAACTCCTGTTTAATACTTGGGCAATTGGCCTCCCATAGAACACAGCAATTCCAGACAACCAGTGCAGGCCCTTCAAATACCAGTACCTGAAAGTAGCACTTCATTAAGGTAGTATTCCTTATTGGGAATCCACCTAAGTTTTGCTTTTGTTTTGTTCTCAGCTTCTAGTCATGTTTGCCCTGCATTACCTCACACTGACTCTAATCCACTATGCCTTTGTGTCTTGTTTTGTTCTGGTATAGTTTGTTTCTGATCCTTCCTGCCTCAAATCATGGAACTTACTATGTCTAAAATAGAACTCTTATACCTTTCCCCACAAAGTACCCCTTGATATCTTGTTTTCCATCAGCCATTAATCCAGCTCTTCCATAACTTGGTAGCTAGTTATCAATTCCTATTTATTCTACCATTCCTTACATCTTTATCACAAGTATTTTGCTCCTTATTCCAATTGCCCTAGAATAGGCCTATGCCAACATTTATTGACTGTCACACATGCACTAAGCAAAGGAACATCTTTTTGTTGATGTTCAGTTCATTTTCAGTCATGTCCTACCCTTCCTGATCCAATTTTGGCTTTCTTGGCAAAGATACTGAAGTGGTTTTCCATTTTCTTCTCCAGATCATTTTATAGATGAGTAACTAAGGCAAACAGGGTAAAGTGACTTGCCCAGGGTCACACAGTTAGTAAGTGTCTAAGCCTAGATTTGAACTCAAATTCTCCTGATTCTAGGTCTGGTACACTATCCACTGCACCACATCTACAGCAATCTAAGAAAATGTATTGTTCCAGAAGGCACCTTTTGTATTCAATAGCCTCCAAGTATGGCTACTAAAACCTTTTCACACTGTTTTGGTGAAAGATGATCTCTAATCATCATTGTCTACCTTCTAACCATGCTTGTACCTGAAGCATCACTGATTTATTGCAATAGAAAGATGCTTATAAGAAGATTTTTACTGTAACTTTGATCTAAAATGTACCTGGGACCACAGTAACTTCTGGATGCATGCAACATTCTCAGAAACTGCTAAAGTACCTGTAGTGTTGCATGGCCTATGGTCCCTGAAAGAGAAGTGTTTTTTATCACTGTAAATAATGACCAGGAGGCAAAAGAAATGAAAAAGTAAGAAGCTCTTGGCATTTAATGTGCTAATTGAAGAGTAACCAACAAACTACTTAAGTGCTCTGAAATTGTAAACTCTTCTCTACAGATAGCTGATTTTTACATATGTTTTGGAAATGTTATGCCCAAATATTATCCCAAATTAAAAGAAAAGTAACAAAGTGCTACCTTAGAGACTTTATTAATTTTAACAAAATCCCAATAAAACACACATCTATGATACAGCCCCTTCTGGAACATTACTTACACTTATGATATACTTTCAAAACATCTAAAATAATGTATGTTCATTCTATGTATTAGCATATGTTTGCATGTTATGACATGAAGAAAATAGTGAATACAGTCTTAATACCCTCCTGTCAGCTCTCCTTTCTGACTTTCTTGAAATGATTACAAATAGATGTGTGTATGACACATTTTCGTGGTGATAGAGGAGAAAAATCAGACAATTCATAGTAAGAAAAAAAATTTTGGCTGTGAGGGCATCTTTTGCTTCAAACCCTGGAGAATATAAGCCATCCTGTTAAAATAATATACATCTCCTCTCTTCCCTTTGCCCTCTCCTCCATTCCCTACCCTGCCCTCCCCCAAATACACACACACACACACACACACACACACACACACACACACACACACACACAGACTGTTAGTATATATGATAGATAGATAGAGGGGAAAGTGTTTTCAGGAACTCTGCTTGGTAGAGACCAAGGTCAGATAGCCAATATGAAACATGCTGTGAGAGAATTGTTTGTCCTAAAAGACCTGTTACTTTTTGCTTGTCATCTCATTTTGGATTTCTGCTTGTGTTTGTTTAACACCCTTGCCACCACTGTGATTGTGTACATATCTAATCAAGTCAGCAAGTCAAACTGAAAGGAAAAAAAAATGAGGCACCAGCAATCTATTACAGTAGTGTATACTTCCTAATAGATCCAGCAGCATGTTCTTGTCCAGAGCTTCTTAACCTGGGGTCTGCAAATATCCAAGAAGTCTGTAGGTAGATTTCCAGGGGTCCATGAATTTGAATGGGAAAACTATATATATATATATAACTTCTAATTGAAATTTAACATTTCTTATAATTATGACTTTTAAAATATTATTCTGAGGAGAACACAGTCTTCACCATACACACACACATAGATATGCATATGTGTATACATATATACATGCATATATTTACTCACACATATGATATATACATGTGTGTATATGTTTATATTCACACACATACACATATATACTCTAGTCACATGGAGACATGGGATCTGATCTGATCTATATTCAAGCAAATATTTCAAATCAAGAAAAAAAATTCTGGAATGGAAGTATTCATATATGGACTTAAATCCTGCCTCTTCTACTATCTTTCTGCCATTGTGAGACTACAGAGCATCACTTCACTTATTCGTGCTTAGATTGCTGCCCCCTCCCAACAATAAACACAGAGAAAGGGAAAACAAGATTTGTCCTTATTTTATCTCACAGAACATTTTAATTCATTAACGCTGAAGTAAAATATCTTTTGGCATTTAAATTAGTGATTTTCTATATACCTGGGAATTAAGAAATGAAATTCAGCATCCAAAATCATCAGATTTACCTGTATGGACACTACCTAGAGAAGAATTATAGTCACAAAATGTTCTATCCCAAAGGTCAAAAATATATGTATCAGACTGTATTCTTGGACTGTAATAAAATTATCTTCTGATCTCAAACCTCCCCACAGCTCCACAGCTAAAAGGAGCAACAAAAATGGACAGGATAAAAACCAGATTTTAAAGACAAGAGAACTGTTTTTCCTTCTAAAACAATGGAATGAAGAATGGAGGCAAGATGGTGGACTCCCCCTAGCTCTTAGAAATTCCCCTCTAAACAATGTTAAAATAACATCTCAAAATGAATTCTGTCGTGGCAGATCCAAAGAACAAAACAAAAAAAGACACCTCAGAGCTTAAGCAGAAAAGGTAAATCTCAATATGGTGAGAATGGAAAGCAGTCCAGTGTGGGCTATGACAGCACAGGCTATGCCCAGAAAAACAAAAGAAAATCTTGCCCAGTAAACCAGCAGCAAGCCTTGAAGGCAGATTCTTCACTTTAGCCAGAGCTCTCAGCCCACAGAGGAGACGAAAGTCAAACAACCAGTCAGAAGGAGATTTTATAGGAGACAATTTGCCAGACTTTAGTGAATGATTCTGTTGTATTACTTATGTGTAGTTTTGGGTTGCAACTCCAGGGCAGGGAGATGCACTAGGAGGAGTGGGAACCCTGGACACCATTCCAGAATAGAAAAGAGTGCCTCTTGTCACTCATAGACAGATACCTGCATAGGCCAGGAAAGCAATGACTACATATCTCCTTAGATCATACCACCTTGGAGTAATTGAAAACTTACAGATAACCAGAAGTAGCCCTTAAAACAGTAGCACATACACACACACACACACACACACACACACACACACACACACACACACAAAAGCTTGGGGCATGCACCATCCATCCCAGAAACAGAACCTTCCTTTAACATAAAGTAAAAAGTCAAGAAATAGGCTTGAAAAATAAGAAAGCTTGGGCAGCTAGGTGGTGCAGTGAGTACAGCACCGGTCCTGGAATCAGGAGGAACTGAGTTCAAATCCAGCTTCAGACACTTGAAACACTTACTAGCTGTGTGACCTTGGGCAAGTCACTTAACCCTAATTGCCCTGCCTTCCCCCCTCCAAAAAAAAAAAAAACCCAACAACAACAGCAAAAAAGAAAAATAAGAAAACTAAAAAGGGACCTGACCAAAGACAAGCACTTTGAAATATTACTATCGTGGCAGGGAAGATCAAAACACCTCAGAAAACAATGAAATCAAAGTAGCTACACACAGTCTTAATGAAAAAATGAGAATTCGTCTGAGGCTCTAGAAAGCCTTAAAAATAATTTAAAAAATCAATTAAGAGAGACAGGGGAAAATTTAGGAAAAGAAATGAGAGTGATGCAAGAAAATCATGAAAAAGAGTCCACAGCTTGGAAAATGAGGCACAAAAAATACTGCAAAAAATAGCTTAGAAGACAAAATAGTCCAAAGAGTAAAAGAAACACAAAAAATCCAATGAAGAGAAGTCTTTAAAAAGCATAATTGGCCAAATAGAAAAGAAAGTATAAAAGTTAGCTGAAGAAAATAATCCCTTACAAACTAGAATTGGACAAGTGTAAGCTAACGACTTCATGAGACATCAAGAAACAATAAAAACAGAACTAAAAGAATGAAAAAAGAAGAAAATGGGAATATCCCATTGGAATAACAACTGACCTGGAAAATAGATCTAGGATAGATAATTTAAGAATTATTAGATTACCTGAAAGCCACAATCAGAAAAAGAGCCTAGACATTATATTTCAAGAAATTATTGAGGAAAACTGCCTTGATATCCTAGAAGCAGAGGGTGAAATAAAAAAATCTACTAATCACATTCTGAATGAGATCTGAAAATGAAAACTACCAGGAATATTGTAGCCCAATTCCAGAGCTCCCAGTTCAAAGAGAAAATATTGCAAGTAGCCAGAGAGAACAATTCAAATATCAAGGAGCCACAGGCAAGAAAACAAGATTTAGCAGCTTCTATATTAAAGCATTAGAGGGCTTAGAATATAATATTGGTTGGGCAAAGGAGATAGGGTTAAGATCAAGAATCATCTACCCAGAAAAACTGACTGTAATCCTTCATGGGAAAAAAGTGGATATTTGATAAAATATAGGACTTTCAAACATTCCTGATGAAAATACCAGAAGTAAATAGAAAATCTGATGTTCAAGTATAAGATTCAAGAGAAGCATTAAAAGGTAAAAAGGAAAGAGAGATCATTAAGTCTACATCAAGGTTAAACTGTTTATATCCCTACCTGTAAATCTTAAGAACTTCATCATTATTAGGACAGTTAGAAGGAATATACATAAACAGAAGGCGTGGGTACGTGTTGATTACGATGGGATTATATCAAAAAAAAAAAATTAAGGGGTGAGATAAAGGTATGCACTGAGAGAAGGGGTTTAGAAGAAGTACAGCCAGGTAAAATGTCTCAAATAAAAGAGACATAAAAGAGCTTTTACACTGGAGGGGAAAATCGAGGAGCATGGCAGACAATGCTTGCACCTTACTCTCATCAGAATTGGCTAAAAAGAGGGAATACACACATTAAGTTGGATATAGAAACCTATCTTACCCCACAGGAAAATAGGAAGGGAGGGTGAAAAGAGAAGAAGAGTCAGATAAAAGTGTAGGAATTTAAGGGAAGGTGATGGTCAGAAGCAAAATATTTTTGAAGTGGGACAGAGTGAAAGAAGAAACACAGAAGGATAAACAGGGAGGAAAAAAGCAGGAAAGAGGGAAATAAAAGTTTCTAATTATAACTGTCAATGTGAACTCATCCATAAAATGTAAGGAAATATCAGAAAGGATTGAAAACCAGAATCCAATAATGTGTTGTTTATAATAAATACATTTGAAGCAGAGACACACAAAAAATAAAAGTAAGGGGCTGGAGCAGAACTGAATATGCTTCCCTGAATTAAAAAAAGCGGAGTTAGCAATCATTATTTTAGACAAAGCAAAAGCAAAAATTGATATAATTAAAAGAGATAGGCAGGGAAAATATATTTTGCTAAAAGATACCATAGACAACTAAGTAATATCAATACTAAATGTATATGCACAAAATGGTATAGTACCTAAATTTTTAAAAGAGAAGTTAAATGAGTTACAGGAGGAAATAGACAGTAAAATTATACTAATGGAGAACCTCAGCTTTCCTCTCTGAGAAATGGATAAATTTAACCACAAAATAAACAAAAAAAGAAGTTAAGGAGATGAATAGAATTTTGGAAAATTTATATATGATACACATCTGGAAAAAACTGAATGCAAATATGGAAGAATCTACCTTTTTCTCAGCAGTACATGGCTTCTACACAAAATTGACCATGTATTTGGGCAGAAAAACACACAGTCAAAAGCAGAAAAGAAGAAATATTAATGTATTCTTTCAGACGATAATAAAATAAAAATATGTTCAGTAAAGGATATAGAAAGATAAATTTGAAATAATGGAAAGCAATTAATCTATTCCTAAAGAATGAGTAGTTTAAAGAACAAATCATGGAAACAATCAGGTTTTTTAAGGAGAAAAATAACGATGAGACAACATAACAAAATTGATGAAATTCATTCAAATAGTAGTAGGGAAAATTTTATATTACTAAATTAGATCGATAAAATAGAAACAAAAGCATATCAATTAACTGGCTTCCAACTAAAAAAAAATAAAAAGAATAAATTTAAAAATCCTTAAGCTTCAAATTGAAAATCCTGAAAACCAAAAGAGATATCAATACAGTTGAAAGTAAGAAAACCGTTGAATTAATAAAGTAGAATCTTGTTAAAATAAACCATAAAATAGATAAAGTATTGGCAAATTTTATTTTAAAGAGAAAGAAAAAATTCTAACATTAAAAACTAAAAGGATGAATTCATTCCCAACCAAAAGGAAATTAAATACATTATTAAGAGCTATTTTACTCAATTACATACCAATGCATCTAGCAATCTAAGTGAAATGAATGAATATTTGCAAAACTATAAACTGCCAAAATTAAAGGAGGAAATAAAATATTTGAAAAACCCTGTCTTAGAAAAAAATGAACAAGACATCAATGAACTCCCTAAGGAAAAATCACCAGGATAAGATGGAATAATGAATAATTTCTTCCAAACACATAGAAATGTTATTTTGATATTATGCAAGGTATTTAGGGAATAATGAATAATTTCTTCCCAACACATAAAAAATAATTAATTTTGATATTATACAAAGTATTTAGGGAATGAGGCAAAGAAGGAGACCTCTCAAATTCCTTTTTGACACAAATATGGTGCTGATTCCTAAACCAGGAAAAGCAAAAACAGAGAAAGAAAATTGTAGATTGATTTCCCTAATAAATGTTGGTGCAAAATTTTTGAATAAAATAATAAAAGGAGATTATAGCAATATATCACAAGGATCATACACTCTGACCAAGTGGGATTTATACCAAAAATGTAGGGCTGGTTTAATATTAGAAAAAATACCAGCATAATTGACCATTTCAATAACAAAATGAACAGAATTAATATATCTCAATCGATGCAGAAAAAGCTCTTGACAACATACAACACTCATTCCTATTAAATACACTAGAAATGTAGATATAAATGGAACTTTAAAATGATAGGTTGTTCCTATCAAAAACCATCAGCAAGCATTATTTGTAATGGGGTTAAGCTAGAAGCCTTCGTAGTAAGAACAGAGGTGAAGCAAGGATGCCTATTATCATGATTATTATTCAATATTCCAAGAGAAATTCTATCTACAGGAATAAAACAAAGGGGAAAATGGAGGAATTAAAATAGGCAATGAGGAAACAAATCTATCACTCTTTACAGATGACAGGAAGATATACTTGGAGAATTCTGAGGAATCAACTAAAAAAAGTAATTGCAACAATTAACAACTGTATCACAGTTGCAAGACATAAAATAAACCTACATAAATCATCAGCATTTCTATATGTTACCAACAAATTCCAGCAGAAGACACAGAAATATAAAATACTCTGGAGTCTATGTGTCAAGATAAACACTGAAACTATACGAACACAACTATAAAACATTTTTCACACAAATAAAATCTGGGCTATACAATTGGGAAAAATGTCATTTGCTCATGGGTAGACTTAGCCAATATAAAAAAATGATGATTCTCCCTAAATTACATAGTTTATTCATTATTATACCAATAAAACTACAAAAAGCATTTTAAAGAGCTAGAAAAAAATAATAAAATAACTCATCTGGAAAAATAAAGTCAAGGATGTCCAGGGAATTAAAAAAAATGTGAAGCAACATGGTATAGTAGTACCAGGTCTCAAACTATAATATAAAGTAGTAGTCATCAAAACAATCTGGAACTGGCTAAAAAATTTAGTGGTTGATCAGTAAAATAGTTTAGATACACAATAAACTGTAGTAAGTCACCATTGTGTTTTAATATTTGATAAACCTAAATATCCATGCTTTTGGGACAAAAATTCACTATTTGACAAAATATGCTAGGAAAACCAGAAAGCAGTTTGGCCAAAACTATGTATAGATCAACATACCACACCTTATACCAAAATAGGATCAAAATGGGTACATGATTTAGACATAAAGGGCAATACCATAAACAAATTCAAAGAGTAAAGAATTGTTTTTGCATCAGGTTTATTGAAAAAGGAAGAATATATAACTAAACAAGAAATAGAGAGCATTTCAAAATGTAAAATGGATAATTTTGATTACATTAAATTGACAAGTTTCTGCAAAAACAAAAACAATGTAGCCAAGATTGGAAAGAAAGCAGTAAACTGGGGGAAAATTTTGCAAGCAGTTTTTCTGATAAAGGCCTAACTTTGTGAGAAATAATTGATCTGTATCCCTACTCTATTTCAATCAGTAGCAATCAATTTGATATTCTACATAAATGATATAGGGATGGTTCTTAGAGTGGACCTCAAACTTTATTGTAATGTTCATTGCTTATTGACCAAGTTATGAGGCTCACTTGTGCAATGAAGAGAATGCTGACAAAGATATTGCCATCCTGTTTTGCTCAAATTCCATGTCCAAACCCGGTATGAGTGGGGTGCCTTGTAGATTTGGAAAGTCCCCCAACGTATTTTTCTACCTTTTGACCTCTCTCAATCTTGCCCAACATGAGCAAGTGACCATCTTATGACCCCTTAGCCCCATACTTCATCTCTCTGCTGATATATCAGTTTTGGCCCCCAAGCAAAAGGTGTGTCAATCAACGAGATTCTGTATTTCATCGTGTCTTCTTTTTTTACATATTTGGGTATAAAATCTTATAAAAAGCAAATTACAGGAAGAAGGGGGCATCTCAGATCATGAGGAAGATCTGAGGTCCATTTCATTATAGGGTACCATGAACCCTTTAATAAAGGGCCATTGGCTCAGAGCTCTACCTCAGACTCTTTTATTGTAGGCTGGACAATTTTAAGTCCCACAATTTCTCAAATATATTGAGATCTATCAAATATATAAGGATATGAGTCATTTTCCAATTGATAAATGGTCAAAGAATATGAACAGGTGGATTTCAAACAAAGAAATCAAAGTTTTCTATAGACATATAAAATGCTCTAAATCACTATTGATTAGAGAAATACAAATTCAAATAACTCTGAAGTATATCTATCAGATTAAATTGTGTGATACAAAAAGAAAATGAAAAATGTTCAAGGAGATGGGGGAAAATTGGGAGACTAATACACCATTGGTAAAATTGTGAACTGATCCAACCATTATGGAGAGAAATATGGAACTATGCTCAAAAAGCTGTAAAACTGTACAAACTCTTTGATCCAGCAATACCATCACTCTGACTGTACCCCAAACAGATTTTTTAAATAGGAAAATTACTTATATGTACAAAAAAATCTTAATAACATCTCTTTTTGTAGTGGCAAAGAATTGGAAATTGAGGAGATGCCCATCGATTTGAGATTTGTGCCATATTATCATGATTGAATACTGTTGTGATGTAAGACATGATGAGCAGTATGGTTTCAGAAAAAAACTTGAAAAGACATATATGAACTGGTACAAAGTGAAGTGACTATAACCAGGAGAACACTGCATATAGTCACTTCATTATTATACAATGATCAACTATGAATGATGTAGCCAACCTCAGCAATATAATAATGTTAGACAAATTCAGAGGAATCCTGTTGAGAAGTGCTATCCACTTCTAGAGAAATAACTGATGGAGTATGAATAAAGATAGAAGCATACCTTTTTTAAACTTTATTTTCCTTGTTTTTGTTTATTTAATCTTTGTTTTGTGTTCATTTTTTTCACAACATGACCAATACAGAAAAAATGTTTTGGATGGCTGCACATGTATAACTTATATCAAATTGATTTCTTAACAAGAGGAGAAAGATGGAAAGGAGACAATTTGGAACTCAAAATTAAATATATATATACACATATGTGTATGTATGTATGTGTATATATATACATATATGTATGTATGTGTTTATATATACATGTATATGTGTATACATATATATGTATTTACATGTCATTTGAAAGTGATGAAATATCTTTAAAAACAAACAATGGATGCTTCTAAAGACTATAGTTTAAAAGCTTGGATTTGTTTGCAAAAGTGTAGCAACAATGTGGATAGCAGCTATTGTGGGGGTGAAAGACCAACACAAGGCCAACAACAAGAAGGCTGCTAGCACAGGTTCTTTGATGTGCTTTTCTAAGGAAAGCAAATTTAATGGGTTAACAATCAGTTTAATCAAACATACATATATTATTCACTTAGTTCAGGGTGAAAAGATCAGCCCCCCTGAACTTCAGGGCAAATACAAAGAGAAATTACAAACATCGATAGACAAAACTCATCTGATTCAAATCACAATACATAGTTTCCAGAGAAGAACCAATGGGTCTGGGTTAGCAAAACCAGGGGGCAGTTACAATGGCTTGCCCAGAGTCTCAACACTCCTTCCAAGAGTGAGCCCCAATAGTCAAACACCAAGCTCCTTTTAATTATATCCTGTTCAGAGTCCTGAGGGCTCTGACCAAGGCTGGGTGTGTGAAAGTTCTCCATCCAAGCATCACATCATATACAAGCCAATGACTAGTGATTGCCTCAGTGCTGAGAAATAGCTGAGAAATACTCCAAAACAAAGACTGCAAAAGGTTTACCACCCATTCAAAGAGGAGACTTGATAGTCTTAGCATCCCAAAAAGGAAGAACAGTGAAAAGTCTGATTGCCATAACAAAAAGGCAAACCACAAACTATCACACTGATATATCATAACAATCCTGTTCTGGGTGGGTGGGGGGTGCAGCAGAGCCAAGATGATGGAGTAAAAGCAGGGACTTGCTTGAGCTCTCCCCCAAATCCTTCCAAACATCTGTAAAAAAGGAGACCATAAAATCTTACTTTGGTGGCAAATATAAAAATATACAGCCAGAAGAAGACAAAAAAGACAAAGATTCTACATCAAAAGTTTCCAAGAAAAATATGAATTGGTCTCAGGCCATGGAAGAGCTCCAAAAGGATTAGGAAAATCAAGTAAAAGAAATAGAGTAAAAATTGGGAAAGGAAATGAGAGGGGTACAAGAAAATCATGAAAAATGAGTCAACAGCTTGCTAAAGGGGACCCAAAAAACACAGAAGACATTAACACCTTAAACAATAGATTAACTCAGATGGCAAAAGAGGTTCAAAAAGCCAATGAAGAGAAGAATGCCTTAAAAAACAGAATTGGCCAAATAGAAAAGGAAGTCCAAAAGCTCACTGAAGAAAATGATTTCTTAAAAATTAGCATGGAGCAAATGGAAGCTAATGACTTTATCAGAAATCAAGAAATTATAAAACAGAACCAAAAGAATGAAAAAAAAATAGAAACCAATGTGGAATATCTCATTGGAAAAACCACTGATCTGGAAAATAAATCCAGGAGAGATAATTTAAAAGTTATTAGACCACCTGAAGGCCATGACCAAAAATAAGAACCTAGACATCATCTTTCAAGAAATTATCAAAGAAAATTGCCCTGATATTCTAGAAGCAGAGGGTTAAATAGAAATTGAAAGAAGCCACCAATCACCACTTGAAAAACATCCCAAAAGGAAAACTCCTAGAAATATTGTAGCCAAATTCTAGAGTTCCCAGGTCAAAGAGAAAATATTGCAAGCAGCCAGAAAGAAACAATTTGAATATTGTAGAAACACAATCAGGATAACACAAGATTTAGCAGCTTCTACATTAAGGAATCGAAGGGCTTGGAATATGATATCCAGAGGTGAAAGGAGCTAGAATTAATACCAAGAATCATCTACCCAGCAAAACTGAGTATACTTCTGAGGAAAATTTACTTTCAATGAAATAGAGGAATTTCAAGCATTCTTGATAAAAGACCAGAGCTGAATAGAAAATTTGAATTTCAAATACAAGAATCTGGACAGCTAGGTGGTGCAGTGAGTAGAGCACTGGTCCTGGAGTCAGGAGGACCTGAGTTCAAATCCAGCCTCAGACACTTGACATATTTACTAGCTGTGTGACCTTGGGCAAGTCACTTAACCCCAATTGCCCTACCTTCCTCCCTCAAAAAAAAAATCAAATACAAGAATTAAGAGAAACATGAAAAGGTAAATAAGAAAGAGAAATCACAAGGGACTGACTAAAATTGAACTGTTTATATTCCTTCATGGAAAGATGATATTTGTAACTCATGAGACCTTTCTCAGTATTAGGATAGTTGAAGGGAATATACATATATATAGACAGAGGGCACAGGTGTGAGTTGAATTTGATGGGATGATATCTAAAAAAATAAAATTAAGGGGTGAAAAAGGGATATATTGGGAGAAGGAGAAAGGGAGAGATAGAATAAGATAAATTTTCTCACATAAAAGAGGCAAGAAAAAGCTGTTAGAATGGAAGGGAAGAGGGGGGAAGTGAAAGGAAATGAGTGAACCTTACTCTCATCAGATTTGACTTAAGGAATAAATAACATACACACTCAGTTGGGAATTTTACTCTATGGGAAAATAGGGGGGAAGGGGATAAAGGGGGTAATGACAGAAAGGAGGACAGATTGGGGGAGGGAGTAATCAGAAGGAAACACTTTTGAAAAGGGACAGGGTCAAAGGAGAACATTGAATAAATAGTGGATGGGATAGGATGGAGGGAAATATAGTTAGTCTTTCACAACATGACTATTATGGTAGTGTTTGCATAATCACACATGTATAACCTATATTGAATTTCTTGCATTCTCAAGGAGCGTGGGTGGGGAGGGAAGAAGGGAGAGAATTTGGAACTTAAAGCTCTAAAAACAAATGTTAAAAATTGTTTTTACATGCAATTGTTGTCTCCCATTTTCTTTTATTTCAAAAATAGTTTTCCTCTGTTCTAGATATATATATGCATATATATGTATATATACACATATAATACATACACACACAGTCTCTCTCTCTCTCTCACACACACACACATACACACACACACACATTTGTCTATCTATTTTTCCTTATGACATTACATTACTCTGCCTCTGAATATCATCCTTCTAGCTTTGGTCAATGAAAGATCAATAAATTTATTAAAGCCTCTGGATATTACTAAATTCCTTTAAAATGTATGCATTTTAATTTTGTAACATGCTTTGCTGTTTTGAAAACCATCTTAATGAGTTAAATGAAGCACATATTTAAAAGCAAATGATTCAATTCTACAAATCTATAGAAATTGTTCCAATTCATTCTACCAAATGAAATTATTTTGCATATAGTTCAGATTAGAGAATATTTTGATTTGGTAATTTATTTTTATTTCAAATATTTTCAGAAAATAAAGGCTCAGTATGCAATATAATGATTTAGTAAACTTCAGGTTAATTCATGTTTCACTAAACTGATTTTTTTTACTTCAGCAAATTATTTCAACAAAAAAAGAATTTTTCATAGAAATTTAAGCAAGAAATAATTTTTTGATTTATTCCTCCTCAGGAAATCTCAAGTTGAAGTCAGCTACATAAATCAACTACTTTTGGTTGTTTTGAAAAGACAGTCATTGTAGCCGACAGTGCAACAATTGATGAGATCACAGATGGTCTGTGAATTTGGTCAATTCAGTTCAACTACAGTATTCATTTAACTCAATAAGCTATTATTGAGTGCCTGCTGAGTGACCTGTTCTGGCTTAGAATTGAAATAACTTAATGTGGTCAGGCTCTTCTAGCAATGTTGATGACTAAGTCTCATCAAATTTGTTGTCCTCAAAGTGATTGCTTCATAGTGACCTGAATCACTTTTTGAGGAAAATAATTTCCCTTCTGTCTACAGATCCAGCCTGACTGCTTTATTTTAAAGTTATTGAAATTAAATTTGGCATTTTGGAATCCACATTCCTGGTTTCAGCATTATTTTTTTAGTACAGTATAAACTAAATTTTAAATGGTGTATTCAATTTGAAGTATATAAACCATGTGTTTGGATAACAAAATAAAACTATAATGACCATAGAAAGGGATTGAAATCATTGTGGAGACAATCTATATGTTAATATTTGGATTTCTGTGTAAAGAAAACAATTTAATTGATTTTATCTGTCTTGGAAAGGGAACATAACATGATAGGGAAGGGGTTGGCATTAGAATTAGGAGGACCTGTATTCAGGTTTTACATCTTAACCACGCTGTCTGGGTGACCATCTATTGTAAATTGCCTAGTGTCCCAGACTTTACAATTGTAAATTTCAGTTGAACTGTAAATTGACATAAGTGGAAGGAATATTTACTGTTTTCTATACAAATGACATTAAAAAAATCTGTACCGCATTTTCCTTGGTGAATTGTTGGGAAAATATGTTATAAAGACCTTGATATAAATATGTTTTATTTTGATTTTTAATTTGAAGTGATATGATTTGTTTATTTATTTATTTAGGTTTTATTTAATATATTTACTTTTCAGCATTGATTTTCACAGGAGTTTGAGTTACAAATTTTCTCCCCATTTCTACCCTCCCCCCCACTCCAAGATGGCATATATTCTGGTTGCCCTGTTCCCCAGTCAGCCTTCCCTTCTGTTACCCCACTCCTCTCCCATCCCCTTTTCCCTTCCTTTTCTGTAGGGCAAGATAAATTTCTATGCCCATTGCCTGTGTATCTTATTTTCTAGTTGCATGCAAAAACTTTTTTGCTTTTGTTTTTGAACATCTATTTTTTAAAACTTTGAGTTCCAAATTCTCTCCCCTCTTCCTTCCCCACCCACCCTCCCTAAAAAAGTCAAGGAATTCAACATGGGCCACATGCATATCATTATGTATAACCCTTCCACAATACTCATGTTGTGAAAGACTAACTATATTTTGCTTCTTCCTAACCTATCCCCCTTTATTGAATTTTCTCCCTTGACCCTGTCCCTTTTCGAAAGTACTTGTTTTTGATTACCTCCACCCTCATCTGCCCTCCCTTCTATCATCCACCCTTTTTTATCTTCTTACTACTTCTTTCCTGTGGGGTAAGATACCCAATTGAGTATTTATGGTATTCCCTCTTCATGTCAAATCTGATGAGGGCAAGATTCACTCATTCCCCCTCACCTGCCTTCTCTTCTCTTCCTACAGAACTGCTTTTTCTTGCCACTTTTATGTGAGATAATTTACCCCATTCTATCTCTCCCTATATTCCTCTCTCATCCTTATTCATCTTCAACTCACCCTGTGCGCTCTCTCTCTCTCTCTCTCTCCATATATATATATATATATATATATGTATATATATACATACACACACATATATATGTATGTATGTATATATATGTGTGTATGTATATATACATACGTGTATACACACATACATATACACATATATACATAAACATATATATATGCATATTCCCTTCAGCTACCCTAATACTGAGGTCTCATGAATCATACACATCATCTTTCCATGTAGGAATGTAAACAGAACAGTTCAACTTTAGTAAGTCCCTTGCAATTTCTTTTTCTTGTTCTTTTTCTTGATTACCTTTTCATGCCTCTGTTGATTCTTGTGTTTGAAAGTCAAATTTTCTATTCAGCAATGGTCTTTTCACTGAGAAATCTTGAAAGTCCTCTATTTTATTGAAAATCCATATTTTGCCTTGGAGCATGATACTCAGTTTTGCTGGGTAGGTGATTCTAGGTTTTAATCCTATCTCCATTGACCTCTGGAATATCATATTCCAAGCCCTTCAATCTCTTAATGTAGAAGCTGCTAGATCTTGGATTATTCTGATTGTGTTTCCACAATACTCAAATTGTTTCTTTCTGGCTGCCTGCAGTATTTTCTCCTTGACCTGGAAACTCTGGAATTTGGCAACAATATTCCTAGCAGATTTCTTTTTGGGATCTATTTGAAGAGGCAATCTGTGGATTCTTTCAATTTCTATTTTGCCCTGTGGCTCTAGAATATTAGGGCAGTTCTCCTTGATAATTCCTTGAAAGATGATATCTAGGCTCTTTGTTTGATCATGGCTTTCAGGTAGTCCAATAATTTTAAAATTATCTCTCCTGGGTCTATTTTCCAGGTCAGTGGTTTTTCCAAGGAGATATTTCACATTGTCTTCCATTTGTTTGTTCCTTTGGTTCTGTTTTATAATATCTTGATTTCTCATCAAGTCACTAGCTTCCACTTGCCCCAATCTAATTTTTAAGGTAGTATTTTCTTCAGTGGTCTTTTGGACCTCCTTTTCCATTTGGCTAATTCTGCCTTTCAAGGCATTCTTCTCCTCATTGGCTTTTTGGAGCTCTTTTGCCATTTGAATTAGTCTATTTTTTAAGGTGTTGTTTTCTTCAGTATATTTTTCAATAATTTTTTGGTTCTCCTTTAGCAAGTCATTGACTTGTTTTTCATGGTTTTCTCGCATCCTTCTCATTTCTCTTCCCAATTTTTCCTCTACTTCTCTAACTTGCTTTTCCAAATCCTTTTTGAGCTCTTCCATGGCCTGAGACCAGTTCATGTTTTTCTTGGAGACTTTTGTTGTAGGCTCTTTGACTTTGTTGACTTCCTCTGGCTGTATGTTTTGGTCTTCTTTGTCACCAAAGCAGGATTCCAAAGTCTGAGACTGAATCTTGGTGTGTTTTGGCTGCTTGGCCATGTTCCCAGCCAACTTACTTGACCCTTGAGTTTTTCAGCAGGGTATGACTGCTTGTAGACTAAAGAGTTCTATCTTCCAAGCTTGGGGGGATGGGTCAGCTCTGCCACACCAACACTCCTCCTTCCCCAAGAACCCCCAACCCGGACTGGACTTAGATCTTCAGTAGGGTCTTCACTCCTGCTCTGATCTGCCACTTAGCTCCTCCCATCAGGTGGGCCTGGGGCCAGAAGCAACTGCAGCTGTAGTTCTGTAGCTGCCCCATCTCCACTGCCCCTGGGGTGGTGGCTGAACCAGTCCCCAGCAGCTTTTCCCACTAACCTACACTGTTGTCTTTGGTGTTTGTGTGTTGAGAAGTCTGGTAACTGCTGCAGCTCACTGATTCAGGGTGCTAGGGCACGCTCCACCCGGCTCCTGGTCTGGTTGGTCCACACTGCCCATGCTGGGCTCTGCTCTGCTCAGCTCTGCTCCCCTCTGCACCTAGCTACATGTGGGATAGACCTTACCCAGAGACTATCCGGGTTGTTCTGGGCTAAAGACCTGCTTCCCTCCACTAGTTTGTGGGTTCTGCAGTTCTAGAATTGGTTCAGAGCCATTTTTTATAGTTTTTTGGAGGGACTTGGCAGGGAGCTCATGCTAGTCCCTGCTTTCCAGCTGCCATCTTGGCTCTGCCCCCCGAAGTGATATGATTTGTAATGTTGATATAGTAAGATACCCTATCTTCTTAACAAAAGGTTGCTCGAAAAAAGTTGCCCTAGGATGATGACAGGTAAAGATATGGAGAAATCTATTAAAAATATAAATTTAGTAACATATATTTTTGTTTTTTCAGGAGGGGGAGGATAAAATCATACCAACTATTGGTGAAACAAAAATAAGATCACAGAGGGTCTGGGAATTGAATCATTTGCTTTTAAATATGTGCTTCATTTAACTCATTAAGATGGTTTTCAAAACAGCAAAGTATGTTACAAAATTAAAATGCATACGTTTTAAAGGAATTTAGTAATATCCAGAGGCTTTAATAAATTTATTGATGTTTCATTGACCAAAGCTAGAAGGATGATATTCAGAGGCAGAGTAATGTAATGTCATAAGGAAAAATAGATAGACAAATGTGTGTGTGTGTGTATATGTGTGTATGTGTGTGTGAGAGAGAGAGACTGTGTGTGTATGTATTATATGTGTATATGTGTATATATACATATATATGCATATATATATATATCTAGAACAGAGGAAAACTATTTTTGAAATAAAAGAAAATGGGAGATAACAATTATATAAACACGTAAGTTTTAAGATTAAAAATCCAAAATGAGAGAAAAATCGATATAATGGATAGAGTATATGGCCTGGAGTGAGGAAAATCTGAATGCAAATACTATCCCCTCATATCTGTGTGGTTCTGGACAAGGTATGATCTTTCTTCTCTGAGTTCTTCTAACTTCTTTGAGCATTACATTTCTTATCTTTAAAATAAGGCAATTATATTATGTAGCCTCTAAATTTCTTCCTACTTTTAAATCTATGATCCTGTGAAATGTTTGAGTGATGGAAAATGTTATTTGAAAATATTGTGGAGTTTTTAAAAATATTGCTGAAAACTCTGTAATTTCTAAATAGAAATTCTAAAGGTTTCCAGTAACAATTTTCATTTTTCTTTTTCTTTTAATTTTATTGACCTATTTTATGTTTACCTCACAAGTACTTCCTTATTAATTCCTGCCTGTGAGAACTATCTTATAGCAAAGTAAAATAATTAAGCAAAATTAACTATACAATGACCTTATCTAAAAAAGTATGCAATCTTCCACACCTGTAGCCCCTCTCCCAACTCTCTACTCTAAAGGCTTGTTCACTACCTTAGGGATAACTTGGTCATTAATAGACATCATCTGGCTTTAGCCCTCTGATCTCTTTACCTGGAGAAAGGACAATCCCAAATTTGATGAAGATCCTAGAGCAATTATCACTGAATTTGAATTCATTTTACAGTGTATAACTCCACTTGAGGAGAAATAACTGATTTGATGCAGACTAAATTCTCCATGGAAGAAAGACAAGCCATTATAAAAGGAGGAAATAGACAAGCTCCATTGGCAAGTTAGTTCATGGCCCTGTGGGCTTTCCTAATTGAACTTTGCAAGATCCACCCTGGAATACCAATGTCCAGGTTGATTACATGAGGTTGGAGCAGAATAGGGAGTCTCTGCTTAGTCTCTATGACCCATCCTGAGATTTGGTGCAAATTCTAAAAGTCACTACAAGAAGAAAATGAGGCCCTCAACTACTTTTATGACAGATTATGTACAAGTGTTAAACTACATGTGGGATTAGACCCACTCATCCCACAAGATACACATATCATTAGCATACACTATGGAAATCAGTCCCTGCCAGAAATGTGAAAGCATTTCCATAAAAGATGCCCTGGCTGGCATGAAATGCCTATAGGTCAATTTTCTGAGCGTTGCCTTATATGTTTATGAAGGAAAAGAAAAGGAAAAGGGGAACCAAATAAAAGAGAATTCTACCGAGAAAGATCAAACCATACTTGCTCTTGTACAAATAGTTCCTGTAGCTCATACCATCCTTGCTCCTGTATATACAGGGTCATGAACTTGCCAAACATGCAAATGTTTTTAAGGCCAAAAAAAAAAGATCATATTGTACAACATTGAAGAAAGAGGAAATCAGGACCTCAGGGCAGGAAGGAAAAGTGCCACTAATGGTCCTCAGGGAAACTTTGCTGCATGAAGGTGAAGGGGAAGGGTAGAGGTTGTGGCTTTTGAAAAAGACTCTTGTTTACCCTGAACCTAATGTTTTGGCCCTAATTATCCCAGTCCATTACTCTCCCCACGATGGTGAACACCATGTCACCCTTAAAGTTGGGGATACAATCTATGACTGCTTAGTCAATACTGGAGCTTCAAATTCAGTCTTACGGAGTAAACTGGATTCCAACTGCACCTCTAAATGTTGTTAGGGTTCCATGGAAGCCTCAGAATGTTCCAAGATTTTCCTATCATGCAGTATCCATTGGTCCCCTTTCTGTAGAACACTCCTTCCTCCTGATGCTCAGATCCCCTGAAAATCTGTTGTGGTGGGATTTCCAGTGCAAACTTAGTGATATTTCTTGTTCTCTTGATGGTACTTTGTTCTTGCAGTTTCCTAAGGGTTCCCTTTCCTTATTTCCTATTCTTATTCAGGATGACCAAGAGACTGTTGGGGAGGTTTTAACATTCCACATAACATCCCTGTCTCCTAGTGGGGTCTCTTTCACTTCAGATATTAGGCTCCCGAAATCTGCCATCCCTATTATTATCAAAACCACCATCTATTTTTTCAGGACCCTTTAACCAGAGGGCTATTGAAGGTACTTCACCAATCACTGACTCCTTAAGAGAGCAGGGTGTTACTATACCCTGTAAATTGCCTCAGAATACACTGATCCTCCCTGTTAAGAAACCAAAGCCAGTTCCTGAAGGCAAGTCTGTTTATCACTCTGTACAAGATTTGCAAGCTTTTAATGCTTATGTTATATCTAGACAATCTATAGTTCCCAATCCTGCTACCATTATTTACTCAATTTCTTGTGAGGCTACCTACTTCCTTGTGATAGATCTTAGCTCAGCATTTTTTACAATCCCTATTTACCCAAATTCTTAACACCTGTTCACTTTCACCTGGAAAAAGTTATAGCAGATGTGGACTTGTTTACCTTAAGGGTATGCAGAGAGTCCTACTTTATTCTCTGAAATTATGCAACAAAATTTAACTTCCATCCCTTTTAAAGGTGTCGCCCTAGTGCAGTAGGTGGATGATCTGCTTCTAGCTGCTCCAGATGTTGAAGTTTGTCAGGAGGAAAGTCATCATCTATTTTTGGAGCTTCATCAAAGAGGCCATATGGTCTCTAAATCAAAAGTCCAGTGGTCCCCTGACATGCATTATTTGGAGTTTATTTTGGCTGTGGGGACTCATTCTTTCTCTCCTGAACACATTCATATTATCCAGCAGATCACTGAACCCTCCATTAAACAGAAGTTGCATGCCATCTTCAGAATGGCCAGATACTGCAGACAACAGATTCCTTCTTTCAGTGAAATTACCAAGTCCTTTGTTTCTCTGACTAAAATCTATTTCAGAATCTTTGCAGGTTGACCACCAACACCCTTCTTCCCTTGCTGACCTTAAGAAAGCCTGTTATTGGTAGCTATTTTGGCACCACAGATTATAGTAAGTCCTTCTCTCTTTTTATACAGGAACAAAAGGAAGTAGCTTTTGAGATCCTGACCTAGACATTCAGACCCACTCTATGCTCGATGCTTATTATTCTGTTCAGTTTGATGCTGTGGCTGCTGGAGCCTGTGGCTAGGGCCTGTGGCTACCCTTGCCCTTTTGGTGGAAAAGGCTTGTGATTTAGTTTTGGGGTTCCCCATTAATAGAGAATTTTCCCCATGAATTTGAGGCCCTCTTATTTCACCACTGACCTCAGGTTTTTTGGATCAGAGACTTGTCAAATATGAAGTGATCTTGCTTGGTAAAGAAAGTATCATTTACATACTAAGCCATTCTAAATTCTGCCACCTTGCCCTCTGATCTGTCCAATCTCTGGGGACCTGCTTCACAACTGTGTTTCAGTATTGGACATGGCTGAAAAACCCTGCAATGACCTTTGTACACCCCTTTGCAAAATATTGATTGTGTTTCGAATACTCATAGTTCCTCTTTTATTAGGGATGTTGTTTGGTACACTTCTATGGTCTGTGACCATGACACCATCTGGGTGTCTTCACTACCCTCTAATCTCAGTGCCCACACTACTGAACTTGTGGACCTTACTCAGATGTGTTACTGAGCCAAGGAATAAGGCACCACAAGTTATAACGACCCATGATATGCATTTGGTATCTGTCATGCTGTTGGGATGCTCTGGCTGAAGAGGGACTGTTTGATATCTCTCAGTAAGGTAATTGCTAATGTGGATTTCATCAAAGATCTTCTCTGAGACTTTCCACTGTCCTGACCACTGTCTATTGTCCAGCAAACACTGGTGGAACCAAAAAGGAACAGATGTGCTGCTTGCAACTATCAAGCTTGCTGCCTTAGAAGGCCCTGCACATATTTTTAATCTCTCACCTTGTGATGACAATATCTCTCTTTCCCATGATGACTTTGACATTCAGAAGTAGAAACAATGGTTTATGGCTAAACAGGCTGCTGAAGTCTGGGTAATTATGAAGGACAAACCATTCCTTGTCTGGAGTTTCTATCATCAGGCATGCCTATCATTTCATAAGGGAGGGGGTCATTTCACCACTTAGGGTATTGGAGATTTACTAGGTTGCCCCTAGTATTACCCTCTGGCTGCCTGTGTGTATTCTTCTTGCCCTATTTGCCAGGTATTTAATCAGCATGTATTTTGTTCCATTGCCTGCTGGTGGTTACCTTTAGCCTATACCAGGGGTGGAGAACCTTTTCATGTTGAAAGGCTATGTTAATATTTAGCTATAATCAAATAAGGCCTCATTCAAGAAACTTCAATTAGATATACTTACAAATACACATTATTTTGTAAAAATCTACTATGTACTTAATAATTTCAAAAAATGAAAACTATTTCTTAATCTTTAAGTTAGCTAAACTTTTTTTTATTTTAATTTTCTTTATTATTCAAAAACATAACCTTTCTACTTACTTTTTTGACTCTGTGCTTGTGCCTTCAACACCTTCACAACAATTTTATGCTCCTGAATCAGGAAAGCACGCTTGATCCTGTCACAGACACACTTAGCACACCCTGCTGACATGCTTTTTTGTCTTTGATAGCCTCATAAGAACTTTATGTCTCACTGCACAAAAACCTCGAAGTCCTCCTGGGCATATACCACAGGCTGATTTTGGTGCTTTTCCATCTTTCTTGGTATAAAGGTAAACAATTCTGTTACCTGGGGTTCGTGACAGCCGAGTTTTGTTGGAAGCTGTATTGTAGGACAGCCTACCGTGATATGTCAGATGCTGAACCATTTTTAATTTCTGTCTGGTCCATCACCGGAAAAGGGAAAAGGTAGCTAAACTTTTAATGACTTTGTCAAGTTTGCTTTTTGTTGGAAAGAATTTGAATATTTGGTTGCAGCATGGAGGTCCACAGTTTCAGTTGATTCTCTAGATGGTTACTAGTCATTTGCGAATCTTGATTTGGGTTAGGTAGAAGAAAGTAGGTTCACAGCAATAAATGGCTGCAAAGTAAGAAAGTATTTTTCTGGCATGTTGCTGAAAGCATAGGTATTCCACTGAATTTTTCCATATTTCAATTGGATCTTTCTTAGCATCTAACAATGACTTTAAAATGTCATCTACTGAGAATTCAATCAATTCCATCTGTATTTCTTTAGGTGCCTTGGTGATATCAACTAGGTGAGGCTGAAATGCTAATTTGAATATGATGTCATGATTCTCAAAGTCAGGGAACCTTTCATTATTTTCTCCAATTAACAGGTCTATAACAGCTGTGTATTCTTCATATTATTCTCATATATCATGCTGCTCATGAATGGCCTAGGGAAAATGTTCATTCAAAATTTCCTTTTGAAGAAAGAGTGTTTTGCAAAAGGATAGTTTTTTTTTGGAAATGCTTGGATTTTTTGCCACATAAACATATATGACTTAGTTTTACCTTGCAAAGAACTATTCAGTCCAACTTCATGACATTTAACTGGAAAGTTGTTGAAGATATCTATCCCCCGTGTTCTTTTTGCAAGAGTGCCCAAATCATGTAGATCTTTGTAGCAAAGAATATCTTCTGTTATGACTTGAATGAAGTATAAAACCTGCACCGTCAGTAGTATCAGTTGATCCATCCAAAACAATTAAATAATACATATTTTCCTTTTGAAGTATTGCATGATGTTGTTCTGTTAAGTTGAAGGCTAATCCATGCTGCTGATCAATTATAGTTCTCCTTGAAAGAGGCAGTTATTTATACTTTAAAATATTATCGGAGTCTAAGAATCCTACAACTTTGACAACGCATTCCTTCATAATTTCTACATTATTGAATGGCTTCCCTTTTGTCCCAAGTTGAGAAGCTACTTCACAAGTTGCTTCAGTGCCATTATTTCTAGCTCTTATTGCTGCTTGAAAGAATTGTTTTTGCTTTTGCTTTTTATCTTTTAATTTCTGCAATACAACCTTTTGCACCTCTCCCTCTAATTTAAAATATTTGTGGCCCTTATGAATGTTATAATGCTGATGAGCAATGAGTTTCTTTAAAGTTGCTATTGCGGTATCACAAAGCAAGTAAATCATTTTATCTTTTGCAGAAACAAGATAATATTGCAATTCTAATCCTCATTTAAAAATTCTTTTCTTCTTTCAGTGTTCTCTTGGTCTTCTTTGACATGATGGGCTGTTCAGCAGACAATTAAAAATACTGTTGAGCTATGTAACTATTCACAAATTCCACTTCAAACAGAAACACAGTGCACCATTTTCGAAAGTTGATAATAGACTGTTGTACTCAAACCTCCATAAACTCTCCCCAACCAGATGGGGAAAATTAGAACTAAATAATGAAAGTAGCAACTGTCAGTTTAGCCCTTATGGATTAGTAGTGTTCTAATTGTGCCAGTCAATCTGGGAGGATTATGTCATTGAAACTGATTTTATTCTTTGGTATTTTAAATACATTCATTTTAAAAATAAAATATAAATATAAAAGATAAAAAATGTATTTTTTAAAAAAGGATTTGTTCTGTAAAATTTGAATTCAGTCAAAAGGCCACACTTAAGGACCTGGAAGGCCACATGTGGCCTTAAGGCCACAAATTACCCGCCCCTGTCCTATCATAACTTGCACACTGATTTTTATATATATGCCTAAGTCTTACTACTATAGGATCTTCCTTGTTATTGTCAACAAACGCATCTTGTGGATGGAGGCCTTTGTGGGTTCTCAAGCCTCAGCTGGATTCATTGCAAAGATATTTCTGAAATTGTTCCAAGCCTTGGTCCATCAGCATTCATTGACTCTGACAAAGGAACTCACTTTATCCATTCTATCCTTTTTCAGATATACTCTTGACTAGGTGTTGTTCCAAAACTTAACACACATTCCCAACCCCAAAACTCAGGCCAAGTGAAAGGTAAAAAAAAAAGAGCTTAAAGTTATGATTGGCAAGTTGTAGGTTGAGACCCACCTAAAATGTCCTAAAGTCCTTCCTCTGGCCTTATTCTATCTGTGCAGCAGACCAATGTGAGAATTACAGATATTTCTTTTGATATGCTTTTCAGGAACCCTCCCCTCCCCCATCCAAGCAAGACCTTTGGCCCTTGTTTATTCATCCTTACTGGGAGGAGATACCTCTTTTACTTCCTATATATAGGAATTATAAATCAGACTCAAAGATGAGCTCAAAGATGTAAAAGCAATAGTACAGACTGGAACTTTAGACTTTTTGCTATAGCATTCCCATTCAAGTGACAAAGTCCACATCAAAAACTTTCCAGTGGGTCAAATGGACTCAGCCTGCTTGGGAAGGACCATTCTAGGTGTTCCTGACTACTCCAACAGCAATCAAGATTGGAGAGAAGGACTTTTGGATACATTAGAGCATGTCTGTTTTGTTTAGTTTGATATTACTGAAATTATCAATCTTTTCTCCTCCAGGAGGTAAAGCTAATGGTGCTGAAAAGGAAATATATAGGAAAGTGGATAGCTTTTTTCTTTGCCATTTGTATTAAGCCTTATAATCTTGGTATGATAATGTGTAGGACAGATAGAATGGGACCAGGCTGCTGATTTGCCTCTTTATGAATTGTTTTAACTCTGATGCTCCTTCCTATTGCTGCTCCTCAACTTGCGTATAGCCCAATGAGTGAAGGTGGTCTCAATTGTTAAGATAATAGGGGTTACCACTTCTACAAGTTCTCTAAACTCAGACCTCCTTTTCAATCTTTTAGAGACATAGCTGCAACCCCTCTGCACTAGCCCCAGTGGAGACAGGACCATCCTCACAGATCTAGGACAGAAAAGATTGTTTGTGGTCCCTTGCAGAGTCAAGAGAGTAGTAATCACACCTTTCCTTAAATCATGCCACCTAATAATAGAGGAGGGATTTTCTGGTAGCCAAGCCCTATCAGTCAACACAGTGAAACATTTGTGTGTGTGTGTGTGTGTGTGTGTGTGTGTGTGTGTGTGTGTGTGAAAACCACAAACTTTTAGGCCTGCAAGTTTGTGTTGGTAACTAAGGTGGGACTTTCTTACTGTTTTAGAATGATAATTAAGTCTCTTTGATTGAGTCTTACTAGGTGC
Organism: Trichosurus vulpecula; assembly: GCF_011100635.1. NCBI lineage: Eukaryota > Metazoa > Chordata > Mammalia > Diprotodontia > Phalangeridae > Trichosurus > Trichosurus vulpecula. The sequence goes on from NC_050579.1 coordinate 164,455,881, forward strand.
TAAACCCCAGGCCCAAACTCTTTTACTACTAGGTGCAGTAGTAGTAGTAGTACTACTACTAGTCTCAAACCCCTAATTACTAGGTGCTAAGACTGTGGGAATGAAGCCCTCAGGGTCCTAAGGTAAGTTGCTAAGACCAGAGCCAATAGTAGGTGCCTAAGTTCTGGGCACTCAGATGACATTTGATGATGTCCAAAGACTGCATAAAAAGAGAGAACAGAGCTATTTGCTTGAGGCTTTAACTCCTGCAGGAGTGTTGGCATGGGACTCTGGGCAGCCGCTTTAAGAGCCTCCCGGCTCATCAAGCCAGATGTTGATGGTTTCTTGGTAACTATGAATTGTATTTGGTCTGTTTATAATGTGTGTTTGTAATTTGTTTGTATTTGCTCTGAATTTCAGGGTGCTGGCTTTTACCCCTGAACTCAGTGAATGATATTTGTATGCTGTATTGAAATAAGATTGTTAACCCCTAACGTTACTTTCCTTAGTAAGCAGATCAAAAGAACCTGTGCTAGCAGCATTCCTGTTGTTGGGCTTGTGTTGGTCTTTCACCCCCACAGCAGGTGCTAGCCAAATTGTTGCAACAAAGTATTTTTTCATTTTCAAGTTCTTCAGCTTCTGTTCCCCCTACAATATCTAGTGCAGATTCACAATCACAACCAGAAACTTCCAAAAAGGAAGTGAATCTGGCTGGCTTTTATTTTAATAATTGTTTTAGTGCTTGCATTTCTACTTATTGCTCTCCTGATCAGACCTCCTACTGGTTATCTAGCTGTGATTTTAGCATTGTAACCCATAGCCCCTCCCCACTCCAGTCCACTGTTCCCATGAAGATTGGGCAACAAATAATACTACTAGTAACATTCTTAGTCAGGTAGGGCATAATCTGTACCATACTATGGCTACTGAGCCACACTGCTGCTAGGTTTGTCATCATATCCATCCATACAATGCTGACCAATAGATAGGTATTCCTGTTCAACAAAATGAAACCATGACAAAGCTAGTAATTTAAGAAAAATAGTAATCTTTCAATATCTTTTATAAGAACATTAGCAACTTTTGTTTTTTGCTAACTGCCAATTCGGATATAAATATCGACCTAGGCAAATTATAGTTAAACTTCTTAAGCATCACCAGACTCAAGCAAAACTTCATGAAAACTCAGGATACTAGGCTATTACAATTGTGAAGACCAAGATCCCCTAACTCTGAATTAAACTTCCTCTGCCGACCTTCCTTTTTTATATTAAGAGCATAAGTCCAGGAGGGAGGGGATGGAGTAGAGACAAGATGGTGGAGAAAAGGCAGCAACTCAACTGAGCTCTCTCCAAAACCTTTCTGAACACCTTTAAATAATGCCATAAAACAATTCCTGGAGCAGCAAAACTCACAAAAAGAGTGGGTGAAATAATTGTGCAGCAAAGACAACTTAGAATGTCAGTAGAAAAGGTCTGTCACACCTGGGCAAGAGTGGAACACAGTCTAGAACAGGCAGCACCAGCACAGACCCAGCCCCAGACCCAGTAAAGCAGAAGCAGGCCTTGGGGTCCACTGCAGAGGCAGCATCTACTTTCAGAGCTCTCAGCCTGCAGGCTGGAAGGGGATTGAACAACTGGTCAGAAGGAGATCACAGGGTCTCTTTGCTACCACTGAGGCAGGAACTCTGTTTCTTTGCCCATACTCAAATCCTGGTTACAAAAATGAGTGGCAGTCTCAAAGCAAGGAGAGTACTAGCAGAGCAGAGCTTGAAGCCCCAGTGGAGACAGGACCGTACTCACAGTTTCAGGACAGAAAAGATTGTTTGTGGTCACTCTCAGAGTCAGGAGAGTAGTAATCATGCCTTTCCTTAAATCCTATCACCTAAGAAGAGCTGAAAACACAGATCCCTAAAAGTATCTTTGAAAACAGCTGCACAAAACCTCTGAAACTTGGGATAGTGGACCCTCCACCCTGGAAACAGAGACCTACTTTAACAAAGAGTAAAAGTCATGAACAGAAATTTTTCTGCTGTATGTTTGCCCCTTATGGGTTGATTAGAATCACATATTCAATGAGAATACTTTCTGCAGAAGTTGGGAAATTAGTCGAAGAAACAACCTGAGCCATTGCTAACACATCCAGTACTGTCCTGTCCTTCCAAATAGAAGTTACTTCCCAAGCAGAAGTGCTCATGGAAAATTATTCGGTGTTAGATGTTATTGCTGCTTCCCAGGGAAGAGACAGTGCTGTTGTTAGTCAATCATACTGCTCCTGTATTAATAAGATAAGAGAAATTGTCACAAATATCCATCTCCATTGAATTATGTATAAAACTCAGCAAACTGTAAATAAAACTTATTTTTACAAATAATGGTGATTGGTCAAATTGATCCTCTTGGTTCACCTGGCTACAGAGAGGTAGAAAATGGGCCCTCATTGCTCTCTGGCCAATTATTATTTTAAAAATGTCCTAGCTACTGTGTTAAAGCCTGTTCTAAACTTATACCAGAAAAACTTATGCTAGAGGGCCCTACTAACAATTATCATAGTAAAAATTTTATAAAACTAGCTTATAGGTCAGCCAAGTCAAGATGGCAGAGTAAAGACAGGAAATCAACTTGAACTCTCTCAAATTCCCCTATAAACAACATTAAAATAACATCTCAAAGTGAATTCTGGAGGGGTTGAATCAACAAAAGATGGGGGAAACAATTTTCCAACCCAAGACAACTTAGAAAATTGATAGCAGAGGTCTATCTCAATGGGTAGGAGTGGAGGGCAGTCCACTAATCACCTCCTAAAAGAGTTCTCAAGATGAAAACTTCCAGGAATATTAGAGTTAAATTTTGGAGGACCCAGGTAAAGGAGAAAATATTATAAGGAGGTAGAAATAAACAATTCAAATACCATGGAGCCATAGTCAGAATAATACAATACTTATCAGCTTCTACATGAAAGAATAAGAGAGCTTGGAATACAATGTCCTGGAAGGCAAAGTAGTTGGGATTACAACCAATAATCACCTACCCAGAAAAATTAGGTATAATTCTTCAGGGGGAAATGGACATTTAAAGAAATTGAAGGCTCTTAATAATTCCTGAATCAAAAGACCACAGTTAATAGAAAATTTGACATTCAACATGCCTCAAAAGAAGCATAAAAAGGTAAACAGGAAAGAAAAATCATGAAGGATTTAATAAGGTTAAACTGTTTACTTCCTACATGGGAAGATGAGTCGTTTCGCTCCTGAGAATTGTTTAGGGCAGTTGGAAGGATTGTGATGGGCAGAGAAAATAGCTGTGAATTTATTGTGATGGGATAAGATCCAAAAAAAGCAGAACAAAATAAAGGGGTGAGAAAAGGAGATTCACTGAAAAGAGGGAGAAGGGAGGGGTACGAGGGGCTAAATTATTTCATGGAAAAGAGGCAAGCAAAAGATTTTACTGTGGAAGGGAAAATGGGGCATTGGGGCCATGCAATGCTTGTACTTTCATCAAAATTGGCTCAAAGGGGGAATAACATAGAGTCATTTGGGTATAGAATTCTATACTGCAATACAGGGAATTGGGAGTGGAGGGGGAGAAGAAAAGTGGGGTACTGATAGAAGGGCCAGCATATTGGGGAAAGTGATGGTCAGAAGCAAAACAATTTTGAGGAGGGACAGGTTGAAAGGGGAGAGAGAGAATGATAAACAGAGGAAAAAAGCAAGATGGAGGGAAATAAAAAGTTAGTAATCATAACTGTAAATAAATAAAATAGAATTAGAGAGCAGAGTAGATTAAAAACCAGAATCTTACAATATGTTCTTTACAAGAAACACACTTGAAGCAGAAAAACACTCACAGAGTAAATTTAAAGAGCTGGAGCAGAATCTTTTATACTTCTGCTGAAGTTGAAAAAAAATGTGTATAAGTCATGACCTGAGAAAAAGATAAAGCAAAAATATGTCTAATTAAAAGAAAGAAGCAGGGAAACTACATTTTGCTGAAAAGGTACCATAGACAATGAAGTAATATCAATGGCAAACACATATATACCACATGGTATAAAATCCCAATTTTTTTTCCTTTTAAATTAATTTATTTTTTAGTTTACAACATTCAGTTTCTTTTTTTTTTTGAGATTTTCTATTTCTCATTTATAACACTCGGTTCTACATAATTTTGAGTTCCATATTTTCTTTCCCCCCCTTCCCAAGATGGCGTGGAATCCGATATATCTTCTACGTATAACTGCTCATTGAACTTATTTACCCACTAGTCAAGTTGTGAAGAAGAATTATGACCAATGGAATGAATCATGAGAAAGAAGAAACAACCACAAAAACACCCCAAAAACAAAAACAAATGAGAAAAAAAACGAAAGGGAAAAAAAGGCGAGCATAAAGAGTGTCTCATTCAGACTCCATAGTTCTTTCTCTGGATGTAGATAACATTCTCCATCGTGAGTCCTTTGGAGTTGTCTTTGCACCTTGTGTTGCTGAGAAGAGCAGAGTCTATCAGGGTTAGTCATCACAGAATCCATATATCTGTGGTTGTGTATAATGTTCTCCTGGTTCTACTCTGCTCACTCAGCATTATATCATGTAGGATTTTCCAGGTTGTTATGAAGTCCGTGTCATCCCCGTTTTTTATAGCACAATAGTATTGCATTACCTGAAACAACTGTTTCAGCCATTTCCCAATTGATGGGCATCCCCTTGATTTCTAATTCTTTGCTACTATAAAAAGAGCCACCACAAGTAATTTTGTATATATGGGTCCTTTTCCCACTTGTGTGATCTCTTTGGGATATAACCCTAGAAATGGTATTGCTGGTCAAAGGGTGTGAACATTTTTATAGCCTTTTGGGCATAATTCCAAATGGCTCTCCAGAATGGCTGGATCAGTTCACAACTCCACCAGCAATGTAACAATGTTCCAATTTTCCCACATCCACTCCAGCATTTATCATTTTCTTGTTTTGTCATTTTAGCCAATCTGACAGGAGAGATGTGGTAGCTAAGAGTTGTTTTGATTTGCATTTCTCTAATCAGTAGTGATTTTGAGCATTTTTTCATATGCCTATAGATATCTTTAATTTCTTCTTCTGGAAACCACCTGTTCATACCCTTTGACCATTTCTCAAATTGGGAACGACTTGTATTCCTGCAAATTTGGCTCAGTTCCCTGTATATTTTAGAGATGAGGCCTTTATCAGAGACACTGGTTGTAAAGATTTTCTCCCAATTTTCTGCTTCCCTCCTAATCTTTGTTGCATTGGCTTTTATGTTTTATACAAATGTTTTATACAAAAACATTTCAATTTAACATAATCCAAATTATACAATTTGCATTTTGTAATTCTGTCTATCTCTCGTTGGGTCATGAATTCTTTTCTTTTCCATAAATCTGATAGGTAAACTATTCCTTGCTTTCCCAAATTGCTTATAGTGTCAGCTTTTATTCCTAAGTCATGAACCCATTTTGACTGTATTTGGGTACATTGGGTAAGATATTCGTCTATGCCCAGTTTCTGCCCTACCATTTTCCAGCTTTCCCAGCAGTTTTTGTGAAATAGTGAATTCTTAGCCCAGAAGCTGCATTCCTTGGGTTTATCAAAGAGTTGATTGCTATAGTAGTTGACTTCTCCATCTTGCGTGCCTATCCTATTCAACTGATTCATGACTCTGTTTCTTAGCCAGTAGCAGGTAGTTTTGATGACTGATGCTTTATAGTACAGTTTAATATCTGGTATGGCTAGGCCACCTTCCGTAGCATTTCTTTTCATTAATACCCTAGATGTTCTAGACCTCTTGTTCTTCCAGATGAATTTTGTTATTATTTTATCCAGCTCTGTAAAATAATTTTTTGGTAGTTTGATTGGTATGGCACTGAATAGATAGATTAATTTAGGTAAAACTGTCATTTTATTATATTAGCTCAGCCTAACCATGAGCAAGTGATATTTTTCCATTTATTTAGATCGACTCTATTCATGTGAAAAGTGTTTCATAACTATCTTCATATAAGCCCTGTGTTTGTCTTGGCAGATAGACTCCCAAATATTTTATAGTGTCTACAGTAACTCTGAATGGAATTTCTCTTTCTATCTCTTGCTGTTGGGCTTTATAGGAATGCTGAGGATTTATGTGGGTTTATTTTATATCCTTCCACTTTGCTAAAGTTGTTTATTATTTCAAGTAGTTTTTTACTTGATTCTCTAGGATTCTCTAAGTAAATCATCATATCATCTGCAAAAAGGGATAATTTCGTTTCCTCTTTGCTTATTCTAATTTCTTCAATTTCTTTTTCTTCTCTTATTGCTACAGCTAAAATTTATAGTACCAAATTGAATAGTAGGGGTGATAATGGACATCCTTGTTTCACCCCTGATCTTATTGGGAATGCATCTAGCTTATCCCCATTACAAATAATGAATGTTGATGGTTTATGGTAGATGCTATTTATAATTTTAGAAAAGGATTCATTTACTCCTATGCTTTCTAGTGTTTTTAACAGGAATGGGTGTTGTATTTTGTCAAAGGCTTTTTCTGCATCTATTGACATGATCATATGGTTTCTGCTAGTTTTTTTGTTGATATGATCAGTTATGCTGATAGTTTTCCTAATATTGAACTAGCCTTGCGTTCCTGGAATAAATCCTACCTGGTCATAGTGTATTATTCTCATGATAAGTTGCTGCCATCTTTTTGCTAATATTTCATTTAAAATTTTTGCATCAATATTCGTAAGGGAAATTGGTCTATAGTTTTCTTTCCCTGTTTTGACTCTTCCTGGTTTGGGTATTAGTACCATACTTGTGTCATAAAAAGAATTTGGTAGGACTCCACCTATTTTCCCAAATAGTCTATAAATATAGGAATTAATTGTTCTTTAAATGTTTGATAAAATTTGCATGTAAAACCATCTGGCCCTGAAGATTTTTTCCTAGGGAGTTCATTGATGGCTTGCTCAATTTCTTTTTCTGAGATGGAGTTATTTAGAAATTTTACTTCCTCTTCTGTTAACCTGGGCAATTTATGTTTTTTGTAGATATTCATCCATATCACTAAGGTTGTCAAATTTATGGGCATACAATTGGGCAAAATAATTCCTAATTATTGTTTTGATTTCCTCTTCATTAGAGGTGAATTCACCCTTTTCATTTTTGATACTGGTAATTTGGTTTTCTTCTTTCTTTTATTTTAATCAAATTGACCAAAGGTTTATCAGTTTTATTGGTTTTTTCATAAAACCAGCTCTTTGTTTTATTAAATCAATACTTTTCTTGGTTTTAATTTTATTAATCTCTCCTTTGATTTTTCAATATTTCTAATTTGGTATTTTACTGGGGATTTTCATTTTGTTCTTTTTCTAGCTTTTTTCAGTTCCATGCCCAATTCATTGATCTCCTTTTCCTCTATTTTATTCATGTAAGCATTTAGTGATATAAAAATTCCCCTAAGAACTGCTTTTGCTGCATCCCATAAGTTTTGATATGCTGCCTCATTATTGTCATTCTCTTGAATGAAGTTATTAATTGTTTCTCTGATTTGTTCTTTGGCCCACTCATTCCCTAGAATTAGATTATTTAGTTTCCAATTAATTTTTAGCTTATTTTTCCATGGTTCTTTATTACAAATAATTTTTATTGCATCATGATCTGAAAAGTATGCTTTGACTACTTCTGCCTTTCTGCACTGGATTGTGAGGTTTTTATGCCCTAGCACACGGTCAGTTTTGGAGTATGTGCCATGTACCACTGAGAGGAAAGTATATTCCTTTTTATCCCCATTTAGTTTTCTCCAGAGGTCTATCATATCTGCCTTTTCTAAAATTCTGTTCACATCATTAATTTCTTTCTTATTTATTTTGAGGTTAGATTTATCAAGTTCAGAGAGGGGGAGTTTGAAGTCTCCCATTATTATAGTTTTGCTGTCTATTTCTTCCTGAAATTCCCTTAACCTCTCCTCTAAGAATATGCATGCCATGGTGCATATATGTTAAACAATGATATTGCTTCATTGTTTATGGTGCCTTTTAGCAGGAAGTAGTGTCCTTCCTTATCTCTTTTAATTGAATCTATCTTTACTTTTGCTTTGTTTGAGATTAGGATTGCTACACCTGCTTTTTTTACTTTAGCTGAAGTGCAATGTATTTTACTCCAGCCTTTTACCTTTACCCTATGTGTATACCCCTGTTTCAAAAGTGTTTCTTATAAACAGCATATTGTAGGATTATGTTTTTTAATCCATTTTGCTATCTGCTTCTATTTTATGGGAGAGTTCCTCCCATTCACATTCACAGTCATCATTTCTATATGTGTCTTTTTCTCCATCCTATCTCCCCCTTGTTTATGCTTTTATTTCTCCCTTTCCCCTTCCACTCCTCAAACAAAGTTTTTCTTTTGACCTCCTCCTTCCTCAGTTTACCCTCCCTCTTGATTCCCCTCCCTTATCTTACCATTTTCCACTTGCTACTTCTTCCCTCCTTTCTGACCACGCCCCTCACTTTTTTTTCCCTCTTTCCCCTCCTACTGCCTGTAGGGCAAGTTAGATTTCTATACTTATCAGGGTAAGTTATTCCCTTCTTGAGCCAGATCTGATGACAATAAAGCTCAAATACTACTCTTCTCCCTCCCTTCTTTCCCTGTACTATAATGTGTTTTGTGCCTCTTCATTTGATATAGTTTACCCTTTTCTACTACCTCCTTACTTCTTCTCCCATAACCCTCCTTTTACATCTCTTAATTATGTTTTTTGTCCTTATATCAGTTTTTTTATACAGACATTCACAGTCTATGTGTATCCCTTTCAATTGTTATGATAGCTGTACTATTCTCAAGATGGATATATATGTATATGTATACATATATAAAAAATACATGATATAATCCAATATAAAGATGTAAATAATTTGCCCTTATTGATTAATAAGTTTTGTGGGCAGGGTTTTCCCCCTGGTTACCTTTTTATGTCTCTCTTGAGTTTTGTATTTGATGATCAAATTTTCCACTGAATTCTGGCCTTTTCTTCAGGAAGGTCTGGAATTCCCTTATTTTGCTGAATGTCCATCTCCATGCCTGAAAAATTATGCTTAATTTTGCTGGATAGTGATCCTTTGTTGTAGTCCTAGCTCCTTTCCCCTTCGTAATATCATATTCCAATTTCTCCTCTCATTTAATGTAGAAGCTGAAAAATCCTGCAAGATCCTTACTATAGTTCAATGATATTTGAATTGTTTCTTTTTGGCAGCTTGCAGTATTTTCTACTTGACTTTGAAATTCTGAATTTTGACTATAATATTTCTTGGTGTTTTCAATTTGGGATCTCTTTCAGGGGTGATTGGTGGATTCTTTCAATGACTACTTTACCCTCTGGTTCTAGGACCTCTGGACAGTTATCTTTGATAATTTCTTCGAAATTTCTGGTAGACCAATAATTTTTAAATTCTCTCTCCTGGATCTATTGTCCAGGTCGGTTGTTTTTCCAATGAGATATTTCACATTTTTTTCCTATTTTTTCGTTCTTTACATTTTGTTTTACTACTTCTTGATACCTCATAGAGTCATAAGCTTCCACTTGCTCAATTCTAATTTTTAATGAGTTGCTGTCTTCATTTTGCTTTTGAGTCTCCTTTTCCAATTGTTTGATTTTACCTCTCAGGGTGCCATTTTCTCTATTTAGATTCTGAATCACCATAGCCATTTCACCAATCTTATTTTTTTAAGGACTTGATTTTGTCAGTGGTTGTTTTTTTTTCATTTTTTCCATTTTTTCTTTTACCTCCCTAATTTGGTTTTTAAAATCCTCCTTTAGCTCTTCCAGTAATGCTTTTTGGGCTTGAGACCAGTTCACATTTCCTTTTGAGGTATCAGATGTGGGTATAGTGTCATTGCTATCCTCTTCCAAATTGGTATTTTGATCATGCCTGTCTCCATTAAAAAGAATCAATGGTCCTCAGTTTTTTTGTGTTCTTCTTCATGTCGTTTAGCTTTTTCCTGGCTTTACATTGAATTTCTGCTTTTAGGGCTCAGGGCTGTCTGTTCCAGGCTTCTTGTTCTGGGGATTGTGAGTCTAGTTACTGGCTTTGTGTATTATAGCCTTTAGTTTCCTGAGGTGTGGGGGAGGGGTCTGGCTGCCTGAAGTCTCCTCTTCCCCTGGGGCTGCTCTCCAGCACTGTCACTCTTCAGCAATTGTCTCAGCTGTTTGTTGTTTGTGCTGGTGTCTGTCACTTCCCCTGGGGATGCAAGGGTACATCTAGCTTCCTGGTGTTGACCCCTGCTGGCTCTGCTGCTCTGAGACTCAGGAACTCCCTGTGCTCTGCCACTGAAGCCCCACTTCTGTCTCCTGTATTCCTGGGGTTTTTCCTGAGGAATTCTCTGGGTCGGGGATGAGAGCTTAGAGCCATTTACCCGGACATTATGTCTCCCAGAAGTTCAAGAAGATGTGTTTCATACCTTTGGTCTGCAAGCCTCAGTAGGTGATGTCTCACGGCTGGTGGTATTGGCTGCTGCTTCTCGTCGCTTCCACAGACTCCCGTCCTGGGGATCTCTGCCAGTTTTGGATGCCCACCTTTCTCCCAACCTGTCTCACTGGTTGGTTTAAAGCATTTTTCATAAGACTATGGTTATCTTTAATTTCTTCCTTTGAAAACTGCTTGTTCATATCCTTTGAACATTTATCACTTGGGGAATGACGTCTATTCTTATAATTTTGATTCAGTTCTCTATATATTTTAGAAATGAGGTCTTTATCAGAGACACTGGTTTTAAAAATTCTTTCCCAGTTTTCTGCTTCCCTCCTAATGCTTGTTTCATTGGCTTTGTTTGTACAAAAAAAACTTTTCAATTTAATGTAATCAAAAGTATCCATTTTGCATTTTGTAATGTTTTCTATATCTTGTTTGGTCATAAATTCTTCCATTTTCCATAAATCTTACAGGTAGAATATTCCTTGCTCTCTCAGATTGCTTATAGTATCAGCCTTTGTATCTAAATCATGAACCCATTTTGACTTTATTTTGGTATACTTTGGTAAGATATTGGTCTATGCAACTCCAAAAGGCTCATGATGGAAAATGCTAACCACATCCAGAGAAAGAATTATAGAGTCTGAATGCAGATTGAAGCAAACAATTTGCTCTCTTTTTTTTGTTTTGTTTCTTCTTTCTTGTGGTTCATTCCATTGGTTATAATTCTTCTTTGCAACATGACTAATGTGAAAATGTGTTTAATGTGAATGTATATGTAGAGCCTATATCAGATTGCATGCTGTCTTGGTGAGGGAGGATGGGGGAAAGAGAAGGAGGGGGAGAAAATTTGGAACTCAAAAGCTTGTGGAACCAAATGTTGTAAACTAAAAATAAATTAATTAATTTAAAAGAAAAAAAATATTGGTTATGCCTAGTTTCTGCCATACTATTTTCCAGTTTTCCCAGTAGTTTTTTTGTCGAATAGCAAGTTCTTATCCCAGAAGCTGGAGTCTTTGGGTTTATCAAACAGTAGATTATTATAGTCATGGGCTACTGCGTCTTGTGTACCTAACCTATTCCACAGATCCACCAGTCTATTTCTTAGCCAGTACCAAGTAATTTTGATTACTGCTGCTTTACAATACAGCTTAAGATCTTGTATGGCTAGGCCACCTTCCCAAGCATTTCTTTTCATTAATTCTCTTGAAATTCTGGAAAAATCCAAATTCTTAAAGGAAAAGTTAAATTAGTAACAGGGGAAATAGCAAAATTATGCTACTGTAGGATATCAACTTGCCCCTTTCGGAGCTAGATAAATCTAGAAAAAAAATAAAGAAGTTAAGGAAATGAGTAGAATTTCCGAAAAGTTAGATATGATAGCCTTCTGGATAAAATTGAACGGGAAGGGAAAGAATTACTGTTTTCTCAGCAGTACATGACATCTACACAAAAATTGCCCATACATTATTGCATAGAAACCTCAAAGTCAAATACAGAAAAGCAAAAATATTAAATGCATCATTTTCTGATCATAATGCAATAAAAATTACATACAATAAAGTATTCATGGAAACTCATTTTTATCAGTGGCTTTTTCCACAACATGACTAATATGGAAATATATTTTGCATGATTGTATGTTTAAACTTATGTGAAATTTCTTTATGTCTCAGGGAGGTGACAGGAGAAAACTTGAAACTCAAAATTTAAAACAATGTTAAAAATGTTTGTACATTTAATTGGAAAAATAAAATATTATTTAAAAAAGAAGCAGTTAATAGATGGATGATTCATGGGAAGACAGGCTTCACATTGATCAAAGTGAGGAATTGAGAAAAAACAAATATTGGTTTTCTATGTTAAATTCTATTCTCTAATTGATTCTATTCTGTAACTGCCTAAGCCAAGTTTCTTTGTCTTTAAATTCAGTTCAGAAATTCACAGTTCAAAAGTTCAGTTTCCCTATCAAAATACTTTAATTGAAAGAAGCCTGCTATCTTAAATTTAAGATTTCAATTTCCTTATAAGTCACTGTTAATTGAAATAAACCTGTTATCTCTACACCAGTTACTGTCCTTGGGCGATTAGTAGAAATGTGTTATCTATTAGGTTCAGAAGTTAATCTTTCCTTTGAATCACTTCATGTCAAGGAAGTCTGTTATATCTGTTCCACTAACGAGGAGCAACCAGGTGGTATGATGGATTGAGTAGCAGGCCTGGAGACAGGAAGACTCATCTTTATGAGTTTAAACCTGGCTTCAGGTACTTACTAGCTGTGTGACCCTGGGCAAAGCATTTAACCCTGTTTGTCTCTGTTTCCTCATCTTTAAAATTAGCTGGAGAAGGAAATGGCAATCCACTCCAGTATCTTTGCCAAGAAGGGGTTCAAAGAAGATTTAGACATGACTGAAAAATGACTTAACAAAATAATAGCATATTTCACATGTTATGTAGTATGCTTTGTCATATGTGATGCAATGTAATGTGTAGCATAGGGTGCATGTACAACATTAAATATTATAAAGTGTAAAATAACAATTTGGGATTGCATAACAAGATGATATAGTATGCTTTGCAGCATGTCTTTCTTACTGTAACTTATAACAGGTGGTACACTATGACATACATACATTACACTGTTGTAAACTGAAACTATTAGTAATGTTCTGTAGCTAATATATCTTATTCAGAACTGAGCGTGTTCAGTTTGGCTAACATGGAGCCACTGCTTAGCCACCCATATTCTGGCTGATTTGGGGAGATGCACTGGGCTCCCTGTGAGACAAAACTAACCATGCTCAAAGCTGGGTTAGAAATGTTGACTAAAGCCTATTATATAATGGCAGAAAATGTCCAAAAAGTAACAAAATGGTTTAAAAGTACTTTTTATCAGATATATGAGATTCGAAGAAAGACTAATTCCCCCATACATGCCTTTTTTAAGAAATATTGCTTACCCAGAGTGACAAAAGCAATGAGGAAACTTATTTAGAGGGGAGTCAGATAGGAAAAAATAAGGTTAAGAAGTCATACTATCATTTTGTCACATGACTTAATAATATTACATTCATTTGTAACCTTTCATCTTTTTGCATAAATATTTTTTAATTATTGTGTTTGTATAAATGATAATTAGAAAGTAATAAAAAGAAATACTTACCCCTTGAAAACTTGATCCAAAACAAATTTGTTAATTACACTTTTGAGAGGCAGCATTGTGACACTGAGAGAGACCTAGCCTCAGGGCCATTAAGACTGGGGTTTGTTGTCATGCCTTTGATACATATTGACTGTTTCACCCTAAGGATGTCACTTAGCCTCTGATGCTTTAAAAACATTTTAAGTATTGTCTTAATACAACTCTAAAAATAATAAATTATAGAGAAGTTACTGACTGGTATGGTATAGGTTATTGCCTCATCCAGAAGTCCTCTATACCTATAAATATCATAGATCCAGTATTTTCTATGACTTCCATGAACAGGTCATGAAGGGTTTTTTTTTCCTTCAGTATCCTTTTTATTTTTCCCCAGTTACATGTAAAAACTAATCTTTAACATTTGTTTTTAAAACTCCGAGTTCCAAATTCTCTCCCTTCCACCCATGCCATTGCACCCCCATTGAGAAGTCAAGAAGTTTGATATAGGTTATACATGTATGGTCATGCAAAATATATCCATAATAGTAATGTTGCAAAAGAAAACATAGACAAAAAAAGTTAAGAAAAATTTTAAAAAGAGTAAATAAAAAGCATGCTTCAATCTCTGTTCAGATATCCATCTCTGGGGATGGATAGCATTCTTCATGATAAGACTTGAGAGTTATCTTGGATTTTACTGCTGAGAATAGCAAAATCATAGCTGATCGTTTTACAATATTGCTGTTACAGTACATTTCACTTTGCATCAGCCCATGCAAGTCTTTCTGAGTTTTTCTGAGAGTATCCTGCTCATAATTTTTATATACAATTGTATTCCATCATAATCACACACCACAGCTTGTTCAGTCATTCCTCAATTGATAGGCATCCCTCAATTTCTAATTCTTTGCCCCCAGAAATGAACTGCTACAAATATTTTTTGCACATAGACATCCTTTTCCTTTTTATTTTTTAAAATCTCTCTTGGGATACAGACCTCGTAGTGGTATTGCTAAGACAAAGAGTATCCATGGTTTTATAGCCCTTTGGGCATATTTCCAAGTTGCTCTACAGAATGGTTGAGTCAGTTCATACCTCTAACAACAATGCATTCATGTCTCATTTCTTCCTACATCCCCTCCAGCATCTGTCATTTTCCTTTACTGTCCTATTAGCCAATCTAACAGGTATGAAGGTAGTACCTCAGAATTGTTTTAATTTGCATTTTTCCAGTCAATAGTGAGTTAGAGTATTTTATATGACTATAGATTACTTCAATTACTTCATCTGAAAACTGATCATATCTTTTAATCATTTAGCAGTTGAGGGATGAATTTTTAAAAAAAATATAAATTTGACTCAATTCTCTACATGTTTGAGAAATGAGGCTTTAGCAGAGAAACTTGCTTCACAATTTTTCTATTGCTATTGCTAACTGTATTTCCCTCCATCCTATTCCCCCACCCCATTTATTCTATCTATTCTCTCCTTTCACCCTGACACTCTTCAAAAGTGTTTTGCTTCTGACTACTGCTTCTCCCAATCTGCCCTCTATTCTGTCATGCCCTATCCATCCTCTTCCCCTCTTACTTTTCTGTAGGGTAAGATAGATTTCTACAATCAATTGAGTGTGTATGTTATTCCCTCTTTCAGCCAATTCTGATAAGAGTAAGGTTCACTCATTTCCTCATACCTCCCCCATCTTCCCCTCCACAGTAAAACTTTTTCTTGCCTCTTTTACCTGAGATAATTTTCCCCATTCTACCTCTCCCTTTCTCTTAGTAGATTCTTCTCTCACCTCTTAATTTCATTTTTTAGATATCTCCCCTTCATAGTCAACTCACACCTGTGCCCTCTATATATACTCCTTCTAAATATCTTAATAATGAAAAAGTTCTTATGAGTTACAAGTATCATCTTCTCATGTAGGAATTAAAACAGTTTAAGCTTATTTAGTCTCTTATGATTTCCCTTTCCTGTTTACCTTTTTATGTTTCTCTTGAGTCTTGTATTTGAAAGTCAAATTTTCTATTCAGCTCTGGTCTTTTCATCAAGAATGCTTAAAAGTCCTCTCTCTCATTTGGATGTCCATTTTCCCCCCTGAAGGATTATACTCAGTTTTTCTGGGTGAGTGATTCTTGGCTATAAAACTAGCTCCTTCATCCTTCAGAATATCATATTCTAAGCCCTCTGATCCTTTAATGTAGAAGCTGCTAAACCTTTTGCTCTCCCAACTCTGGCTCCACCATATTTTAATTGTTTCTTTCTAGCTGCTTGCAATATTTTCTCCTTTACCTTAGAAATCTAGAATTTGGCTACTATATTCCAAACACTTTTCATTTTGGAATTTCTTTCAGGGGGTGATCAATGGATTGTTTTAATTTCAATTTTACCAGCTGGCTCTAGAATATCAGGGCAGTTTTCCTCAATAATTTCTTGAAAGATGACAGCTAGGCTCTCTTTGGATAATGGCTTTCAAGTAATGCAATAATTTTTAAATGAGCTTTCCTGGATCTATTTTCTAGGTCAGTTGTTTTTCCAATGAGTTATTTTACATTGTCTTTTGTTTTTTTCATTCTTTTGGTTTTGTTTTGTTATTTCTTGATTTCTCATAAAGTCATTAGCTTTTATTTGCTCAATTCTAATTTTAAGAAATTATTTTCTTCAGTGACTTTGGATCTCCTTTTCCACTTGACCAATTCTGTTTTTTTTAAGGTCTTGTTTTCCTCATTGGATTTCTGGACATCTTTTACTATTTGGCCTTGTCTGTTTTTTAAGGTGTCATTTTTTTCAGCATTTTTTGTTTCCTTCACGAAGCTGTTGACTAGTTTTTCATGATTTACTTGCGTCACTCTCATTTCTTTTCCCAATTTCTCCTCTGCCTCTCTTACTTGATTTTCAGAATCCTTTTTGAGCTCTTCCATGGCCTAAGACCATATTTTTCTTGGAGGCTTTGGATGTAGGAGCTTTGATTTTTTCACCTTCTTCTGAGTGTGTGGTTTGATCTTCCTTGTCACCATAGTAACTTTCTTTAGTAAAAGGTTTTTTTTTGTTGTTGTTACATTGTTCAAGCATTTTTCCAGCTTATTACTTAACTTTCAAGTCTTTGTTAAAGTAGGGCTCTGCATCCAGGATTATAACCAGGGTAATCTCTGTGGGTTTAGAGTTCAGGTAGCAGCAGCTACTGCTACTGTTGCTGCTGCTGCCACTGCCTATTCAGTCACTACTGAGGCCTGCTCCTGGTTTCCTGGGGCTGGGACTGTGCTGGTGTGGCCTGTGCTAGACTGTGCTCCACTCTCACTCAGGTGGGACAGACGCTTACTGCTGAACTTCTGTATCAGTAAGGCAATAAAAACAATATAGATGATAATTGTCAAAGTGCCTATGTGGTTCTGTATCACAAAATATATGAGACTCTCCACATAGAAAGTAGAAGAAGTAAATCATTTATTCAGGCACCAGAGAACCGTATCCCATAGCCATCTGCCCAATCCATCACAGCAGCAAAGAATTTGATACATAATATCACAGTATAGAGCCTTGCCATCCCAAAATCTCTCCACCCCGTGGTGGGGCCTTCTCACAAAACAATCAAAACTCACAGTACAGCTATCACAGGTCAGCTCTATTTTCCTCACCTCTAACTGTCATTAACAGCCATAATTGCTCTCTCAGCATTTCCTGTGACACAACTTCCTTTTCCTCTCAGCAAGATGCTCCTGTTACATGTGACTTAGTCTTCCTGTGACATAAGCAGCTCACATGGCCTGTTAATGGGTGGGAAAGATCTTCAAATCTAAATTGCTATTACACCTTCCAAGTTGTTTTGGCTTCTATGGGGTGAAAGGTCTGAACACCACCACTACTACCAGTGTTTCCAGCATAGAGACCTGCTCTGGATTTGCTTGGGCCTGGTCTTTGCTGGTCTGGCCTGTACTATACTGTGTTTCTTTTTCGCCTTGTCGTAACAGACCTTTTTTGCCAGCCTTCCAAGTTCTCTTGGGCTGGAAATTTGTTTCTCTCTGTCTTTTTGTGGATCCTGCTATTTTAGAATTTGTTTGGTCATTTTTAAAAGTATTTATTCTGCCATTTTGCCTCTGCTCCCTCTAGGTCATAAAATTTTAATCATCAGCCAAGTTTGAATTAAAATGAATATTTCACTTTCTTTCCTGCCAAAAGATCTAAATTGACAGTTACTGCTATATTTCCTTAGTGTCTCTAAGTGCTTTACAAACAGGTCAACAGCAAGCTTAGACCTGGTAAAAATTGTCATGCACTGGGAGTTTCTTGGTATCATTACAATTTTTCTTCCTAAAACCCTTTTCTTCCTCAATATTTTTAGTCTATATATCCAGGCTGTCCACTCCCTTCTGTAAAAGAAAAAGGAAATGATATGATAATCTAATTCATGGTGAGGTATTTGGAATTGGTGTCAACTCTTTCAACCCATTTGTATTTTTGAAAAGGATGTCAGAAAACAAACAATATTTATCCCCAGACCACTGGGTGCGTCGGCAATCTAATGTGAGAAGCTGTTTAGGGATGGGGAGAGATTTAAAAGTATCCTTCAAAGACCTTAGGTCATGGCAAACTAATTGAAAACCTTTTTTTCTGGGCAGCTAAATAAAATGGTACCTAAAGTGCTGGACTGGAAGTCCATCTGGCCTTTCAAGACAGGAAAACCTGATTTCGAATTTAGTATGAAGCACTTGCTAACTGTGTAACCCTGGACAAGTCACCTAACCTCTCTCAAATTCAGTTTTCTTATCTGCTAAGACAGAGGTTTTGCACTTGATGATTTTAATTTTTTTAGGTATAAGTCTATGATCCCATGATCTTATAAGGATCCACTAGGAAACCATTTACCTAAAAAAAAGTGTATACATACATACATACATACACATATGTATAAGTATGTTTGTTTATATATGTATGTACGTACACATGCATGTATGTGTACATATACATGTACATATACATGTATATTCCATATAGCTTCAGTTTTGACACAAATAAAAAGGCAGAATGGTACAATGCATGGAATATTGGCCTTCCAGTCAGGAAGCCGGGGATACAATTTAAACCTCAGACACTTGCTAACTTTGTTATGCTGGGCAAGGATTAATTTCTCTGTTCCTCAGCTTTGTTCATTTAATTTTATTCTGTTCTGTTCTGCTTTATTTTATTTCTGCCACAAAAATGGGAGAATGGAATAAATAGTCTATAAAATCTCTTTCAGAAAAAATCTATGATAAACTCTATATTTTGAAACATAAAAAGGGTTTCAAGGTTTTTCACTACTGTAGTCCTCTCAATAATGTTTGCAAAAGGATAATGGAAAATATTCTTTCCACATCATATCCCCAAATAAGTTTATTAAGATTTATGTAATAACATTCAATGAAATTATGGATTTATCAATGTAACAGTGTAAGCATCTCTGAGAAAAAAATTGTAAAGCAATTTGTAAACTTCTAACCATTAAATGAATGTCACCTGCAATAATAATAAAAATTAAATTTTGAGTTTTATAGCATTATATGAATGTCAGATATTATTATATTGGTCATCTCAACAGCCATAGCTTTCTCCCTTAAATGACTTGAGGAAAATTGATCACAGGAAACACTGGATTGGCAAGATCCTAGAAAGGCTTATCACATTACTGGTTAATATGCTGTTGATAGCTTCAGAAATCATTCAGAAAACATTCAGAAATTTTAATTTCTTCCTTTTCAAGACATACTAGCTAATTAGAGATACTTTCACATTAAGCCATTTGTTGATGAAAAACAGAAAAATATTTTTGTATGTATTAGGAATATTTATGTTGATTTTCAAAGGATATAAAAATAAATAAACCAAATAAATTTTAATGATATTGAATGTTCCCTAACTTGTATGTGAACAATTTGATATCGTATGGAGGAAAATAAAGATTTCTGATTAATTGGAAAGTAGAAAAATAACAAAAAAATGAAGCATTTTCAAAAATATCAAAGTAATAGGTGGAATGGATATGAAATGTTGAAGCTTTATAGCTATAGAGAATTGTGTTACTTTAAATAATTTGCATATGAATATTTTATGCCTAACAAAATGTAAAGTTTTCAAAAATGAGAAACCACATAAATATTTTGTTACTGAGAGATAATATAATAAAGAATATTTATACAACGGGGGAAAATTTGTAGAGTTATTTCTTTTTAAGGGAATGACAAATCACTGAGAGTCATGATACCTAAAGTTGAGCCATTGATATAAATAATAACTTGATAGAAATACCTAACATAGGAATATGCAAAAAAAAGTTTAAAGGTATTCTAGGGATGCTAAAAAAACCAATGTGACCAGCTATGGTAGTTAGAAGAAGTCAGATTACGGGAGGCATCATCTAAGTGATTCCTGAATGGTGGTGGGAGAATTGAATTCATTGCCCAAGAGGTTCAATGACAGCAGTTGTCCTTAAGTGTCACCTAGGGTTGAAGAGAAGTGAATCTTCTCATAAGGGCCTGTTACTCTCTACTGTACTTCTGGGGTGTAGGGTGTGTTCAGGTAGGACTAGTACCTCTGGGGTAATGGCTGCTGAGCCCTGTTCAGGCTGCTTTCCACCTTTGATGTCCACCTATTCCTCCCAGCTCTCACCTGTGGCTCCAAGAAGCTGTAGCATGCACAGTGGCTACACCCCAGTAAATTATTTTGGCAGACAGGCTAAACCAGGTGTATTGGCAATCAAAATGGGCTCTCAGCACTTAGTTCAACTAAGTGCACTTGAAGAGTTTGGCCTTTATTTCCTTGATTAAATTAGGAGTCCTTGATGACCTCCTTGCCTCAAGGGAAAGCCTAGTTTACATGGGTTTGAGTGACATGTTTGTGACATGAGAGGCTTTTAGACCACATGGGTTTAAGTCACGTGGGTGAGTCACATGTGTGACTCACCCTTGACCCTGAGAAAGATTCAGGGGTTGGCTTTCTTTTTTTAGGAGCTCTGACCCACAAGCAGTGGTGGCACCCATGACTCTGGGCCAGCCCTTGTTATGAGCTCCTGGGCTGAACTTAGATGTTGGTAACTATGAATTGTATTTGGTCTGTCTGTCGATGTTTGTAATTTGTTTGTATTAGCTCTGAAGTTCAGAGTGTTTGCTTTTTCCACTGAACTAAGTGAATGGTATTTGTATGCTGAATTAAAGTAAGCCTGTTAACCCCTTAATGTTGCTTTCCTTAGTAAAGCAGATCAAAAGAACCTGGGCTTTTGCAGCCATCTGTGAGCTGGTTGTTGTTGATTATACACTTCCCACAGCAGCTGCTAACCAGATTGTTGAAATACCAGGTTGAGAGTAACCAAAGAGTCTCAAACCCATTGGTGAGTTAGCGGGGTGTTTACCCGAAGCATGTGAAGGATTCCCCTGGTGTGTTGGGCAGATGAGTACAATTTGTTTCAACAGCCATGAAGGCAACTGAAGTAGGCATTGTAGAGTGCTTAGAGTTTAGTTAGACAATGAGGAGGCCAAGGTCATCCACTGCATCTTGAGCCATCACCAGTCGTGTTGATTCTGCCTTGCCACTGGACTGTAATGACTATGGATGAGAGAGTGAGGCCAATGGCTTCATGCAACTCTGCCTCACTTAAATCCAATTTATGTGCAAATCAAATGACATCACCCATACCATTTTACCATTTTACCTACCTCAAAGCTCTGTGGCAACAGGCAAATGAAGAAGCTGCAGGTGTGGATACACTGGGAGTTGTAGTCACAATCCTGCACACAGGCAGCCCAGGCCATGGGGTCATTTCTCATTGGAAGCAGCAGTGGGATTTGGCAACCCCCTGGGTATCTGAGCAGCCTTTAAAGGATCACATTGCTCATCAATGAGTGTGTGGAAGTGACTAGAAAAGGTGCCCTAAAAATTGTCTGCTTACCCAACCCTGGCCTGATTATCACAATAGGCTGGAAATCCCACTCTGAGGTCAAAACACAATAAGATGTCCAAAAATGTGTGCAAAGACAGTTCCACTCACCATTGGCATGTGCAATGTGTGCACACTTATAAACAACACAAAAGCCAGTAGACTTGAAAGGCTAATAGCTCTTGTTGAAAGAGAACTCAGCAGATACCGCATCCAAATTGCAGCCTAGAGTGAAACAAGGATGACAAATGAAGACCAGCTTACTGAAGTTGGAACAGGATACAAGTTTTTCTGAAGTGGCTACAGTGAAAGGGAGTGCCGTGAAGCTGGTGTATGTTTTACAATCAAAACTAGTCAACAAGCTCGTATGTCTGCCAAATGGAGTGAAAGACAGGCTCATGACAATGCAATTGCCAATTGCAAGAAAAAATCATGCCACCATCATCAGTGCCTATGCTCCCACCATTACAAACCCTGATGACGTCAAAGAAAAATGTTGTGAAGACCTGGAGACCCTTATCATCAATGTGCCAAAAAGAGGACAAGCTTATAATTCTGGATGACTTTAATGCTAGAGTGGGCTCAGACTACCAGACTTGGCAGGGAGTCATAGGGAGGAATCGAGTTGGAAAGAGGAATAGCAATGATCGCTTACTACTGAAGACTTGTGCAGCACATGAACTCATCACATACACTGTCTTCTGTTTACCTAAGTGCAATAAAACTTTGTGGATGCACTTTCACAGCAAACATTAGCATTTAATAAACTGTGTGATTATAAAGAGAAGAGACAGACAGAATGTGAAAGTGAGGAAGGTAATGTGTGGTATAGAGTGCTGGTCTAATTGTAGACTGATTCTTTCCAAGCTAAATATTTGCATTCAACAAAAGCAGCATCCCCAAGGCAAAATGACTACCAGAGGAATTAGTGTCAACAAATTAGAGCTCTTCTCTGAACTCAGAAACAGCTTCTTGCTAACTTCGAGGGAAAGTTGAGCCAACACACAGTTGGCAACAGTGGAGCAGAAAAAGAGTGGGCAGCTTTCAGAGATTCTGTGTATAGAACTACATTTGCTCATCTGGGCCAGAACACTTTCAAACACCAAGACTGGTTTCATGAAAATGATGGGGAAATTCAGAAGCCACTAGATGAAAAATGAGAACTCCACAGGATTTACCAGCAGGATATTTCATCCATTTCCAAGAAGGCAGTGCTTAATCCTGTTATGCCCTGCCCCCTGCTTCCAGTTTCTCCATCTTGCCCCAGCTCACCCCATTGTTTTTACTTCCATCTCCACGGACCCCACTGTTTGTGTTCCCTTCTCCACGGAAATAATGCTGCCTCAGCTTGTCCCACTGTTTGTGATCCCATCTCCATGGAAATCAAATTGTGTTCTTTCCCTTTAAGTACCCTTTCTCTTCCCCAGCTTGGGGCTGTTTGATTTCAGTAATTACTCCAAACGTTGTGTGCTTGAATAAATCCACATCCAAATTTATATCTGGGTCTCGCTCGCTTTTTATTTTGGCACATTTCCATCAATAGTAAAGCACAAGAAAAACTTAGAGAAATGCAGGATTCTTGGCTCAGTAAGAAGGCAGATGGAATTCAGTTTTATGCTGATAGTAACACTCCAAAGCTCTTTTATGGTGCCCTGAAGGTTTTTTATGGTGCCCTTTAGGTTATTTATGGTCCAAAGACCTATGGTACATCTCACCTACTCAGTGATGATAGAGTCACATTGATTAGTGATAAGGATATGATCCTATAGAGATGGACTTTACACTTCCATGGGGTTCTCAAGAGACAGTCATCAATCAATGCTGAGGCCATTGATCATTTAACTCCCTAGATGAAGTTCCAACTATAGAAGAGGTTTTGAATGCCATTAGGGTGCTTTCGTGTGGCAAAGCATCTGGTGCTGATTCTATTCCAGTTGATATTTACAAGGTAGGGGATCCATTGCTCAAAGAAAAGGTGACTGAAATTTTCCAGGTTATATGGCAAGAGTAGGTTGTCACCCAGGAGTTCATGGGTACCTCCATTGTCCATCTCTATAAAGGCAAAGGAAATAGATTGTCCTGTGACAATCACAGAGGGGAATCTCTCTCTCTTAGTCATTGCTGGCCAGATTCTTGCCAGAGTCCTCCTTAATAGGCTGATCCTTCACCTGGAAAATGGTCATCCACCTGAGAGTCAGTGTGGTTTCAGAAAGGGCAGAGGCATGCTTGCCCAGGTTCTGGACAGTGGACAATGCTTTTGTGCTTAGCCAGTTACCCTTGTAATGAAGCAGGGCTTGCTACCATGCTTTTTAGCATAATGTTTTCAGGCCTATTGTCAAATGCTTTCAATGAGGATGAACATGGCATCAAGGGCAGCTACCACATTGGTGGTGAATTCTTTAACCAGAAAAAGCTACAAGCCAAGACCAAAGTGGAGGAAGTGTTGGTGCATGATTTTCTGTTTGCAGGTGATTGTGCACTCAGTGCAGCCTCTGAAGCTGAGATGCAACAAAATATGGATCAATTTTCTACTTCTTCAGCCAATTTTGGCCTAAAAATTAACAGCAAGAAAACACGAGCGCTCCATCAACCACCACCATGCCATCCATATGTAGAATCATTGGTTAGAGCAAATAGAGAAGTTTTGAATGCTGTGGATAAGTTCACTTACCTTGGTAGTATACTTCCCAAGGAAGTACATATTGATAATGAGGTTGATGCATGCATTGCCAGAGCTAGCTCAGAGTTTGGTAGACTCCAAAGAAAAGTATGGGGGAGAAGAGGTATTAGACAGACTACCACACTGAAGGTCTACAGAGCAGTCATCCTGACCTCGTTGCTGTATACCTGTGAAACCTGGACAGTCTACCAGCACCATGCCAGGAAACTGAATCATTTCTATTTGAATTGTCTTAGAAAGATTCTGAAGATGACCTGGTGGGATAGGGTACCAGACACTGAGGTCCTTACTCAAACTAAACTGCCAAGTATTCAAACTCTTTTTTAGAGAGTGCAACTCTGATGGGCTAGCCATGTTGTTCAAATGTGAAATGTACACTTGCCAAAGAGACTGTTTTATGGAGAACTCACATAGGACAAGCATCCAAATGATGGTCAGAAGAAGCGATACAAGGATACTCTCAAGAACTTTGAAATTGATTGTTTGATATGGGAGATACTGGCACAGGACCGCTCAGCATGGCATACCCACATCAGAGAAGGTGCTGTGCTCCATGAACAAAGTAGAATTGAAATAGCTCAAAGGAAATGCAGGATGTGCAAATTTAGAGACTCCACCCCAAACATTCACATGGACTATTTGTACCTGACCTGTGGAAGAGTATTCCAAGTTCATATTGGTCTGATCAGCTGTAATGGCAAGTAAAGTGGGAGTTTTTGTTGTCTTTTGGTTTGGAGTGCTTTTCAGCACTAAGGCAATCAAGTGCTTTGGAGTCTTGCCTTTGTTTCAATCAAGAGTCTTTGATTGAATCAGGAGTCTTTGATGACCTGCTTAAGTCACAGGAAAGCTTAGGTCACATGGTTTTGAGTCGCATTGTTGTGATGCCCTCTGACCCTGAAGAAGTGTATGTATATGCTGAGGTTAGCATGTTGTTTTGGGGCTCACTGACTGGAAGAGTGTCATGTGATTTGACCAGACAAGACTCTGGGTTGCCATTAAAGAGCCCCCCAGCTTTGAAAAACCCAGATTTTTGTGCTTCTCCTTCTGGTAACTACGTATGTAAAGTCTTGGACAGACAGCTAGAAGCCTATCTGCTGATTGGTGTCATTTTGCTCTGTTTTGTTTGTGTTTTCTTTGAAGTTCAGAGTGCTGATTTTTTCCCCTGAACTAAGTGAATGATATATGTGTGTTTAATTAAAGTGAGAATGTAAACCCTTAAAGTTGTTTTCCATAGAAAAGCAGATTAAAGAAACTGTGCTAGCAGCCCTCCTGTGTGTTGGTGTTATTGGTCTTACATAGCCACAGTAGCAGCAAGTAGCATTGTTGTTGCATCAGCTACAGTTGGACACATTGAAATTTGACTCTAGCATAGTGATGCCATTTTGCTCCTCTTTGAGAATGAAAGACAAAAACCAACCAACTGTACCTCTGACTTAAGATGAAGAATTTATCCCGGGCAAATGAGTTTTTATGCCTAATGTGATTTCCTACAAAATTCCTATAATTCTGTGCTCCTTTGAATGCATTGGTGAAAAAGCATGACACAGATTTTTCTGGATGATGACATAGCATCTTGTATATTTATTTTTATGCATTAATTTCAATATATTATATTGTATTTTTAATTTTATTTTTTCTTAAGTTGATGGTCATGATTAAGATTACTTATGGATATCATGAAAGTTCATACCTAGCTAGGAAAAGGGGCCTCCCTTTGCTTTCCTCCAACACCTGGGGCTCACTAAGGTCTGGGGAAATCTTGGCTGCCTTCTCACTTGATTACAGTCTTCATGAAACATAAAACAGCCCGAGATTTTAAGTGAAATCAGCCAGTTCCTCCTCTTCCTCATCCCACCCCTTTTTGAAAAATGGTTTCTCAATCTTATCTGTTCTCTCTCTCTCCCTCCCACCTCCCTACCCCCATTTCTTTTTATCTCTCTTTCCCTCACTTCCTCCTCCTCTACACACACACACACACACACACACACACACACACACACACACATGCACACACAGTATTAAGATATATACTTCCTAGGAAATTCTTAAAAATTTTTGAGAAACACCTTTATTCACCTACCAATAGGCAAACTCCTTGCCAACTTCCCCAAAGCTTAGAGGAAGTTGTCCATTCACCTCACTAGAGCTCCCATCCTTTATTCCCTCCTTTAAGCCTCCAATCCCACTCTAGTTGCCATGCTGACCTCAAATAGTAGTGCTTTTTTATTTCTTTACAAAGCCTTCCATTGATGTCATGCGATATCAGTAAGTCAAGATTCATAATATTGCTGATGACCATGAATATACCTGTATAGTTTGGAATCGTAAAATATAAGAGACTCTTTATATAGAAGGCAGAAGAAGTAAAACATTTATTCAGACACCAGAGGATCAAATCCCAAAACCAATAATTCCAGTTTGATATAGCAACAATTGTATCCCAAAACCAGTAAGTACACTTCACTATAACAGCAAGGAAATTAAAACACAATATCTAAGCAAGGAGCCAAGCCAACTTGTAATCTTCCCCTCTGCTGGGGCCTTCCATAAACACTCACTCACAAACCCTAACTGTCTGCTTGCCTGTGTCTTCCTGCAGTTCTGAAAGCCCTTGCAGTTCTCTCTCTCTCTCTCTCTCTCTCTCTCTCTCTCTCTCTCTCTCTCTCTGTGTGTGTGTGTGTGTCTCCTTCTCCTTCGGCTGAATTCTGACCTTATTGGCTACCCTTTTTAGTGCCTGAGGGCTTTATGCTCAATCAGTAAAGGAGTATGTGCCTGAGGCTTAGCACCTAGTTAGCAAAAGATATGGGCCTTCTTACAAACAAGCCTCCCCTAATCAAGCTTCCCTAAACTAGCTCCACTTGAGGCCTATTAAATGGACTGGGAAGATTTTCAATCACATTAACACTACACACAACCACCTCCACTACATCACAAGCTATAATCAAAGGAACTCCCTGCTTCCCTTCTTTATTACCCATGCCAGTCCAGTCCATCTACAATGCTTACTACCACTTCCATCCTGAAATTGACTAAAACTTCTTTGCTGGCTCAATTCATTAAAGCATCTTAATAAGATTATATATGTGAGATCTTCCTCATTTGCTTTTCTTTTTTCTTTTTAAAATATATTTTGTTATATGGGATGACTTTCTATAAGGAGACAGGAAGAAGGATCAGGGAGAAATTTGAGTGATATAAAAAGAAAAAAAGTATCAACAAAAATTAATTTTAAAATGGATTAATATTCTTAGTAACAATTCAATTTAACTAATGTTAAAACAAAACCCCCAATTAAATTTCAAGAAAGATTAATGCAATAAGATATTGCCTCTTTCTATTGCCATACTGGGCTTAGATTCATGGGTTCTTGGAATTTTTCAAGGGTATGCTGGAGCTAGCTTGTGTATCTGAGAGTTGATAAATGTTCAATATGAACATTTATACCTTGGAAATCAGCAAATTCTAAGATTCAATTTATTATTTGTTAGTTGACTATATTTAAAGTAAGAGAAAAAATGTTAATAATACAGATTAAACTAAAAAGTGTGTCCTGACTTTTAGACAGGAAGCGAATTGTTTCCTCCATTTTCTGAGGAATGGTTACTGTATGTGATATGTATGCATGTGTACACACGCATGCATGTGCTTAGGATAATTCTTTCCACTTACAGGGAATGGTTTGGATATTTCATCACACAGTAACCAAATATTAAAACTTGATTATTTATTATTGCACACATATAAGTTTTTGTAAATCATTTACTCATGATCAATATATTGGAATCATTATATCATAATAATACCAATCCTTTATTATTGCCCGCTTAGCAATTACATTCAGAAAAATCTAGTTTGTCTCATACTTTAGTTCTGGGGGAAGAAAGAAAGCCTAAAACTTTATTTTTTGATAAATATAGGTATCACTTTTCTGAATCCAATTTCTAGGAGAATATTTTCACATCGCAATGGGATTGAGAAAAAGGAAGCCAGAGTAATATTTGTCCAAAGTAGGCAACTAAATTATTTCAGACTACTTGGAAATGAACATTTGTTGTTGCTGTTCAGTCATTTCAGTCATGTCCAACTCTTCATGACCTCATGGATTTTTGTCCATCAGGTTTTCTTGGCAAAGATACTGGAGTGTTTGCCATTTCCTACTCCAGTGGCAAAAAGAGGCTAAATGACTTGTTCAGAGTCACACAGCTTCAATTACACATATTCAATTATAGTCCATAAGGTTTAGGAATAATTTTTTTTTGTAAAAAGAAAATTTTTTTGTGTGTATGTTGCACTGTGTACATGCATGTGCACTTGAAGTCTTGATTTTGTCATGCCATGTGAATGGCATGGAATTATAGCTATTAAGTTAGGCTTAGTTTTTCCTCCTTCTTTTCCTTGCATCTTTCTGAGAATGGGTATAGTGGCTTAGGCTGTGATTTCTAAAGAAACAACCAAAAAAACCCACATGTGCGCATATACATATACACACATACATACACACACACACAGACAAAACAATGACAACTTGATAAATTTATCATTTCAGTGCAAGCCAACATCTTAAGTCTGGATAAATGAACTTAATTTTTAATCCTGTAGGATGTGTGCTACCAATGCAGTTTAAGTGTATAGACGTGAGTTTTTCTAAATATGGCTCATAGTGAATAATTGTATCTGTAATCTTATCCACTTCTCTCCAAAGGAGATTTTGATTCATGCCTAAAGGGATCAAGAGAAAGTACCACAAGCATTGTCATCCTGCTGGCTTCAGAGAGTGAGTACTGAACTGATATTATATTTATCTGTCCCCATAAATGTCATTAGTCCAATGGAAATTATTTTTAGATACATGTTGCTCTCTTGATCACTGTTTTTTTTTTTTAACTTAGAATATGTGCCCAAAGCAGCATTCAAAGGCTTGACTCTTCTCAGAAAATTCTAATTACACTAACACCACCACAAGAATGGCTAGCAAAATAAAAATCATTTTCAATGATAGCAAATAAATAGAACTCAGAGAAGTGACAAAAATTGGAACAGACCAAAAACACACTGTGACTGACTTTTTTCCATGGGAGAGGAGATAGCTCAGTTACGAAAAAGAATATCTAATGTCACCTAAGAGATTATTCACCAAAATCTCTAGGGAGGCAAATCAAATGGGAGTGTTTGGGCTAAATAATGATTTGCTTTTGCACATGTAGAATTTTAATATGTCTACAAAACATTCAGTTGAGAATGTTTAATAGAAAGTTGGAGATGTAATAGTGGACATTAGGAGAAAGGTTAGATCTAGATTAGTAGATCTGAGTATTATGTGTATAGAGAAGACACATGAATCCGTGGGAGCAGATGAAATTGCCCATTGAAACAATACAGAATGGAAAGATATGAGGGCCCAAGGATCCCCATAATTAGTTGGCTCAACCTCAATAAAGATCTGGTAAGAGAGACTGGGAAGGAACAGTTAGAGAAATAGGAGAAAAAGAAAGGAACAGACATGAAAAGCTTAAGAAAAGAGAGTATCAAGAAGAGGATTGTTTTATTGTTAAAGGCTACAGAAGTAATGAAAGGATTATGATGAAGAAAAGACCATGAGATTTGTCAATTAAGAGGTTATACATAACTCTGGAGAGAGATTTTTCGGTTGAATGATGAATGGACACATAACTGAAGAGAATATGAAGAAAAGAAGCACAGTCAACCATTGTAGGTGGACTTCTCGAAGGTTTTATCCACAAAAATAAGGAAGGATAAAGAATTACACTTAACATGGATGGACAGATCAAGTGAAGTTTTTGTGAAATGGGCAAAATTTAAATAGATACGTGCTTGTGGTTTTGGCTCCTCTTCATGTTGACTGCATTTTAATGTCATCCTATCCTTCTTTGATCTTCTCAGTGAAGAGAGTCTAGAAATATTTATGTGCTTACATGAAAGCAGAAGCCAGAACACTTCTCTCCCAAGGACTTGCCAACTCCTCACATAGGCATGGTGTGGCAGGCAATCAATTTTTTCCACCAAAGAATTATTCTACATCTTAAAAATTATAAAAAAAAATTCACAAAAACAACAGCAGAAAAAAAGATATCTAGGATTATGTCAATAGATATGGGGGAAAGGACTTGAGAAAATTCAACATCCATTCATGTTTGAGAAACAATAAAATGAATAAGCATAGATAGAATTACTCTAAACATAATTAAAAAACATATCTTAAACCAAAATCTAGCATGTGGAAACATTAGAATTGTCCTATCCTAAAGAGGAAGAAAGTAGATCCAATCTGACTACTTTTCTTTTACATAATACTGGATATTGGCAGTAGCATTGAGAATCAACTGTACATTGGAGGTATTTATGGTTCAAATTAGGGGGTAAAATATCATTTTTGCAAATGATATTATAATATTTCTAGAAATTAGTACCATTTCAACACCATCTCCATCACCACCAACCACGAAAACAACACACACACACACTCACACACACATACACTAAGAACAATAGAACCCTGAAATAAAATTAACTGATTCAAAATACTTGCATTCTTATTTACTAATAGAAAAATAGCAAGAAAAATTATTTTTAAAAGAATTACAATTTACAATAAAAATTTACAATAAAAACAAACCCAATCAAATATTTGGCATTAATCCAATGCACAACATTACTATTTTTTCAATGAAGAATTAAATAGTTGGAAGGAAATACATTCATGGAGAAGTTGTGTTAATATAACACAAATGATAATACTGTTAAATTGAATATATATTTTAAGAAATATCAAAATATATTTTCTTTACAAAACTGGAAAAAAATCAAAATAAAATTAATACACAAAACAAGTGGAAAGGAATATTAAGAAGAGCACTAAGAAGAAAACTTAGTTATATATATTGTATTCCTAATCTTCAAAACATATTATAAAACACTTTTGAAAACTTCATGGAACTCTAAAAAGTGGTGAAGTTGATAAATGGAATAAAATAGATGATAAGCCATCTAACCAAATACGTAAATTTTTTTGACAAACCTTTAAAAATGAAAACCTGGGACAGAATTTAGCAAATATATTTAAGAAAGTTGGTTGGTAATTTTGAGGTAATGGAACATGGATCTGTATCTTAAAATATATACCCAGTTAATGTGAGCAAGATGGGAGAAATAAGCTTAGATCAATCTATGAGTTTCTCTCTGTCTCTGTCTCTCTCATCCATTGATCTATTTTATTGTATTCTCTAAGAAGAATATGAAATATGCTTACCAATAGGAAAGGAGAGATTTTATTTTCTCATTCAACATATGACAATTGGATAGATTTGCCTGAATACATTAAATTTTTTTAAAAATATATAGCAAAAATAAAGATGACAAATAACCAGTTAGGAAATATTTATGGCAACCATGACAAATAAAAATTGACCTCATACCTGTAAGAAGAGATGGTAAAGACTCATGGTGATAAATCTCAGTCCACAATGAATAAATCATAAAATCATATAAATGTATGGCTTTTCAAAAGAATAAATTATAATTGCTAATCAAAACATAAAAATATGTTTAGCTTCATTAATGATTAAATAAGGAAAAATTAAAAGCATTTTGATGTTTTGGGGAAAAAAAGTTATTAAAAGTAGTATGCTGGCAAGGTTCTGATCATTAAAGTCACCCACTGTTGTTGGAATTGAAAGTTTGAAGATATATTTTGGGGGAACGATATTGTGTGGAGTAAAAATTACAAAAATAATCACCCCCAGACTTCAAAATTCTATCATTGAGACTACATTCCGAAAATGTTCTGAAAATAAGAACAAATTTTTATTAGCTATTCAAAGAGTCATGGCATATTTAATTATATGGAATTGGAAAAAGACCTTATTACTGTTTTTGATGCACTAATGTGAATAATAATGCAAATACTCAAAGAAATTTAAGTGGCAATAATGAGTTAAACAAAGAAGTCTGTAAAGAGTTTTTAAACTAATGATAATTTTCTTTTATAAAAGAGTATACTATAACTACAGTCTTATTAAGAATATTGAAGATGCATCAATTTCAAAGAATCATGATGAGGATATACTAAGGGAATGAAAAAGTGCTAACAGTTTGTGTGCCAAAATTAAAGTGTAAGTAGTTATTAGGAAGTATAGTTGTTTCTATTAATATTTAAATAAAACAATTAATGTTTTTTTAAAAATTTAATGTGCCTTTGAAAAGGTATAGACTCTCTTTGAAGTAGATTTTTTACCTGACTTAGCATGTTCTGGGGTAGGTAAAAAGAAAAAAAAAGTGCCAGCATGTCATAGGCCTGTGATTATTTATTGATTATTAGTTGAACATTGAATGAATAACTTGATAAATCTAAATAACTTTTAAAAGTTTTGCCCAGTTGGCAAAAATCTATTTTTCTATTAGATATTTAGGTATCATTATATCAGGAATAATAAATTGAGTATTATCTCATTCAATCAATCTCTTAAAATTATTGAGGCAATGTATATTTTCATTACACAAAATGGACAAATCTAGAGAGTTTGTAGTTTGTAGCTTTTACAGTTAGATCTTTCATGTCAATTCTGAATTTTAATTGTAACTGAACAGTCAATCCTAATGATAAAGTGATTATGTATTGGAAAGATATAGGTTTAATAAACAGTCCGAGGTCAAATTCTAACAAGCTCATTGAGCAAAATGTAATGTAAAACCCTCATATAGAAAGATTTCATAAAATCTCCTAGGAATATTGTCGCCAAATTCCAGAGCTCCCAGATCAAGGAGAAAATATTGCAAGCAACCAGAATGAAACAATTTGGGTATTGTGGAAACCCAATTAGAATAACCCGAGATCTGGCAGCTTCTACATTAAGAGATCAAAGGGTTTGGAATACGATATTCCGGAGGTCAATGGAGCTAGGATTAAAACCTAGAATCACATACCCAGCAAAACTGAGTATAATGCTCCAAGGCAATATATGGATTTTCAATAAAATAGAGGACTTTCAAGCTTTCTCAGTGAAAAGAGCAGAACTGAATGGAAAATTTGACTTTCAAACACAAGAATCAAGAGAACCATGGAAAGGTAATCAAGAAAAAGAACAAGAAAAAGAAATTCCAAGGGACTTAATAAAGTTGAACTGTTTTGTTTACATTCCTACATGGAAAGATGACATGTATGATTCATGAGACCTCAGTATAAGGGTAGCTGAAGGGAATATGCATATATATATATATATATATATATATATATATATATATGTATATAATGTGAATGTGTATGTATGTATATATCTATGTGTGTATATATATATATATATATACATATATATGTATATGGAGAAAGAGAGAGAGAGAGAGAGAGGACACAGGGTGAGTTGAAGATGAAGGGAAGATATCTAAAAGAAATAAAATCAAATTACGGGATGAGAGAGGAACATACTGAGAGAGGGAGATAGGGGGAGATGGAATGGGGTGGATTATCTCACATAAAGGGGGCAAGAGGAAGCAGTTCTGTGGGAGGAGGGGAGAGGGCAGGTGAGGGGGGAATGAGTGAACCTTGCTCTTGTCAGATTTGGTCTGAGGAGGGAATACTATACATACCCTACTGGGTATCTTACCCCACAGGAAAGAAGAGGGAAGAAGATAAAAAAGGGGGGGGGGTTGATGGAGGGGAGGGCAGATGGGGGTGGAGGTAATCAAAAACAAACACTTTCGAAAGGGGACAGGGTCAAGGGAGAAAATTCAATAAAGGGGGATGGGTTGGGAAGGAGCAAAATATAGTTAGTCTTTCACAACATGAGTATTGTGGAAGGGTTATACATAATGATACACATGTGGCCTATGTTGAATTGCTTGACTTCTTAGGGAGGGTGGGTGGGAAGGGAAGAGGGGAGAGAATTTGGAACTCAAAGATTTAAAAACAGATGTTCAAAAACAAAAAAAAAAGTTTTTGCACGCAACTAGAAAATAAGATACACAGGCAAAGGGGCGCAAAAATTTATCTTGCCCTACAAGAAAGGAAGGGAAAAGGGGATGGGAGGGGAGTGGGGTGACAGAGGGGAGGGCTGACTGGGGAACAGGGCAACCAGAATATAAGCCATCTTGGAGTGGGGGGGAGGGTAGAAATGGGGATAAAATTTGTAATTCAAACTCTTGTGAAAATCAATGCTGAAAACTAAATATGTTAAATAAATAAATTTAAATTTAAAAAAAAAGAAAATACTTGTAATAATAAAGTGATATTATGGTAAAAAAATTTAAAAAAATTAAAAAGAAAGATTTCATAATATGTTACGGGCAAAGCAAACTTTGTAGAAATCTATAATGAGCTCAAGCAAAGCAAATATTGCATTTCAATCTCAACAAATATATTGTTTGTTAAAATATCAGCACCATCACTTCAAATTAACAACACAGTTTACTAATAGCTGCTTGTTTGGAAATCACAAATTTCACAACAATGAGATCTTTAAAAAATAGTTTGCCAATATATAGAGTAACCTAGTTTAATTTGATAATCTACACTTTATTTTATGTGTTTTTGAAACATTTAAAAATATTAAAATACCTGCATGAAAAAATAAAGCATCGTGGCCAGTCTAGATTGAACTACCTGTTTCAGTTGTCCTTGTCCAAAGTAATTCTCACCATTGTGTCAGTGTTGTCAGGGGTAATAACCACCAGTTATAATTGTGATAGATAGCTCAGTGAGGGAAGGAACTCTGTCTATTCTAATCTTTGAATCCCTTCTAACACCTAGTATAGTACTTAATATAAAAAAAACATTGAATATGTTTGTTGAATTCAATCATATATTAGACAAATTTCAGTCTTTTATACCCTAATTCCATCAAACCAGAAAAAATGATCAGGATACTTAGAAATTAAATTGAGAACAATCATCCTACTGCCTGAAGTGACTTAATTAACTGATGTAACAACAATGTTGCTTGCAGCTGCTGTGGAGGTGTAAGGCCAATAAAACCAGCACACAGGAAGGATGCTAGCATAGATTCTTTGATCTGCTTTTTTAAGGAAAGCAACTTTAAGGGTTTACTACCTCATTTTAATTAAATATACATATATTATTCACTTAGTTTAGGGGAAAATGTCAGCATCCTGAACTTCAGAGACAACACAAACAGAAATTACAAACAGAAATTATATAAACAGAGCAAAGAACACAAATCGGCAGACAGGGCATCTGTCTGTCCATAGCAATAAATAGGTAGTTACCAGAGAGAGGCACCAACATCTGGGTTTTCAAAGAGGGGAAATGGGGGGGCGGGGCTCCTTAACGGCTACCCAGAGTCTAGTCTGGCAAAATCACAGGAACATTCTTCCAATGAATG
The DNA here is from genome assembly GCF_011100635.1 of Trichosurus vulpecula. Classification (NCBI taxonomy): domain Eukaryota; kingdom Metazoa; phylum Chordata; class Mammalia; order Diprotodontia; family Phalangeridae; genus Trichosurus; species Trichosurus vulpecula. The sequence continues at coordinate 164,491,396 of NC_050579.1, forward strand.
AGCCCCAAAACAAAATGCTAACCTCAGAGTATTTATATATATATATACATATATATATGTATGTATATATATATATGTATATATATGTATGTATATATATGTATATGTGTATATATAGGTATGTATGTATATATGTATATGTATACGTATACACATATATGTGTATATATACACATATATGTATATATGTGTATATATGTGTATATGTATATTTACACACACACACACACACACACACACATATATATATAAATATATATATATTTTTTATATATATATATAAAATACTTCTTCAGGGTCAGAAGGTATCACAACTATGTGACTCAAACTCATGTGACTTAGGCTTTCTTGTAACTTAAGCAGGTTATCAAAGACTCTTGATTCAAAGGTAAGGCTCAATCAAAAGCACTTGGTTGCCTTAGTGCTGCAAGCACTCCCAAAGAAAAAGATGGTGAAAAGACCCACTTTGCTTGCCATTACAAGTGATAAAGAAAAATTCAATATGTTTAATTTTTGAAATCTACGGTGCAGAGTGACTATTTGGTCTAGAGTAGACCTACGACTTAGTAGCAAAAGGAATGGATGAAGAACAACATCTATCAATGTAAATTTGTAACTGTTCTGTAAATTAAAGTCTTAAAGAACTGCCTAGGGTAGTGGCATGTTAGGTGTCTTTCATAGGCCACATAGCCAGTATATAGCAGAGATGAAGTTTGACTTCATGATACTCATTACAAAGCTACATCTCTATGAATATTGCCATGCTCACTCTCTCTAATGGAATATATCTTTAGCTTTTCTGTAATTTACAAATAACCTGTATCACATTTAAAGAAAACATGAAAAAAAAATGTTTTAAAATCTGTAATTTATTTATATGTTAATTTTTAATATAGGTGACAAAATATGTATTTCATCATTTGGGTCTGGAAGAAGTAAGTGGAATGTCTTATGTATGATAATAAATTTAATTTTTATTTTCAGCAAAATCTCAGTTCATGTGAAAAATGAGTCCTCTGAAGTAGTGCTATTATTCTGATTTCCACGGCATATTCCAATTGGGCTGAAAAAATTATAATATTTTACATAAATGTAACTTCAAGTAGTACAAATTCAAATTTATGTGAGCACTTCAGGGGATTCATTGTTTGCACTAATCTTGATGTAGATGTAAATTAAAAATAAATTTCAGGAAGGAAAGAAATAGTGACTACCATATGCCAGGCATTTTGATTTACAAACGTTATAGCATTTGACATTCAAAGAAACCCTGAAATGTAGGTGTTATTAGTACCCACAATTTATAATTTAGGAAACTGAGAGAAGAAAAAGGTAAATGACTTGCCCAGGTTCACAGCTAGCATTGGAACTTGGTTTGAACTCAGGTATTCCTGATTCCAGACCACTTACTCTATCCACTGCATCACATAAGTACCTCAAATATATAAATTAACAAATCTTTAAATCATATTAATTCCACATTAAGAAGGATTTATTTAAATACTTATGGTATATATTCTTCAGATTTGATTATGAAGAGCAGCTTAGAAACTTTCTTGAAATTGCTGACTCCAGCATACCTATTTCTGGTGGTTCCAAATGGTGTGTGAAATAAGCTGATTTTCGACTGTGAAGTTGCACCTGAAGCATCAAAAGTAGGGAAAATGGAGGTAATGAGATAATTCAACTATTTGTAACACTACAGGAAAATTAAGTGCAATGTTAAAACATCAAATATAATCAACAAGGTCCACCATATATGCCACTTGCAATGAGCTAAAAAGTAGAAACTAAGTCAAATACTAATAACAAACAATACTGTATAATTTCTTCCCTGTCTGCTTAAATAAAACTAAATTTAAATCAAACTTTATACAAGGTTGATTTCTGTTTTTCTCCATTGCTGCTAGTCAATTTCATGCATTTTTTTCTCATCCTAATGCTCAAAGCTGGAATGAAATATTATAGCCTACTTTGACACAGAAAGCACCAAAAATATCAGAGAAGGCAGCCTGTATTTTTGAAATACATAGCTCACTTTTTTTTAGACCATGCAAATACTGAAGGAGATTCAACTCAGAAGGAATTTGTTGCTATGTTGAGACTAGGAAAGTGAAATAAAAGCAATAATTATGAAAAGTTCAGTACTCAGAAATGTACTTAAAAACATTTTAAGTGTTTATTATTTAGAGATATTTTCTTAATAAATGTATAGTAAGTATTGAACTGAATTGATTTGGTCTCAAATATTTAGATATATCAGAATGTTAAAATATTTAATTATTAAGGTATTTATATTTGTCTATGATATTTTAAAGGTTTGTCTGTATCAGGAATGTTGTGCTATGGCCATCTATTGTGACTATACGGGATGAAGAGATGGGATGAAGATAAGAGTTTTTACACCCAAACTCCATCTTCCCATTAATCAATAGACTAAAAAGTACATATCTGGGTCTTCGTCATGTATCCTGCAAATTATTAGGCACAATACAAAATACATAATGGATATACCAAACAGTCCCTGATCATTATGAGCTTATAATCCTGAAGGGAAAATACAAGCGAAGAGGCAGTATGGGGAAGTAGATAAGGAGCTGGCCTCAGAATCAAGGAAGCTTGGGGTAAAATCTTACATCTGATTCATGAAAGCTTTCTGATTGCAGGCAAGTCACTTCAGCATTCAATGTCCTATAAGAATATAATTTATAGAGAAATTGCTTACCTGCACTGGTAGAGTTTTCTCAAAGACAGTTCCCTACAGCATAGAAACTATGGTCTGGGTAAAAAACAAAACAAAACTGATACAGTTAGAAAATCCCTTTTCTTGACAAGGCTCAACAATGAGAACAAGTTGGTCCAGAATTTTTAAAGGTGACAAGTTCCTAATATGAAAGGTGATTGAAAAATAAGGAGCTACAGTTTTAGTATTCCCTTAGGTTTTTGAATATTTCACTTCAAAGATAGCAGAAAAACAGGAAAAAGTGCAGTTATATGGCTATGTCCTGAAAGTACAGGATTGCTGTAGTATTAATGTGATCAAAGATCTTCCTCACCCATTCAATAGGCCTCAGGTGGGGCTAGGTGGGAGAGCTTGATTATATCTTTGCTTGTAAGTAGTCCTAAAGTCCAATTGGGCATGAAGCCCTCAGGGCCTTAAGGGGAGTTGCTAAAACCAGAGCCAGTGGTATGTACGCTGAGTTCTAGTCAGTCATGACTTCAACCAATCAGAGACCTCAGTTCTAGCCAATCTGATGCTGCCTAGGACTATATAATAAGGAGAGTCCACAGTGTGAGAGAACCAGAATTGAAAAGGGACAGAACTGAAGAGAAACAGAATTGAGACGCAGACATCAAGAAGATATTGAGGCAATAGACATCAAGAGGGCACTGAAGAGCAGAAAGCCAGCATCTGCAGAGCTGCAGAAGAGTTAGGATTCATGGGTGATTGTTTACAGGAAGGCCCTAGTTGGGGGAAGGTTACAGGATAACTTAGTTCCTTGCTATAATACTGTGTTATAGATATCTTGTCACTACATTGAGGTGGGTGTACTGGTTTTGGAATATAATTACTGCTATATCAGATTGGAATTACTGGTCCTGGGACTGGATTCTGTGGTGTCTAAATAAATGTTATATGTCCTCTGCCTTCTACCTAGAGAGTTTTTCATACTTTGTGATTCTGAACCATACAGGCCTGTTCATGGTCATCCTCAAGGTCATAAATCTTGCCTTACTGATACAACTGTACCCTTCTATATTTTCGAAACTGTTACATCATTGGTTTTGTATCATTTTTGCATAGAATTATAGCAAATGGTAAATAATTTTACACAGATTTTATAATCTATGCTAATATATTCTTATAACAATGGCATATTATGTTAGAAAATGAATATAAAAATGCTTTGAAATCCAGTCTTTGGTACTTTTAATCATTCATTTCTCTAGATGAAACTGCACCTATATGTATATGTGTGCAAGTAAATACGCATAGAGCAGCTAGGTGGTGAAATGGATAGGGGGCTTGGAATCAGGAAGATATCTCCCTGAGTTTAAATCTGGCCTCAGATACTTACTAGCTATATGACTCTGTTTGCCTGTTTGCCTCATTTCCTCATCTGTAATCTATAAAATGAGCTGAAGAAGGAAATAGCAAACCACGCCAGTATCTTTACCAAGAAAACCCCAAATGGGGTCACAAACAGTTGGATATGACTAACCTGACCCAACAACAACAAATACGTGCATTATAGCGTACATATATATGCATGCATGTATCCATGCATACACACCCATATGTATATACATAGATTCTTACATGCATGAATGCATATGTTCATGGATGTGGATATATAGATATGCATGCATACATACATATAACCATATATTGTGGAAAATTAATATTATGCTGTAAAATTTTGATGGAATCCCAGTCCCAACATTCTAGCTTCACTTCACTGCCTCAGCAGAACAGCAAGAGCATCCATGAACTCATGCCCCAGAAGAACAGCAGGCATGTCCATGTGATGGGATGCCAGCCACTGCCTCTAGCCAGCCACTGCCCCCAGACCCACTCCTCATATTTTCCACAGAAACAACAGGTGTGTCCATGCATTTAACCACAATCATATCCATCTAATCTCAGACAGGGCCACAATAGCCAGCCAATCAGAAAGCAGCACCACTAGGGTGCCTGAGCAAGATGTGGATCCCAAAACAATAGAAGAGACTTTCCCTAAGTAGGCACCTGTGCAGTAATAGCGAAAGCTGTCCTTTAAGTGAACTGATGAAGTGGAGAAGTTTATTATAATATCATTATTATATATTAATGCCCCGCCATGGGTTTTTCTGTATGCTTTGTGGGTAATCACACTCGAAATTCCACTGAAGCTGGGACCCCTCCCCTATTCCCTTGACAAACCACTCCTGTATTTTTAACATTCAAAATTTCTGTTGTGTAATCAGCATCATCACATGACAAATTTGCCTGTCTTGTCTTACTAATTTGCTGATTCCTCTTGGAACTCAGACCCCTAGAGATGGTCATCCTCAATAAATGCCATCACTTGGATTAGAGGTGGTCTGAGTCTGACTTCTTTGAGATGACCCCACAACACACCATGAAACCGCAACAATTTAATTGTCATTACTCTGTAATCCATCCTATTCCCCATTCCTCTTAAACTCAATTTCTTAGTCTAGCTAAAGACAGTCTCTCCCAGTTTGAACTAAAGGTGTAGTTGAATAATGCGATCACACCTACCCTCCAGAGCATTTGCTAGCTAATTAGTTTAAAGTGTGACCCTTGATTTGTTTACAGGAAAACAAAGAACCATCTTGGGGTGGGCCCGTCCCGGGTGGGCCCCTTCCCCTGTATTTCTCATAAGTGGTTCAGGAATTTTTTATCTTCTTTAGTTATTATGCCATCACTGAATTCTTCAGTCTATATGAAAAATAAGGGACAGGAAAGTACATAGGAATTTAATATGGATTGTCCTGAAGTAGCATTTAATTTTCTTTTTTCTATTTTTTTTTGTATGGAAGAGGTGATGGCTCACCTGTCTTTGCTTCTCCTTTTCAACGTTAGAGGTAATTTGGTCTCCAAGGGGAAAGCTAACCAACCGGATATTGATTGGGATCATTCTGATTTTCTATCCAGGTCTATCTAGAGGCAGATGAGACCCATAAAGCAGTTGCAGACCCAAATTCTGCAGACTAATGCTATCACTTGAGGATTACTCCCATCTCCCAAAGAGGAAGCAAAGGGAAGAGTAGAGGCATTTTTAACCTGCCTCCTCATTAAAATATCTAGCAACTGGGATTGTCTTACCTTTGCCAGGGGAGTGCCAAATGAAATACTGTCAGGCCAATCAGAAAGAAAATGCACTTAGGTTTAAAAGACCCTATTGGCTGTCACCCTGGGTCGTTGCTCATTGAGAGATTCCAGTGACCCAATTTATTGATTATTGCTAGCCTAATAAATTGGTCATGCTCAGGTCACTGACCTACAGAGAAATTCTCTGTGACCCATTTTATTAACAGGTATACACATCACTTTTAATAAACTGTAATCTTGCCCTGGAGAAAAATTGTACCTCTGTTTACCACAGTGTCATTTTACTCCCCATAATATATAATGAAACCAATGCAATTAGATAATTCTAAACATTTAAAATATACTGTCGTTTTGATTTTGATGTATATTATTTTATTTGTCTTTTGTACATTTGTTAATCATTTTTCTGTCTCTGTCTCTTTTTGTCTTATTGTCTTTCTCCCAAAAGAAAATGAAACTTGTTCTTCACCTTCAGGTCCTTAAAGAGAGTAGCAAGATATCCTTCAAACATGACATACCTGTAAGCCTTTCTGAGATATCAAGGACAGAAGACCTTCTTACTGCCCTTGTCTATGTTATCTTGGTCACCTCAGAAGAATTATTTAATTACCTTTGCAGCTGCTATTCTGTTTGTGTCAGGAAGAAAGGAAGGGAAAGAAGAAAAAAGAAAAGAGAAAAAAATGGAAGAAAAAAGAGAGAAGAAAGAAAAAGGAAGAAAGGAAGGAAGGAAAGGAGAGAAAGAAATAGAGAAAAAGAATACAGAAAGATGAAAAAAGAAAAGAACAAAGAAAAATAAAAATTTTCAAAGCACTCAATTTATAATATAGAAATAAAATCAGCATGAGGACATCTTGTGAAAATTGGAAAGTATTCTCTAAGATTTATCATAGCAACATTTTTTTTTCCAGTTGGACCCTTTCATGGCCTATCTTGGCTAAGTGCTTCATAGAACCACAGGCCATGAGAAAACTCCATTGTGTCCATCCTGTACCATACCTGCATGGAACTACTATTTTCATAGGTGGCAAAGGAAGAGATTGGTTCAGGTTAAGAGCAAAACAGTATACTTCTGGGTTTCTGAATTATATAAGGGGGTGTTTCCTGTACCTAGTTCAAAAGCTAAAGATGACTATGGATTTTTCATTCCCAATAAATAACAACAAACCTCAGAAGAGAGATCCCTACAATTGAAGCTCTATTGTAGCAATTAGAGTGTAAAACATTTTGTTGGTTGTGGAGTGATTTTTGTACAGAGTATTGTATAGTATATTAGCAGAGAATCTGTATTCCTCATTAGTGCTTCAGGAATTTTTTATCTTCTTTACTTATTATGCCATCACTGAATTCTTCAGTTTATATGAAAAAATAAGGGACAGGAAAGTACATAAGAATTTAATATGGATTGTCATGAAGTTGCATTTTTCTTTTTTCTTTCTATTTTTTTGATATGGAAGAGAAAGTATGGATACTCTGTAATTCCCATCTCTTTTCTAAATGATTAGAACTGGTAACAATTCCACTTGTTCCACACTGCTTAATGGGCGACACCTGCTCCCCAGCTTCTAGAACAGCAAATACTTTCCATTTCTTTCTCTCTTTGCTCAATGAGTAAACATTGTAAAAAGATCAATTTAACCTTTATGTCAAGACAAATTTCCTAAAAAAAAAATTGTCCTCAACTATAATTGACTCCCTTGGGAGGTAGTAGGTTACCCTTCCTTACTGGCCTTTAACCAGAGTCTGGATGACCACTTGCCAGGTATGTTTTTTTTTTTTGGCATAACTTCTGATTATGAGTTGGGTTACTGGCATGTAAATTATTTCAAATTAATCTCATTTAATTTTTTTTCTGCTCATAGAACTTTTAAGATCCTTGACAATGAGTAATACTCTGGTAGTTATTCTCTCTCCCTTTTCTTTCTGCTACTAGTTCTGTGATTTCATTGGTGTAGAGAATTTTCAGTGAGGAAACTCATTATCAATGTTGTTTAGAAACTAGCTTGCAATTTATACTTTAGAAAATTAGCTGGAGACACCGAGAGATTAGGAGACTTCCCCTATGTCTTACAGCCAGTGTAACAGGAGGCACTTAGACTTATATCCCCTGAATTCCCATGCCAGCTTTCTCTGTGTAGAATCACATCTCTATTTTCTTAAATATTAGAGAATATCTCTTTTATTTGCAAAATTTGTTGTAACTGAAGAAACCCTAAATGCCAAGACAACAGAGAAAGCAAGAAATAATTTTCTTGAACAGAATATGTAGTCCTTTAAAAGCAAACCTATCTTATTCTAAGTTAATCCGCATTTTCCACTCCAGATTATTTATTATCTATTTAATATTTTTAGTTTTTGGCATTGATTTCCACAAGATTTTGAATTACTAATTTCTCCCCATTTCTACCCTCCCCCCCACTCCAAGATGGCATGTATTCTGATTGCCACATTCTCTGGTCAGCCCTCCCTTTTGTCACCCCACTCCCCCCATCCCTTTTCCCTTACTTTCTTGTAGGGCAAGATAGATTCCTATGCCCCACTGCCTGTATATCTTATTTCCTAGTTGCATGCAAAAACAACTTTTTTTTTTAACATCTGCTTTTAAAATTTTGAGTTCCAAATTCTCTCCCATCTTCCCTCCCCACCCACCCTCCCTAAGAAGGCAAGCAATTCAATATAGGCCACATGTGTATCATTATGCAAAGCCCTTCCACAGTACTCATGTTGTGAAAGACTAACTGTATTTTGCTCCCTCCTATCCTGTCCCCCTATATTCAATTTTCTCCCTTGACCCTGTCCCTTTTCAAAAGTGTTTGCTTTTGATTACCTCCTCCCCCATCTGCCCTCCTTTATATCATCCTCCCTTTTTTATCCCCTCCCTCCTTCTGTGGGGTAAGATACCCAATTGAGTGTGTATGTTATTCCCTCCACAAGTCAAATCCGATGAGAGCAAGATTCAGTCATTCCCTCTCACCTGCCCCCTCTTCCCTTCCAATGAACTGCTTTTACTTGCCAATTTTATGTGAGATCATTTACCCCATTCTATCTCTTCCTTTTTCCTTCTCTCAATATATTCTTCTATCATCCCTTAATTTGATTTTTCTAGATATCATGCCTTCATATTCAACTCACCCTGTGCCATCTGTCTATATTATATATATATATGTACATATATTTATGTGTGTGTGTATGTATATTCCCTTTAGCTACCCTAATTCTGAGGTCTCATGAATTATGTACATCATCTTTCCATGTAGGAATGTAAACAAAACAGTTCAACTTTAGTAAGTCCCTTATGATTTCTCTTTCTTATTTATCTTTTCATGCTTCTCTTGATTCTTGTGTTTGAAAGTCAAATTTTCTATTCAGCTCTGGTCTTTTCACTGAGAAAGATTAAAAGCCCTCCATTGAAAATCTATATTTTGCCTTGGAGCATGATACTCAGTTTTGCTGGGTAGGTGATTCTTGGTTTTAATCCTAGCTCCTTTGACCTCCAGAATATTGTATTCCGAGCCCTTTGATCCCTTAATGTAGAAGCTGCTAGATCTTGTGCTATCCTGATTGTGTTTCCACAATACTTAAATTGTTTCTTTCTGGCTGCTTGCAGTATTTCCTCCTGATGCTGGAATTTGGTGACAATATTCCTAGGAGTATTCTTTTTGGTATCTTTTTCAGGAGGCAATCAGAGGATTCTTTCAATTTCTATTTTAACCTCTGGCTGTAGAATATCAGGGCAGTTCTCCTTGATAAATTCTTGAAAGATGATATCTAGGCTCTTTTTTTTTGATCATGGCTTTCAGGTAGTCCAATAATTTTTAAATTATCTTTCCTGGAACTATTTTCCAGGTCAGTAGTTTTTCCAACGAGATATTTGACATTGTCTTCCACTTTTTTCATTCCTTCGGTTCTGTTTTATAATATCTTGATTTTTCATAAAGTCACTAGCTTCCACTTGCTCCAATCTAATTTTTAAGGTAGTATTTTCTTCAGTGGTCTCTTGGACCTCCTTTTTCATTTGGCTAATTCTGCCTTTCAAGGCATTCTTCTCCTCGTTGGCTTGTTGGAGCTCTTTTGCCATTTGAGTTATTTGCCATTTTTAAGGTGTTTTTTTCTTCAGTATTTTTTTGGGTCTCCTTTAGTAAGTCATTGACTTGTTTTTCATGGTTTTCTTGCATCTCTCTCATTTCTCTTCCCAATTTTTCCTCTACTTCTCTAACTTGCTTTTCCAAATCCTTTTTGAGCTGTTCCATGACCTGAGACCAATTTTCTTGGAGACTTTTGATGTAGGCTCTTTGACTTTGTTGACTTCTGGCTGTATGTTTTGGTCTTCTTTGTCACCAAAAAAAGATTCCAATGTCTGAGTCTGAATCTGAGACTGTTTTCACTGCCTGTTTGTGTTCTCAGCCAACAACTACTTGACCCTTGAGCTTTTTGTGAGGTATGACTGCTTGTAGAGTATCAAGTACTTTGTCCCAAGCTTGAGGGGCTGTGCTGATGTTTTCAGAGCTATTTCTACACAGCAAGCTCTGCCACACCAGCCCTCCTTCTCCCCCAAGAACCGCCAACCAGGATTGTGTCCCAGATCCAGGCAGGGCAGAGCAGGTTCTGCACTTCCACTCTAATCCACAGCTTACTTCCTCCCACCAGGTGGGCCTGGGGCTGGAAGCAACTGCAGCTGTACCTCTGGGAGCAGTCTCAGAGCTGCATCATCTCCACTGCCCCCAGGGCAGTGGCTGAACCGCAAACTCCTTTCACTCTGTCCCGACAGTTTTTCCTACCAATCTGCTCTGTTGTCTTTCACATTTGTAGGTTGAGAAATCTGGTAACGGCCACAGCTCAATGATTCAGGGCCCTACAGCCTGTTTGGCCTGGCTCCCATTCTGTTTGGTCCTGGCATGGCCTACGCTGGGCTCTTTTCTACTCCACTCCCAGCTCCGTGTGATAGACCCTTCCCAGCAACCATCTAGGATGTCCTGGGCTGAAGCTCTGCTTCCCTCTGCTATTTTGTGGGTTCTTCAGCCCTAGAATTTGTTCAGAGACATTTTTATAGGTGTTTGGAGGGATCTGGGAGAGAGCTTAAGCAAGTCCCTGCTTTCTAGCTGACATCTTGCCTCTGCCACCCCGACCTATTCTCTTAAAGCTAAATATATTTGTAAGTAGGAGAGAGTTAAGATCCACTGGGGCTTCTAGGTATCACAATCTTTCCTTTAGACCATCATATACATTATATTGTTTAATAATTCACTAAAATATTATTATCCCCATTTTATATATGGGGGAACTAAAGTTTAGAGACTAAGAAAATTACCTTTTTTCATAGAATTGAAATGTTATATAGAAATGGACATGATATAGAGAGGAATAAAGTGATAAAGATACAGATGGATAGAGACGATATATGGATAAACATGTAGATATATAGACAGATACAAAGAGAGAGCAAGATGCATATATATAATATATATACATATATGTATATGTGTATGTATCTATCTAGCTTTCTGTCTATATACATACATATATACACACACATATGCACACACACATAGATATAGCATTGATTAAGCAATTACTATGTGACAGGTACTGTTCCAAATTTTGGGGACACAAATACAAGCAAGCAAGATACATTTTGCCCTCAGTGAATTGAATTTATAAGGGCAGATAGTGATACAAAAATGAGAGATAGTAGAGGGGAAGTAAACATGTAAACACGTGAAGCTAACCAAAATTGTAATTGAGACTTAGGCCCTATCAAATTCAGGCCAAAACTCACCTATCATAGGTTAGGAAAGCTGGGTTGAATTCAAGTTACTAGTGGGTAGATGAATATTTTTTTAAATGTATAAGTTATTGAAACTTTTCTTCAATTCTCCACTCTCCTTTGCTGTGATTATCTTATCATAAATTGAGGAATTCTCTTTGTTATTTACTAATCCAGGAACCTAAAGATGTTAATCTAAAACTTACTGAATAGAAAAAATAATTACAAATCCTTGCCCTAGTTTTTACAGCCTGTGGGTGTCATAATTCATATCTTAATAGAATGCTGTTGAATTCCATGGGCACACTTTGGGAAATAAATGATCTGTGTTAACATAACTAAAGATAAGATCTCCATTAACAAGAAGCTTATATACTAGAGGTAAGATATAAGCTGACTTGACAAAAATGTCTGGAGTAAGAATGAGGAGGTGGTGGTGAAGAGGGAGTAACGAGTAGTGGCGAGGAGGGAAAAAGAGGCTGAGAGAAAGATGCCATAGCAATAGGGACTTAAAAATCATTGAACAAGGCATTAGAGACAACGGGGAAGCACAAAGAGATTGGTGGGGGTACCGTAGTGCACAGAGATCAGAAGAAATAGGCCCTTGCAGTTCTGCTTGGCAAATTCTCAGGCATTCAACCTTGATATGACCCTGTTGGATAGGTAAACATTTCTGTTACCTTCTTGTCTCTCCATATTCATTGGGTTTATTTTTTGGTACTACTTGTAGGTGAATATTGACTCATAAAATTCAGATTGAGAAACCCCCTTAGAAAGCCCCCTCAAAGATAAGAGCAACTGACAACTATATAAGTAAAGTGGCTCCCCCTTACTTATACAGGCAGTACGTAGCAGACATGGCCAGAATGCATACCTGGGACCTAGAATTAAAATCCAGTGCCATTTACATTGATGAACATGAAATGGTTACAAAGAAATTTTCTGGAAGTTTCCCTCTACCCTATGTTTCCTTTCTATAGGTAAAGCCATAAAAATAAAAAATTTGATAATTATCTTAAGAAGATTTTTTTTGGTTTACTTTTAAGTTTTTTTTAATCTTTTATGCCTCTGTAGATAAAGTAGAAGTGGTGAGCAATTTGTGGATTTTAAGGGAAATTTTTTTTCTTTAGTGTTTAGTGATTTGTCTCTGCATTTTTCCAAAAGATGATCATTAAAAAAAGTAATATATAGTCTTATTCCAAAGAGTATCCTTACTACGATAGATGCACAGGGCAAGAAAATACAATCATGCAGAACAATTCTACAGTTCCATGTACTTTGTTTCTGATTCAGGCTCACAGTAGACATAGAGAGATCACTCTCTATGGATTCAGAGAAAACATGGGCTGAATACAATAAATATTTTTTTCTTTTTGAAAAGCAAAAGTTGTTGTTGATTCCCCAGGTATAGGTTATATCTAAAAATGACAAGTAGGGTGGCACCATGCACTCTTAGGGTTGCAGACTGTAATGGCAAGCTAAATGGAACTTTTTGCTGTTTTTTCTTTTGGAGTGCTTCTCAGCACTAAGGCAATCAAGTGCCTTTGATTGAGTCTTGCCTTGGTTTGAATCAAGTCTTTGATTGAAACAAGAGTCCTTGAATGGAAACAGTATATACACTCTGGGGTTAGCATTTTGCTTTGGGGCTCACTCATCAGAACAATGTTCCTGTGATTTGGCCAGACAAGACTCTGGGTAGCCATTAAGGAGTCCCGCCACCCCAACCCAGATGTTGTTGCTTCTGTCTCTGGTAACTGTGTATGTATTGCTATAGACAGACAGAAGCCCTGTCTGCTGATTTGTGTTATTTGCTCTGTTTATATAATTTCTGCTTGTAATTTTTGTTTGTGTTTTCTCTGAAGATCAGGGTGCTGACATTTTCCCCTGAACTAAGTGAATGATATATGTACATTTAATTAAAGTGAGATTATAAACCCCTTAAAGTTGCTTTCCTTAGAAAATCAGATCAAAGAATCTGTGCTAGCAGCCCTCCTGTGTGCTGGTGTTATTAGCCTTACACCTCCACAGCAGCTGCAAGCAGCACTGGTGTTATATAGACATGTAAAAATCATATCATTAGCATTATCATCAACACCATAACTAACTCCTACATGGTACTTTAATGTTTGTAAAACACTTTATGCATATTATCTCATTTTATTTTCATAGTAAACCAATGAGGTAGGTGATATTATTATACTCATTTTATAAGGGAGGTGACTGAGGCACTGAGTGGGATTCCCTAAAAAGTGTTTTAAGAAGTATTAAAATTCAGCTCCTCTGTAATGACTAGAACAATATATATTTTCTTTCATCTAACTTTATATTCAAAATAGGGAAAATATCAACAAATTTTGCTTTTAGGACACTGTACCTCACAATTACATAAATTGGTTTGTTTCTTTCTAAAATACCTATTGCTTGTTATAGATTGTAAGAAAAGCACTGTCCTGAATGCTCAATTTTTGTATGCTAGGTTTCCTTATTTAGTAGACACATACACATACATTTCAAGGTATCTGAAGTGGAAAAAAAGTAAAAAATAGTGTGGTCCTTGGTTTTTTCAGATAAAATGTGAGCAGAAATGCAACTAAAAGATACATTTTCATTATTGTTTGGATGAATAAGTGTTACTGCCTGGCTTTTATTAAATGTTTTAAAGATTGCCAAGGACTTTTCACAAATTATTTAATTTGACCTTGGTAGATGGTACAGGTGATGTTGTTCCAATTTTACAGATGAAGAAATTGAGGCTCAGAAAATTTAAATAAAGTTGCCCAAGGTCATACAGTTTACCAAGTGTCAGAGGCCTAATTCAAACCCAGCTTTACCAGTTGTGACAATTAAAAAGTTTTGAGAGACATAGTTTCTTGGCAATTTAATCATTTGATTAATAAGGCTGGCAGGTTATTAATAAAGGGATGGTCATTTGGCAGTCTCTCTTAGATGAAAGACAGCTGTGGTGGTAGACTCACAGCTTATATACCCTTCAAAAAAGTAGATGGTCAATGAAGGTCTGACAAGGACCCTTGGACAGAGGAGTTATCTCTACTCAGACCCCTCACAGCCTTGGGATATCTAGACAAAAGGATCTGTCTCCACACAAGCTTGAGTAGAACGTGATGTGCTTCCCCACCTTGGAATAAATTCTTTGTAAGTTTGGGTGGGGTCTGACTAAAATTGAGGAGAGTTAATGCAATCCCATTATCAGATCAGGCTTTTGAAAGAAGGGGAGAGCTTTGAATCTCCCTAAGATATTGGTTATTAATAACCATTTGTCTCACAATGATGAGGTCCTCCCAAAAATCAGAGTATAAGTGGTCAGCTCTATAATCCTGCCCACATTCATGTACACATTGGACTCTTGGTCAACAATGAAGATCAAAGAACCACAGTGAGCATTAGTGATTTTGGTAATTAAGTGAGTATTGTTTAATTAGAATTATATTATTATTGTTTTCATGTTCAATAAATTTCTCAGAAAGGACACAGTTACAACAAAGGAAAGGATGCTGAAGGCTCAGTGCCAAAAAGATGACAGATAGTAGAAGTATCTGAATTAAATTTTCTTACATAATTTAGAGATGAATAGAAACTTAAAGGTAATCTATTTCTTACCTTTCATTTTACAGATGAAGGAGTTATGCAAATAGTATCAAAGTGAAGATTTGAATTGAATTGTTCATCCTAGGGAACCTCTAACCTGTGGGTGTCTGGAGCTGAACAGAGCAGGCTAGAGACAAGAGAGTCAGGAATCAAACAGCTTAATTTCAAAGTGAGGGAAATGGCATGCAAGCAAGGACACATGTGCTAGAGCCCCAGCCCTAGTAGGGGGAACCCACTTTAGTATAGGGAGATCTCAATATTTATACCTATGGCTATTCAGTGAGCTGTAGCACTAACAATGAACAGTAACAGCGACAAGGAAACACGTTTGATTTATAGCAGGGCTTCATGACTGGAAAATGGGTATTTGTCTGAGCTACTCTGGTGGTAATCTGCGCTCAGAGAACACCTGGTGATGGTCAAAGCAATGCCATAATTATATTGTTTTGCCAGAGGGGGAGATCACCTATAGGGTGAAAGCGAAGGATTGTTGTTATGCCGAGCTCAGGGCATGGCCCGCTTGCTGGGCCTTAGCTCTGGAGAACAGGGTGTTTCTTAATATCTTGATGGAACCCAGGTCTAAAGACTCCATATCCAATGCTTTTCCTACTATCTCACAATGATTGGGAAAGTGTTTCTAAAAGAATATAGTTCTGGGAACAAGTCACCCTTGTTCATTATGTGCATTATGTACAGTGATCTGACATAAGTCAGATTGATTTTAGTTCTATATGTTATGTTTATCACCTGAAGAAATCAAGATAGTGCATTTATTCCAATATAATGCAATTCACTTGAAGTCAATGGCATATTCACTGAATTGAAACACTTTTTTGTAATGTGCAAATACACAACATGAGGCAATAAGCTAGCATTTGCATCTTTTTTCCCTACATATATTTTGAATCTCAGACATGCTGCATGCTATGTACATGACCTTAGGTAAATTGTTTAATCTCTCAGGGTTTCTGTCTCCTCATCTGTAAAATAAGAGACTAGACAGGATAGTAACTAAAATCC
Source organism: Trichosurus vulpecula (assembly GCF_011100635.1). NCBI lineage: Eukaryota > Metazoa > Chordata > Mammalia > Diprotodontia > Phalangeridae > Trichosurus > Trichosurus vulpecula. The sequence continues at coordinate 164,507,622 of NC_050579.1, forward strand.
TTTATAACTATAAATCTATGGTCTAGAATTTAATTGATTATTGAAAACATAACACAAAAGCTCAAAGTTGCAATTAAGAATTCTCTAAGACCTTCTGGATATGGAAGATCGTAATATGTATGAATATATTATAATTGATGAAAGGATGTTAATGGAGTGAAAATTGCTAAATTGTCCATGTTACCTTTTTTTCCAGAAATGACAGTCCTTTATACTTTTCATACTTGTGTCTTAACTATTTCTAAGGTAATGAGAAACTCTTCACAAGTAGAGTGCCTTGTAAATTGTATTTCCAATTGCCTCAATGAATTCTGAATATATCCTGCCAATTCTTGGGCATTTTCCACTTTCCATCATGATATCCACCCCTCCTTCCCAATTTTTACACATTCCATGTGAAAAAAGTTGATAGTTGACTCTACAAAATATCAACTATAGAGCAGCTATATGATTCAGTGAATAGAATGCAAGGCCTAGAGTCAGAAGGACTCATCTTTTTGAGTTCAAATCTGGCTTCAGAAACTTATTAGCTGTGTGATCCTGGGCAAGTCACTTAACTTTGCTTCAGTTTCTTCATTTATAAAATGAACTGGAGAAGGAAATGGAAGCCACTTCAGTATCTCCACCAAGAAAACACCAAATAAGGTCATGAAGAGTCAGACATGGCTGAACAACAACAAACAACACCAATATATGAGAAGTAACAAGGAAATAGTTCTAGAACTTTCCAAGAAAGCCATTCACTAGTTAATAATGTATATCAAAGACTTATCTTTCTTTGGTGACTGTGTGTGTGTGTGTGTGTGTGTGTGTGTGTGTATGAGAGAGAGAGAGAGGTACATGTACGTAACTGAAGATATTTTTCAGTCATCTTCAGTCATTACTTCTCTGCTTTGAGGTAAAGACTGAGTTATTTGTAGACTATTCAGACTTAAATGGAATTCCTGGCACATGTTTTTTAAATCTTCCTTTGAATGGTTTCCTTTGGCTCTCAATTGTGTGACTCCTGCATCTTTATTCTTGGAGCCTTATTGATTCACCTTCAGCAAACTAGAGGACATATTTTGCTCATCTGTCAGTAGCTGAGGGTGATTTTTCATGACGTTGTCATATATTTAGAGCTGGAAGAGAACATAGACATCATCCAGTTAAACTCCCTAATTTTCCAGAAGAAACTTTTATGGGGTCACAAAGCTAATAACAGTCTGTGACCAGATTTGAAATCAAGTCTTCCTGATTTCAATTCCACCACTGCAACCACTTTGCCATGATAGACTAGTTCTAAAGTGCCACACTTAGTGTTTCTTAATTTTTTCTTGATGCCATCCTTTGAATTTTTCGTGTTTGATCTTCTATTCTGATGTTTAAGTTGACCATGCAAAGTCTAGACTTCATTCCATTGCTAATGATTTCTTTTTTCTCCAATGACAGATACGTCAATAAAAACTTCTTCATGGCACTAAGGGCAAAATAAATCTGATTGACTATCACGCCAGGGGAATTGTACCATGTCCAGAAGCATTTCTCCAACTTCTGAAATGTGTTGTCATTATATGGATGCGGTTGTTGGTGGCCAAAGGCACGTACTTAGGTACATGCATGATCCTGTACTCAGTTTTCTGTCCAACACTAACAAAGCAGTCCACCATGGTGCATGCCAACCTCACTTCTAGTACAGTTTTAAAATTTTGGTAGCTTTCCAACTCTTTGTATGCTTTTCCTTTAAGTCTGTTTTTTGTTGTTGTTGTCGTTGTTGTTGTTGTTGTTTCCTACAGTCGTCTTTGCTTTCCTAAATTAATCTCCTTCTTTCATCTCCCCTGACCCGAAAATCATCCTACCCTATCCCTGGTTCCCTCTTGAAATTATGGGTTAGCAATGATTCCCATCCTTTTCTGAGCACCCGTTGTATCTTTGTCTCTCAGGTGACTGTGATTCAGATGCATGCTTTCCCCCATTTTCATGCTTCTTGAAGATAGCTTGAGTTATTCCCTATACTTTGTCTTTTATGAGTTAAATGGACTATTTAAAAGCTCTTGGCATTCATTGCCTCACTTGTGGAAACTTCAAAGTCCTCCAAAGCATATATAAGTCCAGATAAGGAGTAGTATAAAACAACCTTGGATTTAACTTGTCACTGTTGTTTATATTTTGTTGACTTTGGTGGGATGAAATAAAATCTGTTCTCTATCTAATTTGCTTTGATTCTTTCAGTATTTGTATGAAAATTGAGAATCTTTTTTTACATATATCTGTGGAGTCCTTCGTAACCTGTTGCCTACTAACTTTTCAGTCTTTTTATAACTTATTCATCCTTCTTCTCCCAAACTCTGAAATCCAGTGATACTGGCCTTCTTACTGTCCTTTGCCCAAGTCTTTCCATCTTTAGACTCTGGGCTTTTTTATTGGCTGTACTGCATGCCTGAAAGTCTTTCAATCCTCCTCCCTGCTTCCTACCTTTCCTGGCTTCCTTTAAGTCCCAAGTAAATTCCCGTTTCTAAAAAAAAGCCTTTACCGATCCCATTAAATGTCATTGTCCTTCCTCAGTTGATTCTCTTCAACTTAACCATATTAATATCAATGTGTACACATTCATACATAGTTGTTTGCATATTGTCCCCCACATTAAACTCTGATAGCCTAGAGATCAAAGAATGTCTTTTGCTTTTCTGTATATCCCCAGCACTTAGTACAATGCTTGGCACATTTATCGTTCAGTCTTTTTCGTAATATCTGACTCTGTGATCCCATTTGGGGTTTTCTCGACAAAGATACTGGATTGGTTCGCCATTTTCTTCTCTAGTTCATTTTATAGATGAAGAACCTGAGGATAACAGAGATAAGCGACTTGCCCAGAATCAATCAGCTAGAAAGCATCTGAGACCAGATTTGAACCCAGATTTGAACTTGCATCATCTAGCTGTCCTGCTTGGCACATTAGTGTGTGCTTATTGATTGTTGACTGATTCGTAAACTGACTTAGGTCTGACCTATATTCTAAGATTCCTAGAGTAAATTCTGCATGGTGTTTAAATGGGTCAAAGAGTTATTATTTTGTGGGAAAGCCTCAAGCTTGAATCTATTTGTATATATGTAGAGCTTGAAGTACTGGGCCATTCAGAAAGAAAAATAAAAGGAAAGAGAAAAGAAGAAAAAAAAGAGAAGAGAAAGAAAAAAGAAAAATATAAAACAACAAACAACATCAAGAAAAAATCCTGCTAATTTCACTCACATAGGTAAATCCTCCACTGAAGAATGTTTAGCCAAGGGTAGGAGAACCTGTGGCCTCCAGACCACATTTTGGCCCTCTAAGATCCTCAAGTGCAGCCTTTTGACTGAATACAGATTTCACAGCACAAATCCTTTTATAAGGGGATTAGGTTTTGATTCAGTCAAAGGGCCCCAATTAAGAACCTACAGGGCCAAATGTGGCCTCCAGCCTCTGATTTCCCACCCCTGATTTAGCCCCTCTTAGCTTTAGTCAACGGACTCTAGAATTCTCTGTACACAAAGTAATTCTTCATCCTGTTTGACTTTCTTGGTGCTATTCCACTCCAAACTTAGCTAGTTTAATTCTTGGGCAATAGCACTATCAATATATTTGTATACTTTCCAGTTCGGGAGAAACTTTTAGAGATTGCTTACTGCAAGTGATGGGGATGGGCTCTGAACCCCTAAAGAAAAAAGACCAAGTCTTTAGAATCTGGACTTTCCCAAGGGGCCCAGGTTCCTGGAGTTTGTCTGAGGCAATCAGCCCTTCCCAGTTAATTAATTGCCCTTTTATTGTCTGCACCTGAGCCCACCCTACACCACTACCCTTTAATCGCATATAGACCACTTCCCTGCTCCCAGTCTTTTGTATAAAAGATGCATCTCTTTCCATGAAGGTGCTCAGATTCAATCTGATCTGCTTGTCAATACAAGCATCACAAATCCTGAGATTCCCTAAGAGTCTGGACAATATGGAGGATCTTTAATAAACTTTGATTTTCTTTGGCTGAAAGAAGGCTTGGGTCAAATTCATTCGGGCAGGACCCTTGTGTCGCTATTTTGGTGTCCAAGCACTCCTAGACCTCAATGTTATGGTTCCCTGAGACCATGAAACTGCCTAACTTGGCTCTTCTCCAGCCAAGACTGGAAGGTATGTAAGCCTATCCTCTCTCCCTATCCCTTTCTTGCCCTGCAGTTGGGGCTGCTCTCTAAGCACCTAGGAAGGCTTGGAGGGGCTTTTTGGGAGGACAGTTAGTTACAAGGCTGTCTCTAACTCAGCCTCACCCTCTCAGTCCGGTGGTTCTGTTGTAGGCCATGCACCTAGGCACACCTTCCGCAGCATAGAGGACAAACACAGATGCCCTATCTGGAAGGGTATGACCAATACTCTCAATTCTCGGGAATTGGGAAAACTGCAGGTGCTTTTTGGTTTCCTGAGGCTTACTTACTCCCCTTCCTCTACACCCCTAGCTTAGAACTGGAAAGAAAAAGTTCTGTCTCCAAGACCTTGAAAAGGAAAACATTGTGCCTGGCCTCTATGATCTGGAGGACCAAGATAAATTGTAAATGTTCAAAGAAAAATTAAGATTCTTCTTCCTGTAGTCCCAGCTCTGACCAGGTTATAAGGCTACAATGAAAAGTTAGAACAGCTAAAAACATCTTAGCAGATTTGAAGGTTTTGTGATTGATCATTAAGGAGTTTTGAAACACCTCCTTCCAACCCTGGTCACTATCTTCCCCCACTCCCTTCTTTTGAGTCTAGAGGATTTCTCAGTTCAGGATTTGCAAACAGCCCTGGATTTTTCTGTTAACCCCTCTCCCAGGAGCAGAGAGTTTCACTCTTCCCCACCACCTATTAATTCACCCTCCCGCACCTCTGAAAAGGAGAGGGAAGCGGCAGCAGCTTTCAACTTTGGCCACACTGGCAATGGCCTTGGGCCATGGGGCAACCTGGAAAACCTGGAAGTATCACCTAGAAAGCAGGAGGTGAGAAGCCAGCCAGCCTCCAAACTTCAGTAAGCCCACTCTTTTAAAGTTGTAGTTTTAACATGTTAATCATAAGGTGCCAATTTCAACAAAATTGAAATCACCTAATAGGTAAGCTTTTTTATCCGTTAATGTCAAGCAACTTTTCATAATTTGGTTACAACTAAAACAATTTGGCTATCACTTATGAAAATTGTAAAATTTCTGGTTATTGTTTTAATGTGTAAACTTCCCAAAAAGCTTGTTTGGGGTATGGAGTTCCTAAACAATGAATCTGACTTGCTGAGAATTTGCAAGTATATAGAAATGATCTCTAAAGATTGGCTTTTACACCAGGGCAAATTTAAAATTTGAGTTGAAAATCCTGGAAAAGTTTTCCCTAAGCTGTGATTTCTAGAACTGTAACTGAATTTGTTTTAAATTTTCTGATGGATCATAGTAATCCATCAATAATCAATAGTCTATAATCTACCATTTGAAAGACATGCCCCAACTACTTAGAGAGAATATAATACAGGTGGGAGGTCTGCATCTGAGAACAGCTGAGAGGACAATTTTAACCTCAGTCTAAGATGGGATTAGCCTGGCTCAGTTTCCCCATTGTGTTCCTTTGAAAATGAATGTTACCCACCTGGCTATTTCTGATTCTGGCTATGAGGTAGAATTGATCACTGCATTATTGGAAACTGTGAATTATTTGAATTCTAAGGATGTTTTATCCTTTATAAATCTTGTCTCTGCTTTATCCTTTTATGGCCAGTTTCTATAATCAGAGCAAGTGGTCAGTAAAAGATATAAGCACAATGCAAGTGTGTGGGATCTTGCTGTTTTGACCTGAATGGGTAGTCATTCCATACCCCAACTGAAATGAAATCAGAAACATCTTCAATTTGATTTGGGGAAGAGAATTTCAAGTGCAATTTTCTTTTAGGGAGGTAACCTATTTGACCTAGTCGTTACTTAAGTAACATCTCTAGTCTTTTGTTATAATTGGAGTAAAAGTCAGTCTCTGGCTAAGGGTAGGGAAACTAATACCTGCAAAAGTGTTACTTAAACTTTTGAGAAAGTAAAAGGATCAGATAATCCTGTAGGTCAAATGTAAATTATTTTAATGGGTCTCTTGCACTTTTACTTCTCCCTATATTTGGGCCCTGCAGACTTGCTTGTCAGATTTGGGTCTTCCAGACTCACCAACAGCTGGTAGGAAACAGTGGGTACCAGCCAATGTCCCCTTCATTGTCCTGTGGATGCAGCATGTGCTCAGGTCCAGTCAACCTCCTTTTTGGGACCCACCTGAGGCAGGGACTGGTCAAAGACCCTTGTCAACAGGAAGCAGTTTCAGAAGATGAGACCTTCACCCTCACCCCAAAAGAATTTGGGTCCCATTTCTTTGAGGGGGGAATGATGGGGATGGGATCTGAATTCCCAAAAGGAAAATACCATGTCTTTGGGATCTCCATTCCAAAAAGGAAAAGCCCTAGACTTTTCCAAGGGGCTCAGGTCCCTGGAGTTTGCCTGGGGCAATCCCCCCTTCCCAGTTAATTAAATGCCCTTTCATTGTCTTCACCTGGCCCCCCACTAGACCACCCCTCCTTAATTCCATATAGACCCCTTCTCTATTCCCAGTCTTCTGTATAAAAGATCCATCTTGTTTCCATCAAGGTGCTCAGATTCAGTCTGGCCCACTTGCCAATACAAGTGTCACAAATGCTGAGATTGCTTAAGAGTCTGGCCAATATGGTAGATTTTTAATAAACTTTTTTTTCTTTTGGCTGAAAAAAGGTTTGGGTCAAATTCATTCGGGCAAGACTGGTGTGTCCATATTCTGGGGTCCCAGCACCCCCTAAGCCTCAACCCTAGTATGCCCTTTGAAAGCCCAGGATCAACTCCATGCCAGAGAGAGGTATTTATATTAAAAATACATATTGTTAACAGTTCATATTTCTTTCTGTGCCTGACCCATTAACTACTTATTTCCCATCCATTTTCTCCCATTTTCCCAATGTACTCATTCATATTTTAACCTGTTAGTGCTTTTCTAGATGTATTCTACTCTCTAAAAGTAATCTACTCTCTAAAAGGACACTAAATTTTCATGTATAACAACTTAGTCCTAGAAATTCTGAGAACTCCTATAGTGAGGGACTTTTCTACTCTTCCCAGGTTCATTGTGACCATATAGGGTTATCAATTATGCAAGTTAAAACCAAAGTTTCAACTAATACAAAACTTTCATCTTTCCCTCCTCTAGCATTGACATCTTCATAGGAGACAGCATCCCTGACATCATACTATTTTATTTCAGTTCATTGCTAATGGCTCCTCAGGAATTCCACAAGAATTCCTTTTTAATATGGCCTCCCATCCTTCAATGAACTCTGAGAAAGAATTACAATCCATGCTCTAGGACCAGCAGAAATTTTGACAGTAAAGCCTATCCTTTCCTTTGAAATTCTCAGCTCTAGGCAAGTAAATTTTTCTATTGGACCATGCTATGCCCTTCTGCTGAAAGATGGCATTCTCTACGAGGATGAAGAACAGAAAAATCTCATCCCCTCATTCTGCACTCTCCAAGGGGCAGAAAGAAAAGACAGTTGAAAAAACATGTCTTCTCAGTTTCCTCTTGAGAGGAAAGATCAAAATAGTTGATTCTCAGGCTTCATTCAATGAGTTACAATTTGCAATATTCTCTGGTTGCTTAATCCCTATTTTAGAGTTGTTCACTAATCTGTTTAGTTTAGCACTTCCCTAAATGCCTGTGTGTGAGAGTTTTAGTCAATGCTAAGTGAAATGACATTCAGGAATTGTGTGGTTTGAATTCTTTCCCCCATTTTAGGATTCATGCAGCTCCTTTAGATCACTTCCCCACCCTCCCTCCTATTCTTTTCTCCTTTCCACTTTGTTATTCTCTGTATTCTCTCCTCTTTCTGTTGAGGTCAGGGAACCATATGTTGAGGTTAGGAAACGAAATGTTGAGGTTTAGGGGTACTTGGGACTCCAAAATACCAACATGCCAATCCTGCCAAGTGAATTCAACCCAAACCTTCTAAGAGACAAAGAAAAAGTTTATTAAAGATTCATCATACTGTGTAGACTCTTAAAGAGCCTGAGATTTTGTATCACTTGTATTGACAAGCTGGCCAGAACAATCTGATCGAGACTGAGTCTGAGCTAGATTGAATCTGAGCGCCTTCATGGAGGCAAGATGGATCTCATATACAGAAAGGCTGTGGGAGGGATCTAGGAGTGGCCAAGTAGTCTGGAGTGATGGGAGGGGAGGGGTTTAGGGAGGTTCTTGAGGAGGAATCTAAAGAGGATTTTGACGGAACTGGGGTGACTAGAGGTCAGACTCCTGGAACCGAGGAAATGGGGTTTTGATGGGATCAGGGGTAGAAGTTAGGGAGGCAATCCAGAAGTTACAGACGATGGAGGGCTAGGCCAGTTTGAGGGTAACAGATTTGGTCATAGATAGTTTGATAGGATCAAGAGTGGGAAGTAGCTGGACAATGGAAGGCTAGGCTACCTTAAGAGTAACAAAAGATCTGGGCCTAAGGATAATGAAAGCCTTATGGCCTCAGGCATATGCCTCATCAAATGGGAAGATTCAAGGGGAGTGTGGCTCCCAGAGCCTATACTCCATCATTTCCAATGTCTCCCTTTCACCTCATCATACCTCCAACAAATTCCAACTTTGTGAAAGGTCTAGGAAAAGGATTGAGGGGGTATTATTTAATTTAATGAAGGAAGGAATTGTTTCAGGTCCTTTTTTTTCCTTTTACTCCAAAACATAGTATTGGGGTAACACTTTTTTCCTTCTGGAATTTCCCTTGAGATGATTCCTTTCAAAATAAGAACTGTAGTAAAAATGCAGGTGTTTGAAAAGTTCCAATATGTCTCCTCATGGAACTTTTCATGTCATAGAAAGTTGCTTTTCAATGCTTTGGCAAAATGGGTAATCCACTTGGTGGCAGTGGGAGTCAGCCTGAGTAAATTGACCTTTGAATAAAATGACACATTTCAACCTAAAGAGTAGCAATTTGAGAAACTGTATGAATACATCAAATAACCTTATGGGGAGTTTCACATAAAGAAAATCATCACTCTCACTAGAGCATTATTAAATCTGAAGTCTGTGCCTATATTGGTTTATGATTATATTTTTATACATATCTCCAGTTTTGAAAGGCAAGGGTTTTTTTTTTCTTCAAGAGGTATATTAAAAAGAAGAGGGTAGTATTCATACACCATATACCACCAAAGCATATACCACTTAATTGAATATACTCCAGGTTTTCTGTCACCTATTAATTTCAGTAGTCTTTCAAATTCTTAATTAAATCAAAAGAGAAATATTGGATTTCAGGTGTTGATCTTCACAGAATGCCTTTAGAAGACATTTACCTGATTTTACCCATGCACTTATGTAAAAATCATTTTTTTTGATGTCTGAGTAAATTCTAGATGTTGATTTCCTACATCAGGGCTGTCCAGCCTTAGGTTATCTTAGGGCTGCATTAAAACAAAATAATTATTTGAGGGATGCACCGAGAAAAAAAATATAGTACACTAATAGAAAGTGGGGAAACGCACATCATCAATACAACAGGCGATGGTGCAAAGTGCGAAAGCAAACACAAAACAACAAAACAACAACACAACAGTATACAGGTAAGTGCATACTGATTAGTCTTCATTGTACAGACAGAAAGCATCCCATAGATCGATCAAAAATTCCATGCGATACGTTCGTCCATAATATTGCTTAAAAACAGCAAAGAAAATTAACATCAACAAGATTATTTGTGATGGAATTAAAAACAATTATTGTTTTGTTTTTCTTTTGCTCATGAAAATTAAAGCCCACAGGCAGGCTGCATAAAATCGCACTGCAGACCGCATGTGGCCTGTGGGCTGTACTTTGGACAGCCCTGTCCTACATGATGCCAAAACATCTAAACATTTTAGTACAAATGTGATCTAATTATCAGAACATTGTTTTAAATAGGGTACAAAAGAGATCTTTTAACTTTTTTCCCAAGGTGATTGAATTTTTTTAATATATAATAGTTAGCATCTCGTATACAGATACAAAGCTCAGTCAAGAACTGGGGCTGTCGATTTTGTGATGCCCAACTTTTTTGAATGCAGTCTTAACATTAATGGATATTGTTTTTCCTTTATTACAGCACATGTAAGAAGATAGTGACAGGGAGGACTGCCACATTTTGAAAACTACTTATCATTTCCTTGGATAGATATAATGTGAATGATTTCTGAATGATAAATGTACTTGGAGTCTGCTGATTTTGAACTGTCAAAGGAAGATAAATTTGTCTCCTAGCCATGATACTTTAAACATTCTCTTTATTACCCATGGTGATGGTAGTTGTTCATGCACCTATATGCTTAATTTGCATAATATGCAAATAGGTCCCATGGGAAAAAACTAAGGAAGCAAAACTCCCCTGTTTTAAATTTACCTAGCACTGTGTACATACGAAAAACCCATACCCTGTTTTTTTCATTTATTATTATGCTTATTTTAGTACATGTCATCTTTCCCTTTCCTTTTATAAGGCTATTATCTCTTCAAGGCCAAGGGCTTCGTGTGTGTACGTATGTGTGTACTTGCGTGTGTTTATGTCTATATATCTGTGTATGTGTGTTAATCATTGTGTATATATCATGTGTATGTGTGGTAATCATTGTCCACTCCTAACACAATGACTTAGAGACACTATTGTCCAGTAATTTTTAGAATTCACTTGAGTAATAATGGTAGTCTTGTTGCTTAAAGAACAAAGTCGTGACTATGTGAGAACAGAAAGGCAACCTCTCACACTTTTAAGCCTTTAGAAAGTTTTTTTTTTTAATTTCTTTTTAAGGTGTTGCCATTTTGCAACACTTTTGCACTTTTTTCCTTCTGGAAAAAACCATTCCACCATGCCATCCATGTGCATGAGCTCAGGTATCTTAAGATCTTCTGAAGTTACTACTTCTTAAATAAAGTGGCTCCCCTTCATACTTACATTTCCCACTGTGCTTAATCTTATAGCAATGCAAATCTTGTACATTCCATCTACAGAGCAGCTTTCTCTTTCCTTTACCTCTGCTCACATGACCTTTACCTTAATACAAGTCCTTATAATTTTTCGTCTACTCTATTGCAATAACTTCATAATTAAGTCATTCTATCTCAAACATCTGCCCTCTTAATCCATATTCCCTCCATATCTTCAGAATTCTGAGTTCTGGTTTAAAGGAAATATCAGGAATGAACTACAGCTTATAACTATTAAGCATGCTCCCTGATTGCAGCCCCCACTGAGTTGAAAGTATTAATAGAATTCTCCACATAATAGTTCTCTTTAGGAGTTAGCAATGTGGTTCTCTCCCTCTTGTGGTGACAATAGTATGGTATATTTCCCAGGTTTCTAGATTTGGACTTGAAGCAAATAACTGTGATAGCACTCCAAAGTATAATCCAGATATTTTTATGGCAATTCCACAAACAAGTGCCTTCTGTAAAACTGAACCGTACTTAGTATGGATTTTAATATTTTAATTTGCATATGAGGTTACTGAAGCCAAGAGTTGAAGTTATTTGTCTTAGCTCACACAGCTAGTAAATATTAGAGAAGATATTTTAGATTCCCTAAATTCAAGTACTGTGTATATTTCACTATACCATATTGCCTCATAGAGCAATTTGTTCCATAACTGACTCTACATAAGAATCATAACTAGTCAGTTGCTTAATTAGTGGATTGTTTTTCATGGATCTCCATCCCCTCCAAATGTGTATCTGTTGTGTTTAGTACAGAGTTTATCACATAGTTTAATCACAGGACTATAGATTGAAAGCAGGAAGGGACCTCAGGGGTCATCTAGTGTTTATTCACTGATTGATTGCTGGCAAGTAAAATCTAGACTTTAAAATTCTAAAACACGTAAGGCATAAAGAGAAGCTACTGTTGAGTAAGTTTTTAGACATATTGCATTTGATATACACCTGGTATACTAAGTAATTTGTGCAAATCACTTTCCTCTCTAAGTCTCATTCACTAAATTAGTAAATTTAGATTCTAGAGGAGCTCTCCAAGTTGTCTTTAGACTCTGAATCCTAAGAAACTTCCTTACATGTTGTTGTGTAATTGTTTTCTGTTTGGTATATACGCAACCCACCTCATAAACCAGTAAGACACATATTGCAAAAATATGGCATTCTTTTGCCTTTTAATGCCATAATTATTGAAGTGGATATAGTAAGTCTTCAATAATTTGTTGTTGACTTAATTCTTTTATTAACAGAATATGTAGAAGTACTGTCTTCTGAAGTGTCTTCTGAATTGGTATTCTGGGATAATGAACTCCTAGTTCCTTAAAGTTTTCTAACAAGTGTTTACTCATTCTGGCAAATATCAAGAAGATAATGTGTTCTACATTATATTTTTTTCCAGTTAAACATATATTTTGTTATCTCCACCATACCTCAATCTTGTTTATGTGCATAGATTCTACTGTTCTATCTCTATCTCAAAACATTTGCAAAAGCTCTTTCCACACAAATTCTTGGACTTATATTTAATATACCATGTATATTCACTAACTTACTGGTGAGAACTAACAGTTTAATAAATCTTAGCCTTGTTATGATACCCATTGATAGCATAAATAGCAACAACTGTTCTACCTCCCATAGTTACATGTCCATTGGTTTATTATCCTCTATACATTTTCAGTCTGCAATAGGCAAAATTTTCTCTGCTAGATGTAACTTTTAATCCCAGTGACCCAAATCTACACTGTATCTGAAAGATTTTGCTCACATAAAACAGAAGACTTTGTGTCGTTTTGTGACAAGATTACTTCAATCCCATGTCTTGAGATAGTTGCAAATTTTTTCTCTTCTCCCCTCCAGAAAACAATGACCATAACAATGACAACTTGCCTGTGATCTATTTCTGCATATTATTTTTTTAAAGAAATGTATCACACCCAAAAACTATATGAAGACAATTACAAAACACTTTTCACACTAAGCCAAATCTAAATAACTAGAAAGATATCAGTTGCTCATGGGTAAGCTGAGCTAATGTGATAAAAATGACCATTCCACCTAAATTAAATTGCTTATTCAGTGCCATACCAAACTAGCAAAAAAATATTTTATAGAGCTAGAAAAAAAATTCATCTGGAAGAACAAAAAGCCCAGAATACGAAGGGAATTAATGAAAAGAAATGCAAGAGAAGGTGGCCTAGCTGTACCAGAGATTACACTGTATTATAAAGCAACAATCATCAAAACTACTTGGTACTGGCTAAGAAATAGAGTGGTAGATCAGTGAAATAGGTTAAGTAAGCAAGGCACAATAGTCAACGATTATAGTAATTTACTCTTTGATAAATCCAAAGACTCCAGCTTCTTGGATAAGCACTCACTATTTAACAAAAACTGTTGAGAAAACTGGAGAACAGCAGGGCAGAAATTAGGCACAGGCCAGCATCTTGTACCCTATATCAAGATAAAGTCAAAATGGGTACATGATTTAGATATAAAGACTGATACTATGAGCAAACTAGGAAAGCAAGGAATAGTTTACCTGTCTGGTCTCTGGAGAAAGGAAGAATTTATAACCAAACAATAGCTAGAGAACATTATGAAATAAAAAAAATGGATGATTTTTGATTACATTACATTGAAAAGTCTTTGCACAAACAAAGCCAACACAACCAAGATTAGAAGGGAAGCAGAAAGCTGGGAAACAATTTTTATAGCTAGTGTCTCTGATGAAGGCCTCATATCCAAAATATGTAGAGAACTGAGTCAAATTTATAAGAATACAAGTCATTCCTCAATTGATATATGGTTAAAAGATATGAACAGGCAGTTTTCAGAGGAAGAAATTAAAGCTATCTATAGTTATATGAAAAAATTCTAAATCACTTTTGATTAGAGAAATGCAAATCAGGATGACTCTGAGATAACCACATCACACCTAACAGACTGGCTAACATGACAAAAGAAGAAAATGATAAATGTTGGAGAAGATGTGGGGAAAATGAAATTTTATCCTAAGAAGTTAACACTAATGTATTGTTTGGAGAGTGATTGGCACTACGCCCAAAAGGCTATACAATTGTGCATACCCTTTAACCCAGCAATACCACTTCTAGGTCTGTATCGCAAAAAGAACATACAAAACGACAAAAGGACCCACATGTAAAAAATATTAAAGCAGCTTTTTTGGTGGTGGCAAAGAATTGGAAATTGAAGGGATGTCCATCAATTGGGGAATGGCTGAACAAGTTGTTGTATATGAATGTAATGGAATACTATCGTGCTTTAAGAAATGATGAGCAAGCCAACTTCAGAAAAATCTGGAAAGATTTATATGAATTGATGCTGAGTGAAATGAGCAGAACCAGAAGAACACTGTACACAGTAACAGCCACATTTTGAGATGATTGTCTTTGAGAGACTTAGCTCTTCTCAGCAATGCAAGTATTTAAGACAACTCCAAAAGACTCATGATGGAAAATGTCATCCACATACAGAGAAAGAACTTTGGAGTCTGAATGCAGATGGGTGCGTACTATTTGTATTCCTTTTCTTTTGTTGTTTTGTTTTGTTCTTTCTTGTGGTTCTTCCCATTATTTCTAATTCTTCTTTAGATCATGACCAATGTGAAAGTACGTTAATATGAATGTATAAGCAGAGCCTATATCAGATTGCCTGCCATCTTGGGGAGGGGGGGTGGGAAAGGTAAGAAAGGGAGGAGAAAATTTAAAATTCAAAATCTTATGGAAGTGAATGTTGAAAACTAAAAATAAATTGACAAAAAGAATAAAGAAATGTATCACAGAAGACTCCAAAATAAAATTTCAGGTATTGCCCAACATGAAAAGGAAAGATATATGACCAAAAGAAATGTCAGGGAGAACAATAGGGAAAGCTTCCATAGTGAGACTTTTGGGTCTTTTTATAAGTAAGAGGACTAGTCATTTTATATAGTCCTCTCATAACCTCAAGTTTTCCCATAAAAAGGAATTAAGCATTGGAGGTAAAGCAGTTGTAACTTTTCTTTAGCTTAAAACACCAATAGTCCAAGTGAAGTAAAACTTGATGACAATGTCAGGGAAGGCATTAATCACTGTCCCCTAACTCATTCAGCCAACAACTTCTATCCCTATAGCTCCAACACTAAAGCATTTTGGCATAAGATGATCCACTGGCTTGTGCTCCAGGATATTCTTAGGATTTCCTTGATACTGGTGCAGTCTCTGACAACAACACCTGTCCCTGCCCTCACTCCTTCATTTTGTGGCAATAAGTAGCAGACCTCAACCTTGCCTAAGCCCCTTGATTGGGAAGGGAGGGAAAAGAAAGAGGAAGTTTACTTTGCCTGGCATGGCAGTATGCTGCCCTAGTGCTCAGTCATAGAATAAAAACCATGAAAGAGCAGAAGAGGAGTGATAGCAGGAGGTAGCACGATCAGCATCAGCAGAGAAGACAGGGAAACAGAGCAAAGACTGTTTTTATTGGAGCAAAAACAATCAGGTTTCCCATGGAACAGTCAATAACATTTTGCAGAGCAAGACCTTAATAATTAGTAGATTATACCTTGTAGTCTGGGAAACACAATGACTTAGGAATATCTTCTTTCTCCTTCCTTTTGCTGTCTCTCTTTATATTTAGGAAGTAATTGGAAAAAAAAAATCTGACCATGTGCTATTTTGCTATTCATCCCTTATGATGGTAATCTGCATTTCTCATCTTTTTTATGAAATAGTAACTTTCTATAGTCTGTGAGTATGTCAATTCCTTGAGAAAGGAATATATATAGAGAGGGCTAGCCGGTAGAGATTTTTTGTTTCACAGTGTATTTATGTGAGGACCCTGCAATTTCATCCTAAGAAGTTAAGACCTCCTAGGTACTAAAAAGTCATCAATTACTTTTTACTTCTGTGATTGATCCTACACCTCCCCTGCTACCCCTCCCAAAAAATACTTTACCTCAGGTCTCACTTACATTTCCCCTGGAAAAATGAGTAGTTGGAGCATCATGTTGCTGAGGATGTGAGTACAAGGAGAGAGATTAAATTCAATCCAAAAGAAAGGGTAAGTGAGGAGAACACAGATCTCAGATGCCAACAAACCCTCTAATTGAACATAAACCTGCCAAGAAGAAGGTATAGGTAAATATAAAGAGGCTTGCACCTAGCCTGGACACAACAATATCTACCAAGTCATAAATGGGTAATAATCTGTATCAGTAGAGGGTTTACACACAGAAAGGAAAACACTGATCCTTAAAAAACTAGTCACAACCATTCATAGATTTATGGTACTTTATCATAGTTTTCACAATTAAAAATTTCTTTAGAAAACAAATCTTCCTCCTGTATGCATAGGACAATGATCACAGATCACAAAAGTGTTGGAAAAGCCATATCCAAACATTTGTGCGCTGAGTACCCAACATATTTTCCCATTATATTTCATCGTGAACACACTGTGAATAGTTGCTCCCAAATGCAAACTAAACAGTGTTTCATAGGGAAGTGCTTGACATTTACTGTTTCAAAACCTATTATTTGAATGTGAATAGACTTGTTTGCTTCTTAATTTGTCAGCATGAGGTGTGCAATTAGGGCTTAGAAAACAACATTTGAAAAGTTGCTTTCTCGCTTCATGTTGTTTAACAAGAATAATAGTTGATATTTCTACCAGCTGTTCCCTACACTGTTTCCCCTTTTAAAGGGACCCCAAACAAAGCAGTATGGAGGAGTTGGCAAATAGCTCAAACTTCCATGAGACATTTAGCAGGAGGTGGTAGAAAAAGACTCACCTGCATTTTTCTAAAGTGGTATTCTCTGAATATTATAGTAATCTCCGTAGAAATAAAAAGTATTTTAAGCCTGTCTTGTTGGGTTGTCTATTTATTTGTTAATAATTCTTGCGATGCATGTATTCAGATTTGTGTTGGCAGGATTTTCTTTTTTTTTAAAAGGGTACCCAGAATGACTAACTTAAAATAGAGGCCAAATTATATTTAATAGAACCTATTTGAAACTGATCAGAATGCAATAAATCAGATCCATGTTGAGTCGGATGTTGAGTCAAGGTTCAAAATTCTGAATTCAGAAGAATAGTCAATTTTAACACGGTTATTAAGCTTCTTTATATTAAGAAATATTATTGATTCTGTTAAAAGGAGTTAACATCTGATATTTTTAGAAAGCAGGGTAAAGAAGAGCCAGATTATATTCTCATTCTATTTGTACAACTATCCAAAGCAGCGAACTGTGAACTAAGACATGTTGAGTGAGGCTTTCCCCAGGCTCCCAACGACTATCGTCTAGTGATTATGTTTTCATTCTCTTTCATTTTTTTTTTTGCTTCTTCCCCTACTTTCCTAAAGGTGAATCCATCTAACTGGCCCCACTTTCACCTGGCTTAAGTGTCCCATGGCTATCAACCACTTACCCATGGCCTACTTCCCAATTTGAGGGGTAGGGGCAGACTATATTTTATAAAGTATCAAATGTGCTCTAATTTTATATATATATATACACACACACACACACACACACACATATATATATACACACACACATATATATATACACACACACACACACACATATATGTATACACACATATACACATACATACACATATAATATATATTATGTGTCTATATTACATAAACACACCTATATGTGTATGTGTATATGTATATAATGTGTTTTGTGTGTATAATGCATCTATATATATACATATATATGTATGTGTGTATATATACACAAGTACCCACATAAACATGTATCTAGATCACTAGCTAATCTATCTATTGCACTGTTCTAAATTCCTTAAGAGTAGGGATCATCACATTTTTTTTGGTATTTAAATCCTTAGTACCTAGCACAGTGCCTGACATATATTAGGCACTTAATAAATCTTTGTTGATTGACTGATTAACAATAGGGTAATGTAGGAGGGGTCAAAATAGGTGGATAGAGCAAGTTAGAGACTGGGGAAAACAACTGTAGAGTCTAATTCAGGAGAAGAGAGTAGGGCAACCTCTACCTTCAAAAATGGTCCATCAACTTATTCTGTGGTAATCTTACCATATGTCCAGGCTCTTCAAGTTTGAAGGCGCATTAGTTAATCAAGACATAAATATAAGCAGTCTGGACTGCACATAGAAAGTAGGGAATTTAGAGTGGCCTTAGAAGAAACCAGGGAAATGAAGAGGCAGAGGTGAGGAGGCATGGGGGAAAGCCAGTAAAAATAATGCTAATGGCAAGACAGAGTGCCCTGTGTGAATAAGAGAAAGGAAGCCATTGTCACTGGATCACAATAAAATTGATGATAAATAAAGTGTAAATGAATAAGGTGGCCGTAGGAAGAGGGATTCATGTTTGAATACCAGCCTATCATTTCCTAGCTATGTAGCTTTGGGCAAATCACTTGACCTCTCTAGACCTTAGCTTCCTCAACTATAAAATGACTTAGGTATTATCCAAGGCCTCTTCTAATCTGGAACCTATACTGGATGATTCTATTATATCAATGTGTCATGCTCTTATTAGATGAAGCTCTCATGAAACTGGCTGTGTGACTAGTGGCAGGCACCGATACCAACACATTCACAAGCACTTTACTATTTGCAAATAATTCTGTTCGTGTCCAAAATCTGGGTTCATTGATTTCTCTGGAAGAACATTCTCTTCAACTACTACTGTTTCAAAAATGTGTCAATCAGTGAGTGCTAGATATAGAGGCAGAGAGATATAGGTATAGATTTGAATCCTACCTAAGACATGTGACCCTAACCAGGGGTGGAGAACCTGCAGCCTCCAGGCCACATTTAGCCCTCTTGGTCCTCAAGTGCAGCCCTTTGACTGAACCTGAACTTCACAAAACAAATGCCCTCAATAAAGGGATTTGTTCTGTGAAGTTTGGATACAGTCAAAGGGCTGCATTTGAAGATCTAGTGGGCACATGTGGCCTGGAGGCTGCAAGTTCCCCGCCTCTGCTCCTAAGTAAATTGCTTAATCTCAGTTTCTTCTTCTATAAAATGGGGATGATAATAATAATAACATTTAAATCACAGTATTGCTGTGGGGATAAAATAAGATTATATATGTATATGATGCTTTGTAAAATATTATTATTAATGTTATTATTATTTGTATAGTCTCATCACTGTCTGCACATTAGCAATTCCGTGTTGGAGGGCACTATTTCTCAATGCTATAAAGTTTCTAAAGACAAGGCATAAGTAGCCCCAGCTTTACGGACTATTTTTTTTAACATCTTCACAAATACTACTTTAGGGGCTCGCAAGTCACTAAATTCCATAGAAATCACGACCTCACTTTGACTCTACACATATTCAAACTTATCCATGCTCCATTCTCTGTCTCTAGAAGCTTCTTTATATTTTGTTCACTTAAGGAACTCTCCAAACACCATAATACAAGAAACCACAATCAAGCTCCCTTTCTCTCATTGGATAACATCCTCAGGCTCTACCAAAAACATATCCCAGGGCCAGAGGCTATTACTAGCATGTGAAATTGTTTTGAAAGTAAGCAAGCTGGGGCAGCTACGTGGTGCAGTGAGTAGAGCACCAGCCCTGGAGTCAAGAGGAACTGAGTTCATATATGACCCCAGACACTTGACACACTTACTAGCTGTGTGACCTTGGGAAAGTCACTTGCCCCGCCCCCCCCCCCAGAAAACAAATAAAAAAATTTTAAAAAAAGAAAGTAAGCAAGCTAAGAACTTGAGAAGAAAAAAAAATCTTAATAAAACCCCACTCCCATCTCTGAGGTAATCACCTGGGAAAACAATTTCCCAATTGATTTCCCTGTCTCAAGTCTTTCCCATCTCCCATTCATTTTCCACACAGCTATAATAGCATTTTACCTCAAATGTCTTATCCAATCTCCATTCTGCTCAACAAACTCTATTGTATCCCTATGATCCCTAGAATAAAATAAAAATTACTTTGTTTTACATGTAAAGCCCTCTATGACCTGACTCCAATTGACTCTTCCAGACTTACCATCCATTATACTCCTTCATGCCTTCTACAAACCAGCCAAACTGGCCTTTTTGCTCAGGCAGAACCCCATACCTGAATTGCCCTCCCTTCCCACTTTTGTGTCTTAGAAGCTCTACTTTTTTTCGAAATTAATCTCAAATGCTGCTTTGTGTATAATCTTTCTTGATTCTCCCAGTTTGTAGTTTCTTCCTGATAATTGCCTTATTTTACCATATACTACACACACATACACACACACACACACACACACACACACAATGATGATGATAACTAACTTTTATATGACATTTTCAGTTTTGCAACATTCTTTGCATCTATTAAAACATTCAATCCTGTAAGGAATGTATTATTTTCCTTATTTTACAGGTGAGGAAAATGAGCCTGAGAGATATTAAATAACTGGCCCATGGTTACAGACATAGTATTGGAGACATATTCTAAATTAAGGTCTTTCCTAACTCCAAAGCCAGTGTTGCATCATCAGAATGTCTGAAGGAAAAAGTAGGCCTCATCTCTCTAATTTGCCAGAGTTGATTCATGAAGTACTCTGGCTTTATAGTCAAGCAAAACATTCAGTTTCTTATCTTTCAATTAGCAATTCAACACTAATAGTAAGTCTTTGCTTATCACTTTGGATGTTTAGCTGTTAGAAGTTCCCCTACCATATGAGTGTGCTATAGACATCTAGTTATGGGGTAAAATTTAACCATCGTTCATTTGTGGTTTGTACAGTAATACACTCTTCATGAAGGGTGCATCAACCTGGACTTTTCTGAAGGACCTTCACAGCAAAATATGTTAGAAAAAAAAATAATTCTCCCAGTTTCTTTTAAGCCTGCTGAGTTCTTAATAGACTGACTCTAATGGCCCTTCTGCTTATAATTTCCTTAAGAGTGAGGCAGTGCATTAGCAGATTTTAAGGCATTATCACAATAAAAACTTATTATTTTACATGATATAAACAAAATGTATGTGTACATATTAATAATTAATTTATATTGAAAGATGAAGCTATTTTTACCAATTGTGGGTAGGGCTGAAAAATTATTTCCCTGCTTCATAAAACAAAAATGATGTATGCCAAATTCATGTATATACATATACACACATGTATGTATGCATGTGTGTATATACATACATATGTGTATGCATACATATACATATATACATATGTATGCACATATATGTATACACATATACATGGTGGAAAGAAATAGTTGAGAGACCTGGATGAAGTAATTAGGAGACCTGGATTCTGGTTGTGTCACTGTTACTAATTAATTTGTGACCTTAAGACAGTCATGTGACAGCTTTGGACTTTAATATCTTCATCCTAGAAATAAAGATTGTCACATTAAATGATTTTGGGGGTTATCTGCCAGCCCTTTAATTCTATGATTCCAAGTCAGTTAGTTTGGAGTTATGTGACTTAGAAAGTCAAGATTTTGAAACAGAACAAAACAGTATGTTTGCTTGGGGAAAGTAACAACTATGCAAATAGTTATAATAACACAACAATATTAACATTAGAGTGCCATCCTCCAGGCCGCTGCTCAGGGCTTCTCCAGGGGATGGTGGTGGAGGGAACTAGGAAATAACCAGGTACCTCATTCCCAGAGCAGGGCGGGGATGGGACTTAGAACACTGACGCTATATTCCCCTCCTCTCTTGTAGGTGTGACCTCTCAGGCCACATGCTGCCCCCTCATCCCTCTGCTGCCAGGAAATAAAAGACTTCCTCCTTAAAGCCAAGTGAAAGGATGCAAAATCTGTCAGTATCAAGAAAAACAAGGACAATGTGAAGCTTAAGGTTCGCTGCAGCAGGCAGCTGTACACATTGGTCATCACAGGCAAAGAGAAGGCAGAGAATCTTAGTTCCTGCTTCCTGGTTTGGCTGTGAAGGAGCTGAAGTGAAGGAATCATTCGATGTTCCACCTGTATTAAAATGTGGGGGAAAAAATGTAATCTATCTCTAACCATAGAGAAAAACATTAGGAATTCGAAAGAAAAAATCAGATAATTACTATCATATTAACATTAAATATGAATTTAAAAACAAATTATAAATGAAATGTTTGCAATGTCATATACAATATTTTTGTTGCTCTCAATGGTTTAATGTTGCTTACTACTCACAACTTAAAATAGGAATAATTTTAAAAGAAAATAGTTGTTATAGGATTCAAATTAAAAAAATATGTTATGAAATATGGAACTAATGCTATTGCTTTCATTCAAACACTCTAGGTATGGTACTTGACACAGACTGAAATTTATTACTGTTGCAGATACTCATAGACAATGGCTAATATAAAACCTATTTCAATTTTACTTTGGAATAAATTGTGCATCCTTTGAGCCACTTTTTTTTTTTTGAGTTGGTGGGGGGTGGAGTGATCTAGACTTGTGTTGTCATTCATGTGTTGGAATTCCAACTGTGAAGAATTTCATCCACTGATGAAGATGGATGCTTATAATTTTGAAGAAATTTACATCAAATGCAGTATTAGAGAATTGGCTGCGGCACTGAGATTTGAAGATACTTATCCAGAGATTGGATTTCAACCCAAGCATTCTTAACTCTAAGAACGGTAAATTTCTTACTGATTCATAAAGTCACCAAATTATAAGGCCAGAATAAAATGTACTTCAACCCCTCTAATTATGTAAGAAAACTGGGAGCCAAAGCATTTGTGATTAACTGAAAATCAAACAGTCAGATCTAGAGCAATAATTCCAATTTGGGTGATCAGACTAATCAGTTCTGCCTAAGTAAGATGAATTTACCTTTCAAGTTGTTTGGTTTAGGTTAGGTTCATAATTAGTGGACATTCCCCCAGCCCAAATTGCACAACAAAGCTATTGAATTCTACATATTGTGGGATTGAACCGGGATTAAAACCACCATGGAAAATTTACAAAGGGAAGATTCCATGCCCCGTTAACTCAGAAGTGACTCAGTATCCTCTATTGTGTTGGTGTTTGATTCTGTGCTCTTGCAAAATCTAATATTGGCTGAGTTTTATTTTCCACACCATCTTAGCAACCTCAGGGCAAAGGGACTGTTTAAAAATAAATATGATAAAGAACACTCTAAAGCAAAAGAGACAAAATTAAAAAAAAATCTGTCACTGACTATGAAACTATTTTCTGATTCACTAATATGCACTCATTAAAACAAATAATAACTTAATCCT
Organism: Trichosurus vulpecula; assembly: GCF_011100635.1. Lineage (NCBI taxonomy): Eukaryota > Metazoa > Chordata > Mammalia > Diprotodontia > Phalangeridae > Trichosurus > Trichosurus vulpecula. Next base: position 164,530,872 of record NC_050579.1, read on the forward strand.
GAAGGAAATATCCTCCATCCATTTCACTTACCATCATCTAGGTAAGTATGAAAAGACTGCCAGGCTATTAGCTGAATCCCAATGATATCATGTTTATATTGAAGCTCTAGGGGAAAGAAAAGACCTAGAGGAGATGTTTTTACCCTGTTAATTGGCTCAATAAGCAAAAGGTTACTTTCAGAGCTTGCTCAGAGAGAGTATAGAAGTCAAAGTCTTGGTCTAAGTGTAAATAATTAATATTTGTCAGGCTTTTAAAGGAATTTGAAGGAGGGGAGAGAGATCAACTTTTAAGTTAAGGAATTTGGTCTCAACATCATTAAAAATATACTCCCACCTGCTTCTAATTTTCTCCTTGATTACAAAGGTCAGTGGCTGTTTGAACAAAGCGAGAGAAGGAGCTGTTTGAAACTTATGCAAATGAAGGTGAAAGTAAGAGAAGGCATGTATGTTAATAAGTGTAGGGATGTTGATCAGTATTCAGCTGGAAGCCCTGACTATGAGAAACAAGTTCAAATATCTCTGAGCTCACAAGGGCAAGGATTTAAGGGTACAGCTTAGCAGCGTCCATCTACAATTTGAAATGTCAGAAAAGCTTTCAGTCACCTTAAAAAAAGTAATATTTTAATATCACTACAGGATGGGTGTGAATAATCTTGAAGTTATAGCCTCAATATCTATCTTTAATTATGTATTCACATTAAACAATGATGTCTAACCCTCACATCCTTCATGCTATAGAGAGGATCCCTTTCTCTTCTCATTAAGAAAAGGAGTGTAGCAGGACCTGTGATTTCTATTAGGTTCTCCTGGGTAAAGAAACACTTTCTTTGAAAGCAGATAAATACTTTTTCTGAATCTTAGAGTCTGAGAGAGTTGCCTAGCACACCAAATTTCTTATTCAGGTTGAGCCAATCAATATGTTAGGGGTAGGATTTGAATCCAGGGTTTCCTGGCTTAAGAGTTGATTCTTTATTCAGTTGTTTCTCTCTCTGTCTTGAAACAAATTTAAAGAATTTCAGGAATAGTCGATGATGATTTTTTCAAGATTCACTTAACATATCAATTACTTGATAATATGATTAAAAATAATGAGGGCATGCCAACATGAATCTCAAGATAAACTTTGATATCTTGGGATTCCACTCTTTTCTTTACTTCATGGGTTTGTCCCTTGTGTCCTCTCTTCTCTTTTCTCTTCTCTTCTCTCTCTTTTTCTCTCTTCTTCCCTTCTCTTCTCTTATCTGTTTCCTGGGATCCCTACCAACTTATGCTGTGAGCAAAGACCCATCAATTTTCCTTATGTCCTTGTCATCATCTCTGAAAATGATATTCTACCCTTCTTTACTTTTATTTTAAGGTTTAACTACTAAACATTGCAAGGAATGGCATGTAGGGAGAAGGTAATGCAAAAGTAAAGTGGAAGTTCAACAGCATGCAATGATCATAAGTGATTGCTCTGGAACAGTTACGAAAACTAGGTCTCACTCTTCATGGCTCTCTCTTACTTATTGTTGACCTTCTCCCAGATCCTATCTTCCGACATTAGATTGGTTGTATTTCTCCATTTGGTGAATCGTTTATACCAAGGCTTCTAAATTTTCAGATCTTTTCCCCCTAGTTTATCATCTCAAAGTGTGTGTGTGTGTGTGCGCTTGCGCGCGCGCACACGTATGCATGTTTAGGAACAGGGGAATGGAGATTAAGGCAATTAAAATATAAGCTCCTTGAGGGCTGGGGCTGTATATATCATATATTCTAAACTTTGCATTATTTCCAGTCCCTAGCCCAGAGTTCTATATAAAATAGGCATTTAATAAATCAACAAGCACTTATTAAGTATCTACTGTTTTCTGCGTACTGTGCTAAGTGCTTCACCTGACCTCAAAGAGCTTACTTTCTAATGAAAGAATCAACATATTCATATCTAAGTAGATACAAGGTGAAAGTATTTAATAAAAGAACATTGTATTTATAGGTTTTAGACTCCCTCCCTGCCTTTTCTCTTGCCCCACTAATTCCAGCTTGACTTCTTGGAATTCAAGACAGCCTCAATTTACTGAACATAGGAATGAAAAGATCTTTTTCTTTTTTTGTTCCAGAGAAATATGATCTCCCAAGCTGTCTTTCTCCTTAGGTTGTATACTTTATGCAATTCTAGAGGACTCAATACTTTTCCCTGATGGTTTGTCTCTCCCTGATTTCTTCTCTCTGGTTCTAGTTTGTTGAATTGAGTTAAATACCCTGGCTAGTGTCTACCTCTGTACTCTGTACCTCATTTGATTTAGGGAAGGATCTCAATAAAAGTCAGCAATTAGAACAAAAGTTTGGCCTGATAATGATGGAAATCTCCTGGGGGCAGAAGCAGGGTTCAAGTAATTAGTAACCTAAAAACCAGGCAGAGTCAATACCAAGAAATATCAAAATTCAAGAGATTCAGTTGAATGCAGAAAAATGATTGCGACTAGTTCAGTCTGAGATATCAAGACAAGATCAAGAGACTGGACACACAATATTACAGAGACATGAATGTTTATAACATTAAACAAGTTTTTTTTAAATGATTGATATCTTGTAGCATATATTCCCTCCCTCCACTCCCACTACTATGCCAAGGTGGCAGCATGAAAAGTCAGTTGTATCTGCCTCCTAATCTAGTCTCCATTGTAAGACTATGAGCACTAATAGTTGATTGATTTCCTTTTCTACCTACTGCCCTAATGTTGGAAATTCTAATAATTATTTCTTCTTAACTTACTTCATTTTAGATATTTGGAAGTGGGTATATAATAATGGATCACTTCTCCAGATTCCACCAAATCAATAAGCTTTGGAATGTGGAACATCAATGTTGGCCCAGGTGACTAGGATGAGAAGGTAATTTTCAGCACCTGGCATGGTATGAATCCCACAATTATGTTCTGGATCCTCCTTTAAAGAAAAGTCATCCACCAAACAAAGAACACTTATGAAGTCAATGATATACACATATGTAAATTCATGTGTACATACATACACATATGCATGCATATGTGTATGGATATATGTATATTTGTATTGGGGATCCAAACCTTTGCTTTTACTGTGAAATCACTGGTACTCTTATTTGGCATGAAACTTGGAATGTAGATGGTAAGATTTTGTTTTGACTTCAGGGGGAACCTGTGTAGCAGTATTCCATAGATACATCAGTGAGAGGAAATGAAAGTCTGTATGTTTGTTTTTTTTTTTTTTCCTTCTGATTTTGCACATGACCTAACAAGACTAGAACAAGTGGGAAAGTTATATGGAAATTAGTGATAAGACTGGTCTTTACCACCTACTACTTGTGGCCTGGCACTACATTCCTCTATCATTTTATTTTTCTAATACTCAAATGATGATATTTTAAAACTTTTTTTGAAAGTTACTTGGTCACATCTTAATTTATGATATAGCTTCCATTCTGCCTGGTCATTAACTAGACTAAAACACAATTCCCTTTCACTTCATCTCACAGTCTCTTTCTGTGTGTCTGTCTGTTTCTCTCTACCCCTCTCTTTGTTTTTCTTTGTCTCTATTTCCCTCATTTTCTCTCCCTGTCCAGACCATTAATGCCTCTTGCTGTCACGAAACATAGGACTTTCTTTTTTCTTCTTCTCTCCTATTTCTTTGCCTTTGGTTTGAGGTTTCAAGTAATATCCCATATCACCTTGTATCATATAAGACTGAGAGTCTAGGAAGTACTTTGCAATCTACTTGCACCCAATTTTCATAAGTGCATATATACCTGTATTTTGAGTATTATTAAAAATGTTTTTGCTATTTAAATAATACTTTCCTTTTGTTAGATTCACATATTTACCTGGAGCTAAACATTTTCCAGAGCAACAATCCATGTGTTTGCTATTTTTAAAAAAATAATCCTGTCTCTATTTAGAAAAGTTCTTTTTATATCAAAGTTTGTTCCCACATAAAGCTTCCTCACCCAAATGCTAAAGATTCTGGAAGCTGTTGCCTAGGATTGAAAGTTGAATTAAGCCCCAAATACCCTGCAAGATCAGTGTACTTAATAGTCTGACAGTAGGTATTACAATAAATACCATATGGTTATACCACCATTATCCTTCCCTTCTTCCCATTCTGTTTCCAGCATGGGATTCCTTCCCAGATTGTAGATCCATTCCTAGAGAATGAAGATCTCCTCTGCTCTCTGAGGCCCAACTCAGTATTTTTGTTTTTAAATTGAATGATCCAAGAAGATATATCCCCTGGAGTCTCTTTACAAAGTATAGCTGTACCTATTTTTAACTACCAACTTGAAGCATCGCTCCTATTCTAATATTTAACATTTATCTCAGGATCACTGTCCTCCTTAAGAAAATGGAGCACTTCAATTTAGATTTAGATTATAAAAATAATTCCTTAAATATTCAGCACATATTAATAGCACAACTTTCTCTTGCCAGCCCCTTTTCTTTCCTAATGTACATGCAACAATCTAATCCATGAGGATAGTCTGGCATGACAGAGGTGTAAGTGTATAATATGATATAGATTATCTTGGGAAAATCTACATTTGATTGGTAAAATGATTATTTTCATAAATGCTATTAGTCAATATGGAATTTTCAATTTTTCTCATTTTATTTTTTTCTAATTAAGAAATATATAAATTTTGGAGAAAAAAAGATGAAACCTCATCTTTAAGTGTATACACTTTACCTCCACCTCCCAGATTCAATCTATTACCAACTTTGATTGATATGGCACCTGTAATATGTTTCTACTTTCACTGATAGCATCCTAGTCTTGGCCTTCACAACCTATCATCTGGATTATTTTATTAAACTCTTAATAGATAGTCTCACCTCTAATCCTTCTCTTGTAAAGCCAATCAGTAAATGAAAGATCTTTCTCACCCATTGAATTGGCCTCAGGTGGGGCCAACAAAGGGAGGCTGGATTAGAGGCAGGCCCACACCCTTTCACTAACCAGGTGTGAGGCCCCATGACCACACCCTTTTGTTAGTAAGGCCTCAAGAGGCCTGAAGCCCTCCGGGCTCTAAGGAGAGTTGCTAAGACCAGAGCCAATGGTATGTGAACTGAGTTCTAGTCAATCAGATGCCAGCTAGGACTGTATAAAAAGAGAACCCAGAACTGAGAGCAGCAGAACAGAGAGTGGCAAGATTCAGAAGCAGACACTGAGAGGACGTTGAGGCAACACACATTGAGGGAGAGAGCCAGCATTGAGAGAGACTTCAGAGCAAGAGAGAGTTGCAGAAATCAAGGAACTCGGAGTCAGCAGGGCTGAAGGAGGGAATGATGAGCTGAAAGTTAGGATTTGTGAATGATTGTTTACAGGAAGGACTTATGGGGGAGGGGGAGGTTGCAGGATGACTTGGCTCCTTGCTATAATACTTTGTTATAATTTCCTTGTTGCTACATTGAGGTGGGCTTACTGGTTTTGGAATATAATTGCTACTATATGGAATTGGAATTACTGGTCCTGGGATTGGATTCTCTTGTGTCTAAATAAATGTTATACTTACTCTGCTTTCTACCTGGAGAACTTCTTATACTTCGATTCTGAACCATTCAGGCATGTTCATGGTCAGGCTCAAGGTCATGAATCTTGCCTTACTGATATGCCTCCTTTCCTTTCTGATCTATTCTGCTCACTACTACCTCCATATTCTTTTCTGCACACTAATTAGATAACAGCATTTCCCTTTTCAGATTTCTGTGCTCACTCTGATTCAGCAACTAAAATAATAATCTTAGTTTAACATTCAAGGCTCTTCATAATCTGCCTCCAACATTTTCTTCCAACTTTATTTCACATTATTTCCTTTCACATACTTTATGTTCACACCAAACAAGATCATTCATCAAATCCAATCTTATCCTTCACTCCTTCCACTCCTATACATTTTTTTTTCATGGTGGTGTTTAGACCCTCCTCAGCCCTACCTCACTTTCTAACTTTTGTAATGACCCCTTTTATTTTAGGTTCAACTTAAGTTACATGTTAACAATAAAGACTTTCTTGGTTCTGACCAGATAGACTTAATCTCTTCCTACTAAGATTTTTCATAACACATTGTACTGTGCCTTTCAATGTGAAGGCATAACATGGTGCACATAGACTCTTGAAGGCCTGGATGCAAATCTCATATCACATTATTATTATCTGTGAGAGTCTGGGCAAGTCATTTAAATTCGATGAGACTCCGTATATTCATCTGTAATATGACATTAGATGCAGTGAATTTTTGCACAAACAAAACCAAAGCATCCAAGATTAGAAAGGAAGCAGAAAGCTGGGAAACAATTTTTACAGACAGAGTCTCTGATAAAGGCCTCATCTCTAAAACATATAGAGAACTAAGTCAAATTTATACGGATACAAGTCTTTCTCCAATTGATAATTCATCAAAGGATATGAACAGGCAATTGTCAGATGAAGAAATTAAATCTATCTATAATCATAGGAAAAATGCTATAAGTCACTATTGATTAGAGAAATGCAAATTAAAACAATTCTGAGGTACCTATCATATTGGCTAGTATGATAAATGCATACCCTTTGATCTAGCAATACTACTACCAGGTCTGTATCCCAAAGAGATCAAAGAAAAAAAGGAAAAGGACCCACATGTACAAAAATATTTAATGCAGATCTTTTTGTGGTGACAAAGAATTCAAAATTGAGGGAATGCCCATCAGTTGGGGAATGGCTGAACAAGTTGTGGTATATGAACGTAATGGAATACTATTTTGCACCAACAAAAGATGAAAACTTCAATCCACATGCAGAGAAAGAAATATGGAGTTGGAATGCAAAAAGAAGCATACTATTTACTCCTTTTTTTTTCTTGTGGTTTTTCCCTTTTGTTCTGATTCTTTTTTTCACAACATGATTAATGTGGAAGTATGTTAAATATGATTGTACATGTATAGCCTATGTCAGATCGCATACTATCTTGAGGAGAGGTGAAGGAAGAGGGAAAAATTTAGAACTCATAATCTAATAAAAGTGAATGTTGAAAACTAAAAATAAATAAATACTTTTTTAAAATTGTCTTCATCTCTTTTGTTGGTGCAAAATTCACTGTTGGGACAAGAACTCACTATTTGACAAAAACTGCTGAGAAAACTGGAAAAGAATCTGAAATTTTTGTCAAATAACTGTGGTTTGTGCTGTCACTTTATGAGTTCATATTTGTAAGACCAGCAATAGCCTGATGATTGCTGGTGAGTTCTTGTCCCACAATCTGGAGTCTTTGGGTTTATCAAACAGTAGATTACTATAGTCAGTGTCTCATGTACCTAACCTATTCCACTGATCCACCACTCTATTTCTTAGCCAGTACCAAGTAGTTTTGATGATTGCTGCTTTATAATACAATTTTAGATCTGGTATGGCTAGATCACCTTCCCTTGCATTTCTTTTCATTAATTCCCCTGATATTCTGGATCTTTTCTTCTGTGTGAATTGTATTATTATTTAGAAAATAGTATGGCAGAAACTAGGCATACACCCACATCTTACACTGTATGCTAAGATAGGGGCAAAATGAGTACAGTATTTAGACATAAAAAGTGATACTATAAGCAAATTAGGAGAGCAAGGAATAGTTTGCCTGTAAGATCTATGAACAATGGAAGAATTGATGACCAAACAAGAACATTATGAAATGCCAAATGGATAATTTTGCTTACATTGAATAAGAGTTTTTGTACAAACAAAGCCAGTGCAACCATTTCTAAAACCTATAGAGAACTAAGTTAAAGAATACAAATCATTCCCCAATTGATAGATGGTCAAAGGATAACAGGCAATTTTCAAATGAAGAAATTAAAGCTGTATAGAGTCATATGAAAAAATACTCTAAATCACTATTGATTAGAGAAATGTAAATTTAAATCACTCTGAGGTACCATCTCACACTTATCAGATTGGCTAATATGACCCAAAAAGAAAATGATAGATGTTGGAGAAGATGTGGCAATATTAGAACACATGCATTGTTGGTGGAGTTGTGAACTGATCCAACCATTTTGGAGCACAATTTGGAACTATGCCTGAAGGGCTATAAAACCATGCATACCCTTTGATCCACCAATACCACTTCTAGGTCCATACCACAAAGAGATCACAAAAAAAGGAAAAGGACCTATACCATATTTTCCGATGTATAAGATGCACCCTTCTTCGGAAAATTTGGGGTCTAAAAACTGGGTGCATCTCATACAGTCATTGTAGATTTTTTTACTTGAATTTTCCACTTTTTCACACTTGTTGTCTTTGTGCTCATTGTTTCACATTTGTTACCGGTATATTAGGTTATGTTTTGCCAGGTTCTGCCCAGAAATGGCTCAGAAAAGATTTTTGTACAATGCCGAATTCAAGTTAAAAGTGATCCAGTTTGCAAAATTGAATGGCAATCATGCTGCTGAATGTAAGTTTGGTCCTCCTCCAACTGAGAAAGCAATCTGAGACTGGCTATGGGAAGAAGAAACCCTATTGAAGACACCATGGCAGAAGAAGTCCACGAGAGGCAAGTCATCAAAATAGCCTGATTTAAAGAGGGAATTGAAGATATGGATTGAAGAGCAAAGGGCAATTGTAATTACTGTGTCCACAAAGATGGTTCAGCATGAGGCAAGAAGAATTGCTGATGAAAAAGTAGTTACTAATTTCAAAGGAGGACACAGTTGGTACTTCAGGTTCATGAAACAGAATGGACTAAGCATGTGTACATGGACCAGACTTGCCCAAAAGATGCCTGAAAGCTATAAGCAGATGAACAAAACTTGAGTTCAATAACTTTATGTAATACATTTTTTTTCAAATTTTGGGCCCCAAAATTGAGGTGCATCTTATACATGGGGAAATAGAGTATGTACAAAAATAATTATATCAGCTATTTTTGAGGTGACAAAGAATTGGAAATTGAGGGGATGCCCATAAGTTGGGGAATGGCTGAAAAAATTATGATATATAAATATAATGGAATACTATTATACCATAAGAAATGATGAGCAGGTGAATTTCAGAAAAAAAAAAAAACAACCTGGAAAGATTTACTTGAATTGATGCTAAGTGAAGTGAGCAGAACCAGGAAAACATTGTACACAGTAATAGCAACATTGTGCAATGACCAGTGTTGATTATTTAGCTCTTCTCAGCAATGCATTGATCCAAGACAAATCCAAAGGTCTCATGATGGAAAATGCTATCCAGATACAAAGAAAGTACTATGGAGTCTGAATGCACATTGAAGCATACTATTTTCTTTCTTTTTTTCTCATGGATTTTCCTTTTGTTTTGATTCTTCTTTCACAACATGACTAATGTGGAAATACGTTTAATATGATTGTACATGTATAGCCTATATCAGATTGCATGCCATCTTGGGGAGGGGGAAATTTTAGTACTCAAAATCTTATAAAAGTGAATGTTTAAAATTAAAAATACACAAATAAACACTTTAAAAAAAATTCAGGATATTTTAGGTGTCAATGGGTTGGCTGTGATGGGAACTTTTTAATATGAGGTTGGATAAATGAGTATCTTTAGTCAGAAGCACTGTCATGAGAATTGTTAAAATGAATGGGAGGTTGACTTGGATAAGCTCTAAAGTCCTTCTAAGAGCCTAGGATTCCATATTGCCAAATACCTGATCTTGAGCTGCTGACAGCTCATTACCTTGAAGTGTTATCAGCAAAAAGCTGTTTTAATGTTTCCAGAATCTCAAATAAGCCTAAATTCTTGCATTGCTGAGAATGGTCAGAACTTACACTTAATATACTAGGCATTTTGAGAAAGTACAAGTCCTACATAAATGTATGTATACATATATGAATATATGTATTTTTATATATTCATATATGTGTTCATGCAAAAATAAAATTTGTGACTATGAAATAGAGCTGTTGCTACAAAAGCCACTATACCTATGTAGTTCTGCAGTCAGAATATCTGGTCCTGGATGAGTTTTTGTCTTCTGAGGATATCTCTAGTCATCTCTTGGGTTATGGCAATAGTCTCAGAGTTCCTGAAATTAAATTTAATTCATTTTAATTAGGAATTTTTCATAGACTAGGACACTCAATATAAGCAAAAAAATTATCTAAATATTTTGGAATATGTATTATCAATATTATGTGTGTTTTGAGAGTCTCTAATTGGGATGTGGTCATAGTGCTAGCATCTCTGGTTTAAGATAAAAAGCTAGTGAGCTTCTGGCAAGGAATAGATCATGTCTTGAGAAGCCTGAGAAGAATATGTTTATTCACAGGAAACTTTATTTGATGAAGAGGTTTAGGGCCTGAAATTTGAAAGCCATAGCAGAGATGGAAAAAAATAGCTTAAATAAACTTATAAAATCCTAGCTATTATGGAGGACAATAGGTGTCCTGGAAGAAAAAGAATAAAGGTGTGTTCTCTCTGAAATTGTTTTCCAACTACACTACATATATTTTTAATATTCTTAGTTATTTTCTTGTTTTTCTACTCATTAGATTGTCAGTCCCCTGAAGGCAGAAATCTTGTTTGTGCTTCCCTCCATCCTCAACCCACTCCTCCCCACCCCTTACCCAGATGTTAGCACAGTGCCTATCAGGGTGTAGTGTTGTATGTTAGGAAGTTACAGGGCTGTATGTAAATCCACAACTTGGAGAGTGGACAAGATGCTTCAAAGCTATGGATATGAATGGTGTGATTGTGTATGAATAATACCAGGGAGGCTAATGATCCAAATTAGTCAAACTTCTGCAAACATTTAAAGAAAGGATAACAAAAGGGACTTTTGTAGTTATGATGGATCAAGGAAAAAAAAGAAATGACATGCCCTATGATTAGTAGCTGTTGTTTTTCAGGAGTAGTGGTAGTATAATGGTAGTGGTGGTGGTGGTGGTGGTGGTAATGGGAAATATTAGGTTAGATGACGTAGTGGAGAGAAAAATGTTGAACAACTAAGTTATTCTGATCCTATATTTTCCAAAAAGAGAACAGATATGATTAAGAGGAAAGTAGCATCCAAAATTGGTATAAAGGTACTAATGAACTACTTAGCTTCTTTAGATGACTTTAAATTTCTAGATCCAGATGAACTATATTCCAATATCCTGAAGAACTTACTAATATGATAAAAGAAGCAATGCATTAATGTTTAAGAAATCAAGTGACTAGAGCTAGGCAGATATGGTCTAAATGGGCCAGAATAAGTGGGAGGAAGGAAGAGATGATCTAAATTACAGACCAGTAAATCCTAAGTCATTCATTTTGTAACTTGACATAATTATGGAATAGTGTGTTAAATAGATGTTCTCTGTGCACTTAGATAATAAAGAAAGGGGTAGACAACATAAAACTGGCAGTCAACAGCTCATTTTGAGACTCAGTTTCTCTGAACCTCAGTTTCCTCTTTGGTGAAATCAGGGATAGCTATCTTACAAAATTGCTGTAAGGATGAGATGACGGAAAAAATGTGTAGCCACAAAGCTTTATGTAATTCAAGATAACATTAGTTATCATAGAACCAAATACCAGGAAAATTGATTGTAAGAAAACCTTTATAAATTGAGTAGCCTCTCTTTTCCTCTGCTGACAGTAGAGTCAGAGGCCTAATTTGAATCCACATCTTCCGAAACCCATGACTAATAATTACTTCAAAAAGAAGATGAGTACTTTAATCACCTAAAATATCTTATTTAGACTTTAGGACAAACCTAGGACAAAATGATTACCATATTTGCAGATTAGAGAACCAAGACTTGGAAAGTTGAAGTAACCTTATTATGGTCACATAGCTACAGAAGGTCAGAGATAACATTTGAACTCAGGCTTTCCTGAGCCTAGGTCTTAAATTCTACCTACAATATCACCTTTTCTCTGTTTTAAGCTGTGCGTAATGTGTTGCTTAAGAACTAATATTTGGATCATCTTTGGAATTTTCATGCCATATTTTTAACATAGTGCATCCCATGAAAATTTCAATGACTTTTTTCATGAACTGTTGTCCAGCCATTCTTTACATGTTGTGTTTTAATTTTTTGAAGCCAGGTACAATCTCCTTATTCAACAACATGCTACTAAATTACTTCTTTTTCTTGACTGTCAATATTTTTTTTATCCTGACTTCCATCCAATGTCTTAGTATTTGCTCCAAGCTTTGTATCATTTGTAAATATGATGAGCATGTCAGCTGTGACTTCATTCAAATTGTTGCTAAGAAACCCTAAATAGCACAAAAAAAACTGTAGAACTCCATGCTAGACACCTACCCTGAGTTGAATTTCTCCCATTAATGATCTGGGTCATTTTCCAATGAACTCTGAGTACATTCACCTACTGTTATTCTCCCCCAAATGCAATCTTCAGGTAAATTTTCCCACTTTCTTGGTGATATTATCAGAATGCTTCCATTAATCAAGGTTCACAACTTCAGAATCTTCTATGACTTGGAGTTAAGAATGGAGACCAAATCCCACCATGGTCACTGCATGAGCCTAGACAACTTATTTAACATTTGCTTACCTCAGTTTATTCACCTCTAAACTGGGGAATGATTCAATGTTCTCTGAAGTGCCTTGCAGCTCTAAATGTGTGAGTCTAGGGCATCACCTCATTTTTTGTATTCCCAATACTTGACACAATGCTGCACGCATAGACATAGCCCACTTTTGTTCAAGTGAAATGTTTGGTTATAATGAGCCCAGAGAAGTTAAGTGACTTGTCATGAATTACAGTGGTAAATATAATAATAATAGAATCCGGACTTGAACCATATCTTTTTGCTTCATAATCTAGTATTCTTTCAACTAATTGGTTATTTCATGGAAGCAAGATTAGACTTTTTCTTTTAGGCCACAGAGGATAAAAATAATGGAAGCTGGGAAGAGGAAGATTTAAGCCTGAGGTAAGGAGAAACATGCCTAGTAAAAAGAAGTATCTAAAAATTTAATGAGCTACTTTAGGAGTAGTGGATTTCCCTTCAGCGGAAGTCTTCAACTGAGATTAAATGACAACTTGGTATGGATGTTGTTGACATGATTCTGGTTTAGACATGGATTATGATAGATGACACCTGGGCACTTCCAATTTTGAGTCTCTGTGATTCTAGTAAATGGATTTTAAAAGCACCAAAATACATTTGCTTTTGCCCATTCACATCTGTTGGCTAGAGACCAATATCTGAAATGGGATTTAGCCCAGGCAGGTGACTCTGCAAAGGTGATTCAGCCTAAGTGACTCTGAGAATAATTCAAGTTAACAAACATTTATTAAATACCTACAAAGTATATTAGGGGAAAAAAGATAAAGAAAGATGAAGGACCCAATAACTGAAATGCCCTACTTCCTCATCTCTACCTCTTGACTTCTGGCTTCCTCCAGATGTCATCAAAAAGTCACACTACTGCAAGAAGCTTTTCACATTATTTCTTACTCTTAGCTCCCTCCTTTTGAGATTGCCTTCAATTTATCCCGTGTAAATCTCTCTCTCTCTCTCTCATATATATACAAATACATATATATATATATATATATATATATATATATATATATATAAATCACATAGTTGTTTTAATGTTTAGACTGTGACCGTTTTGAGGACAGGAACTGGATTGTTTGCTTTTTTTATCTTTTTATATCCCCAGTTTTTTAGAAAATTTAGTTTGGCACGTAGTAGTTAACAAATGCTTGATAATTAATTCGTTATTGAATGAAATATTATATTATAGCAGCGGGATATGACATGAATTGATTTGTAGTAATGGCCCAGATTGTGTAATATGATACATCCTGGACAATGCTATAAAGTTTTTGTTTATATTAAAGCCCCCATCTAGTTAGCTGACAGTATAAGGACAATGTGATTTTTATATACTTATATTTTCTCCACTTTAATGAAGAAAAATTGCAGAGTTGACTCTCCTTCTGAAGTGACTCCCAAAAGAATAGGTATAGAACAACTAACTGTCCTAATGAGAAAAAATGTTATGGTACCACTATATCATTTCTTTATGATTATGAAAAATGTAGCATGATAAGCTCTGCTGGATGTTGGGAGACCTTGATTCTAAATTCAGTATCACACCTAATTTATGACCCTGGACTAATTGTACAATTTCTCAAAAGAAGGCTCAGTCTCTTCTTCTATAAAGGTAAGGATAACCTTACATTAAGATATCTTCCTTAAGTATTTTGCAGTGATTGCATAAGTAGTAATGAGGCTTTAGACTATCAGTGATAGAAAATGAGAAAAGTGCTGAGGGAAGATGATTTTCACCCTTTGACCAAATGTTTCATCAAGAATGATAGTTTGGCTCCTTACGGTGATATTTTGTACTGCTTGATGGTATTTTGTACTGCTAGAACAAGGTGAGTTTGGAAAGGGAAAATGTTATAAACTAAGTATCCATTCCAACTTGTGGTTATTTCACTGAATCCCTCTGAGATTTCAGTTCTGTAATGCCTACATATGGGTGACTTATTTCTTTATTTGGGGTTATCACATAACTTTGGAGAAGTTGTGGCTGTTTCTGAATAAACCAGAATATCTTAGATATCCATTAATGACTCGAAGCTGACATGTAGAGGTATCTACAATGGATTGTCTCAGTAGTTACTCCTTCAATTCAAAAAACATTTAAAAGCCTGCTAAAAGTAAGGAACCGTGCTCTTTGACTTTTTTTTCCTCATAACTTTAATAAGTCACACATTAAATCTCTAAGACTAAGAACTACCAACACAGAAGTAGGATATCCAAGAACCACTGAGTACTTTTTGATTCTATCCTTCTGGTAACTTCCCCACTCAGTTGGTTGTAAGTACATGGCCAAATTACTTCTAGAGATGAATAAAAAATAAAGAATTAAAAACAGAATTAAGAACAAAGAGAGCACTCTGGGAGAAGTTAAGCATAGGGAAGCACCATAAGATTAAATACATACAAAAAATGCTGAAAAATGTAGAAGAAAATGTGTGAATTTTTAAAATGGGATGTCTTAGGCTAAAAAAGAAGTAAACAAAGTCTTTATATATTAGAGTTTGCGAGGAGAGGAAATATGGTTTATCCAGTGATGCTAAAGGAAAAAAATAAATTCGAAGATAGATATCATAGGATCACAACATTTATATTTGGAAGAGATTTTGGAAATAATTTTGTCCAACTTCATTTTAGATAGAAAACTGGAACCAAAGAGTAGATGTGATGTGTCAAGTTAACTCAATGAATATGTAACAAAGCTAGATTTGAAACTAAGTCCAGTGATTTCATTGTTGTCTGCAGAAATCTAGAAGATCTTTTTTTTTCTCTAAACTCTCCATGGAGAAGAGATTTCTCTGATAACTATATGTATATTTTTAAAAGTTGCACTGAAGATAAATATATTTGAAAGTTAATAGATGTTGAGCTGGAAGGGATTTCAGAAATCAACTCCCTCATTTTAAGGATGAGTAAAGTGAGGTTCAGGAATGTTTTTTTCAGTGATTTTCATTCACATCCAACTTTTCATGACCCCACTTCAGGTTTTCTTTGCAAAGTTAATGGAATGGTTTGCTATTTCCTTCTTCAGTTCATTTTACAGATGAAGAAACTGAGGCAAACAAGGTTAAGTAACTTGTCCACAGTCACATAGCTAGTAAGTATCCAAGGCAAGATCTGAACTCAGTTTTCTTGATTCCAGGCTTGGCAATCTAGAGAATTGAGCCACCTATTTGCCCTGAATGTTACAAGATGAATAAACATCAAGAAATGTTACAAATGAATAAACATGGCTCAAGGAACATGGGCAAAAATAGCTAACTTGCCCATACCTTCATGGGTATGGTACTACTGGTGGGACGCAGCAAGTCAGTCAGTCAGTCAATAAACATTTATTAGGCACTGTGTACCAGGTATTGTGCTGAGCTGAGGATACAGAGAAAGCTAAAATACAGTATTTGCTCTCAAGGAGCAGGGGGATGTGACATATGGACCACCTGCAGACAACTATGTACAAACAAGACACAGAACTACAGGCAAGAGGGACATCCACTGACAATGCACGAACTCAGGAGACATCATTTCTCAATCAAAGAATAAAAAAATTGTTGAGAAGAGAAGTTGTAATGGTACAACTTGTGTAGGTAGATTTGACTTGCAAGTAGAAGTGCTATTTCATTATGTGAAATAAGAGTAAAGGCAGAGTCAATGACTCAAGGCATCTGGGTGATGTGAGATGCAAAAGAAGAGAGCAGAGGAAACTCTTGCTAAATAGCCCCCTTTTCAGTGAAATACGACACTAAGTTCTCAGTTGAAAGGATGGGAAGAGAGGGAGCTGTGGGAGGTTTTAGTAGGGATGTAAAAGTAAGAAAAAGCTGCTGTGTTGAGTGAGAAAGTGACTTAATTAGGGAAGTATGAAAGGTTTGTCTTATTGCAGTGAGTGTCCAGTTGACATTATATAACATAGATCCAGTGAGGACAGTTTCATGGTTTCTCCAGTGTTATTCAACAGCACATAACTAGGAACAGTTAATTATGGGAATAATCCAAGGGTTAGGTTTAGCAGAACAAGCCTAAAAAGATTAAAAAAATAATAAAGTGGCAAGTGACTCAAAAGGAGAGGAAATTGTAGCATTGAATTGACTCACTAAGCTCAGGCGAAAGGACAAGTGTGGAAGGCTGATGGAATAGCATTTCTCTCCTACTCTTACATAGGTAAGTCTAGCCAGGGGATAAGTGGAGGGAACATGAAGGAATACTATCTCTCTGTCCCCTGTAGGAAGGACCCCTCTAGGCCTTCCAACTGAGAAGAGGCCAGCCTAGGGATCTGCATGCAACGGAATGAAATTTTTTCTGATGTACTGCTATCAGGAAGAACTTCTCTCTAACCCCTTGATGGTAGGAAGAGGCCATCCCAGGAGACTGTCACTTGATGGTCTTCTTCTCAGCAGAGCCAAGCCTCTTTCACTATTCCCATACTTCTTTGTAGAGTTAAATGTAAGTTTAAAACTTGAACAGAAGTGATTATTAGAGACACAGTAAGAATAGGATGAAGGGAGCTTTGCCCCAAGGAATTGATGTACAGAGGTCAAAGATCCATGTTTTCATTAGTGTGGGTATTTCATTCTTGACACAAATTTCTACCCCTAAATGACTTGGTAGGTCTTCAGCAGGTTATATAATGGGAGAAAATACTGTCACACTGCTGCTGATCTGGAAAAAGTCTCAATACTTTGCAAGGCTAATCTTCAGTCACCAGAATAGAGCCTCCAAAACTAACCATGCTGGTAACTTTAATGGAAAAAAATGGGAAGGAGGGATTTCTATAATGATCTTCACTGAGTCAAGTCAACGAGCATTAATTAAGCACCTACTTTGTGCCATGACCTCTTCTGAATTCTGGAATATTTACTAAATAACATTTCTCTCCTCAACATAACATATTTTTCCTTTAATTTTTCACTAGCTTGAAGTAACTATTTTGAATTTTTTGAATAGCCCTCATGGGTTATTTTCAAAGCATTAATTACTACACAGATTTGAATAAGAAAAATTTTGCACTCTCCATACATTCATCATCAATGAACCTCCCAAATGTGGGGGATGACCTCAAGACATACAGCTCTCGCTCTCTCAGCTTTGATTATCCTTGAAGAATTACGCTTTCTGGTTTCTCATGAAGAATCATAAATGCAAATGTCACAGAGTAGATAAAAGGAGTCAGTATATGAGAAGATCAAAGGATGGCATGGAAAATTGATTGTCAAGGCAAAGAAAAGTTACAATAAGTTACTATAACTAACTGTCCTCAGAATATTAGGCTAAGGTATATTTCTGTATAAAGGCAACAGCAGGTTTCCATGTGATAATGCTTCATTTCTCAATATTTCAAGGGTACACGATTTCATAGAAATAGATGCAGTCCTTTATACTGTAGGAGGGGGTCTTCTTCAGCTAATGTAACTGAAATCTAAATGACAAAGAAGAAGATTTTTTACACTACCCTTATATTTTGGGCAACCCAATTCTTTATAGCCTCCAAACATTGTCCTGTAAGCAAAAGAGCCTGAGCAGACACTACTGTTTGTCAAATAAATATTAAAATGATAAAGTAAACAGACAGGCAGGAGCTTTGGGTAATCTTAAGATTTGGTTTTTTGAGGGTGACATGCATCGTAACTAAGGGCCAAAATTTTGTTTTAACTTAGAACTAGGAGATCCAGTTTTTCCCAATAATTCCTTCTGTCTCCACCACTATATGCAACTGACACTGAAGATGCTGAATAACCTCTGAGAAAAATTCTAATCTGCATCATTTACAGAGTAAATTGGGAATAACACTTAGAGTGACCTATTTTAGAGTATGTAAGAATGAATGTTCACGTTCTGTGTGAAAGTATTCATTTTGAAATATATTCAAATACATTTTGAAGTATCAAACATTGTTAAAAGAAACTTACTTCTTAAATTCGTGATAGTATTATTAGTCTTAGGTCCACATAGAGAAACATTATTGTTTGCTGAAATTTTGGAATCCTTTGAAAAGTGAAGCATTTTATTAACAAGCATTATCATGAGTTTTGATGTAATTTGGCTATATTTCTCTCTAACCTTTGCTTCACCTAAATCACACATTTGAAAAATATGTTATTTAAAAAAAAAACTAAATAAAATCCCCAAATTTATAATTAAATCATCCTTCTCATAGGAAGTAGGACAAAGCCAAATAAAGGAGCTAAGATGCAATAAAACTCTCATTTAATTCATATTCTTAACTTTGGATAATACTTATATAGCCTGGCTTTAGAACACACTATTTTTATTTTTTTAAATTTCAGAGTCAAACACAAGAACACTAACACAGAATAGAGAAAAGAAAAAAAACACACAACATAAGCTGAAATATTGAAACAAATACAAAGTGAGAAAAGAAAAAAAAAAGCATGTCATATGCATAGCAGAATGAGAAGATTCAAAATATGTAGTGATACATTTCCATTTCAAGAAAACCTGTATGATAAATACTACATGTGTTGAGAACTGTCCATCTTTGCTTTCTTGTGAGTTTTCTTTGTTCTCTGCTCTGCAGTTTTTACTTTGTTCTCTCCATCCCCTCTCAAGGTTCCAATTAAGTGTGTGTGTGTGTGTGTGTGTGTGTGTGTGTGTGTGTGTGTGTGTACACACATATATACATACCTATGTACATATATAGATTTATACTTTCCCTAACAAATTCTTCTGCTGATCTTTGTTTTTATGTTTGTGCTGTCTCTTATTTCTTATCCCTCCCGACTCCTCTAATTTACTTCTACCAGCTGCCTTGCCCTCCTACTACTTAGCCTACCCCAGAGGATTCCTCTCCTATCCTCCCTTTTAAGAAATTTAAACACCCTTCTATAACCCCCTATAACCTATTCCCTCACCCTCCCCTCTACAGATCCCTCCCTTATCCTCTCCCTCCTCCTTATCCACTTAATTTTTTCTCTTCTGAATTTAAAAGATTCTTATACTCTTCTAGGTATATATGCATTGTTGCCTCTTAAAGCCATTCCTGATGAAAGTAGGTTACCAGAACTACCAGCCCTCTTCCCCTAATTCCTTTTTAATTCTTTCTCTTGCACCCCGTTTGTATAAAATAATTACCCTTTTTAGCTTTTCCTAAATGGTTTTACTTTTTTCTTTTTTTTGGAGGGGGGAAGGCAGGGAAATTGGGGTTAAGTGACTTACCCAAGGTCACACAGTTAGTGTGTCAGGTGTCTGAGGCTGGATTTGACTCAAGTCCTCCTGACTCCAGGGCCCATGTTCTACTCACTGTGCCACTTAGCTGCCCCGGTTTTACTTTTTAAAGTCATATCATACTCAGGTCTACCCCACTCTTTCCTACAAACTACCCAATTACTAATGACCATCTTAGATGTAGTACATTTTGCATATATAAAAGGTAAATGGTCTGTGCTTATTGAATCCCTTGTAATCAGTTTTTGGTATGTACTTTATGTTTCTCGTGGCTCTTTTATGTCAAATCTTCTATTAAGTTCAGGTTTTTTTTAATAAAGTCCTGGAACCTGACAGTTGATCAAATGTACATGTTTTTCATTCAGGATTATGCTCAACTTTGTTGGTTATGGTATTTTCCACTGGAACAGAACACATTATTAAAAGAAAGTTAAACAGATGTCTTCTATGAGTTATGTGTTCCTTTGTCTATATTGCCATGAAGCACATAGATAAACACAGGGAATTCATACAGACCAAACACAGCAAGAATTCCAACTAATCTAAATTCACTATTAGTACTATGTATTGTATGTATATAAGTCTGTATGTGTATATATACACATAATGCATGTATGTATACATGTATATACATGTATGTATATACACCAGTGCATATGTATATATACTAGATTGTTTCATAATGTGTGCAAATATACATATATAATATGTAAATACACAAAATATACATATACATTTATGCATCTTTACCTAGGTACATATAAATTTGCTAGGACATTGCCATTCATTCATTCATCCATCCATCCATTCATTCAATAAGCTGTGCCTAGCTGGATTTGTCTTAATTCTTCTGGGTCTAAGAATACAGTCAATATGTTTGTGCCAAAAATATTGATATGTAGTATTTCAGAACTGGAAGGGATCTCAGTGGCTAAATAGTCTAACACATATCAGAAGGAGCGTGTGTGTGTGTGTGTGTGTGTGTGTAAGATGGTCTCATGGCATGATTTAAGGGACAGAATTCAGTATCTTGGAAGTGTTTGAAATGAAAATGAATCTAGTACAAATACCACTTCTGAGAATTACTTACTGTCAGCATTTACAAGAATTAAGTTAATTTAACCAGTTACATCTACATACAACTCTTGCGCAGGAATTATACTACAGAATATTTTGTCAGCTAGGCCTTCCTTCCTTCCTTCCCTCCCTGCCTCCCTCCTTCTTTCTTTCCTTCTTTCTTTCTTTCTTTCTTTCTTTCTTTCTTTCTTTCTTTCTTTCTTTCTTTCTTTCTTTCTATCTTTCTTACCTTCTTTCCTTCTTTCTTCCTTTCTCTCTCCCTCTCTATTTCTTCTTTACTTCATTCTTTTCTTCCTTTCTACTTTTCTTATTTCCTTTCTTTCTTATCCTGGAAGATCACTCCACTCTTGCAGATCCTCTTTCTGTTTGGACATTTATTGCTATACCCCCCACTTTAAAGAAAATGCTCAGATCAGCCAAGTTCATTCCATCAACCCTATCTGTAATCTGCTCCTGAATTTCCATACTTCTTTCATCATCATGGTGCCATATGGATTTCTCCACCCCACCACCTCTGTTTTATACGTTTTCTTCATCTATTAGAATCTTAGCTCCTTGAGGGCAAGAACTTGCCTTTTGATTTTGTTTCCATTCTCAGTAAGCAGCAGAGTGCCTAGAATATAATGTCATAATAAACGGTTATTGACTTGACATTCTTTATTAAAGGAATGAACAATACTTTGAAATTGTTTATGAAAAAAATGGAAATTTGCTTTCCTGGAGAGGCTGCTGAATGGAAATAGTGTAATTTTTCTAAAATGATATTTAAAGGTCTGATAGCTATTTTATTTTATGTCATTAACATTATCCAATATAGCATGTTTTCAAAATTGACAGTTGAATGTTTATTTCCCTCTTATGTGAAATAACTCTCAAATATGTCACCCAGTTTAAATTTTAAAATGCAACCTAAACAGCTGTTAAATATCCATTAAAGAGTTATGAAATGTTAATAAGATATGCACCATTAAACTCTATTGGCAAGTGTTTTATTGGTGACTGACATGAATTAGCTTTCTTATGGAAATTAAATTACCTTTTTAAACGGCAAAACACCTACAATCTCCAGTGTGTAATTATTATGATATTAGATTTTAGCTAATGCACTGTGAGACAACTACAGAAGTATCCTACTGCAGAGATTTTTAAATGAGAAATATATGCTATATAACATCAAAGATCATTCGACAAGAAATAAAATCATAAATTGTACCTGACATGTTCTATCAAAAATGGCAAGTTTAAGTTCCAAAAGTTCTTGATCTACCTTTTGTAAAAATGCTGACCTCTTCTAAAAATATTAGACAGAAAAGTGCAACATGACAGTTTCCAAATGTTTATAACTGTCTGGATCCAAAGATTCATGCAAAATCTTTCTGTTGCAATGAATCTGGGAACATTTCCAGAGATTTCAGGCTTGTCAAAAAAAATTAGTTACCTATCAAAAAATTCATTGCCTTAATATTTAAATTTAAAACAAATATATTTTTATTAGCATCATTTGTATGCAATCTAGGTAGTTGTTTATCTAAACATTTTTCATCACCCCTTTAAATAATATATGAAGATTTTTTCCTAAGTTTTACTCCCTAACATTTTTTTGTTTAAAATCTCATGGCATTTATTGCTTTTTATGGAATCTTAGTGTTACAAGAGACCTAAAGTGTCAATTCGTCCAATCTATGTCTGAGTACCCATCTTTGATACAAATTTCCTGCCAATTGGTCATCAGAGGAGGAAAATAAATCTTTTGACTGGGATGATAACAGAGGAGACTTCATGGAGGCAGTGACACCTAAGCTTGACATTGAAGGAAAGGATACATTCCAACAAGCACAAATGGAAGTTAAGGAGAAGATGACTTTTTCTGTTCATGGACAAACATAAATGAGAGCATGAACAATGTCAAAATTTAATTAAGAGGCTACAGCTTCTGCTCTCTGTATCTTTTCTTCCCCTTTCCCTAAACTTCTAGGTATTTGATGCTCTTCTGCTCTCTTCATACCTATTCTGCCAAACTTTGTCTCTGAAAAGAATCACTAGTCTTTACACCTTAGTGTCCATGTGACCTCCAAGAGGTATTAACTTTTTAAAGCTTTCATCAACAATTGTGGAATGAAAGATATTGTCTCTTGCTATGTTGATTTGGAATAGGTCAGCAAATAAATATAGGAGGTAATTGTTTTGAGGGGAGGAGTAAAGAAGAGGTTGTGAGAGCGGGTTGAAGGTAACCTTTCATCAGTCCAGAATTAACTTACAAAGTCAGTGGCCTACTTGACCAACATATAATATTGGCCTTAGCTAAATTTATTCAGTATTATTTGGATTCTGCTTGGGGAATTGATGAATCAACAGATCACTTCAGGCCTTCATCTATCATGTAGTACTTTAGTTGAATAAAGGGGGCTATCCCCCTGTATTTTAGCAATGTTTCTCTGATCATATTATCTTTTACTTACTTATCTGTGTACGTGTTGTATCATTCTTCTAGAATATAAACTTCTTGAGGGCAAAAATAATTTTTCATTTTATTTTTGTATATCTGGTGTTCTAGCTCAGGGCCTTGTCCACTGAACCATAGTACATACTGAGTAAATATGTCTGCTGAATCTTTTTCAAAGTACTTAGTTAACAATATTTCCTCTTACTCAACTAGGGATTCATGTATCCAAATTAGCATCTGACATAGGTGTTCCTAAATCCAAGGTCAGTCCCCTATGCATTACAGGGCAGTACCTGGCTTTTTCAGTCAATTCTGGCTTAGTAGTATACAAGAAATCTTTTCCTGTTTCCTAAAACAGTACAAATGTGATTACTAGTTATTGCTTGAGTCCTCGTGGATAATTCTGCACCTGAAAATATTATATCATCAATATGAATATTGAAATATATAATCTAAATGAGTATCCTAGTACAAGATGCCTGCTCTGCTTAAGGTATCTTTTCTACATCACAAGATTCCATAGAGTTTCAATAAGCATAGTAAAGAGAATAATGGGATGGTATAACAAAATGGGATGTAATAGCTTTCCACAGACATGTCAGATAGAAGGATAATAATTACATTTTCTATACTTGTCTTGCTTTTAAATCACACTTTTGTCTCAATAAATATTGAGCAATAGGTCCCTAAGCTGCAGTTCCAAGTTCCAATCTCATTTCTATGTGACAGACAAAGACCTTGTGTATTTTTTTAATAGATGGAATTTTTAAATTCTTCTCTGCTAAAAATTTAGCAGAGACATTGCCTTATAGTATATAGAGAGATGGCTTTGAATTTAGGAACATTTCTGTCAAGGCTTAATTCTGATATATACTATTTTTGTGACTGTGAACAGATCGTTTAAACTCTCATTGCCCCCAATATCTAAGATTTTAAGTTAAAAATTGAGTGTTGATTTTTTTCTATCTGCATCAATGGAGAGAGTTTCAATACCTTAAACTCATTGGAGTAAAAAAAAAAGTCAAGTCCAGACCACCACCTAGCGCTTTCAAGCCCAATCACCCCCCAAAAGTTTGTAATACTGTAAGAAATAATGAATATGAAAAATTCAGAGAAGCATGAGAAGACTTAAATGTACAGATGAAAAGTAAAGTAGACAGAGCCAGCAAGATTATACACAATGACTACAAAAATGTAAACACAAACAAAACAACAAACAAAAATATCCTGAATACTATGTAAATGTAATGACTGGGCTAATTCCTGAAAAAGAGGTGAGAAAATGTACCTACCTCCCTTTGCAGAGTTGGAAGATTATAAGTGTGGAAAACTACATATAAAGTTAGAATTAGTTGATATATTGGTTAGTTTTTCAGATCTATTGTTCTTTTGTTTTAATTCTTTTTTAAAAGGTATGGCTCTCTGGTGGATAGGAAAGGGGGATATATTGAGAAAGGATGGTGAATTAAATGCAGAAGACAAAAAATATAAATAAAAAAATAATCTACAGGGTTAAAATTTACCAGAGTTGTCGACAGTTACCTTAAAGAGATAATCTATGTATTTCACTTGCACATGAATATTATTACCTCAAAATATTATTTATGTAAGTAGCAGTTTGTGGTAAGAGCAATATCCTCACTCTAATCTAAATGTGTGTTAGACCTATCTCTTATTAAAAAGAATTGAGACCATATTCATTTCAGAGATGAAGAAACAGAGCAGGGTGAAGCCAAGATGGCAGAGTAAAAGGAAGGACTTGCTTGAGCTCTCTCCCCAAAACCCCTCCAAATACCTGTAAAAAATGACTCTAAGCAAATTCTAGAGATGCAGAATCCACAAAATGACAGAGTGAAAGAAATTTCCAGCCAAAGACAACCTGGAGGGTTCACAGAAAAGGGCTGTCACATCAGTCTGAGAGAAGAGCACACTCTAGCACAAAATGTGCCAGCACAGACCCCAGCAAACCTGGAGCACACCTCAGGGAATTGAATCACTGGCAGCTGTGGAGGATTCCAGAATTCTGAACACACTTACACCAAAGACAGATTAGATCGGTAGGAATGGTCTATTGGACCTGTGTGAGAAGAGTGTGGTCTGGCCCCAGTGGGGTGGTAGAGGTGGCAGAGGAACCAGAGGCTGCTTCCTGAGCTCTCAGCCCACAGACAGTGAGGAGATTGAGTGACTGGTCATAGGTGGCTTGCAGGGATCTCTTTGCTGGCACTGAGGCAGGATTCTCTTGCTTTTTCTGTGTTTGGATCTGGGTCACAGTCCTAGGGTGAGGAGGCGCACTGGCATGGTGGAGCATGTGACAGTGGGAGAGAAGGAATCCTCCTCACAGTTTCAAGGCAGAAAAGAGTGCCTGTGGTCATTCACAGACCAGATCACAAGCCAGGAGAGCAGTAAACACCTCTCCTTTGATCATGCCATCTTGGAAGAACTGAAAATTTACAGGTCCCTAGAAATGTCTCTGAAAACAGATGCACAAAACCCTTGAAGCTTGGGACAGTACACCCTCCACACTAGAAGCAGAGTCCTAACTTAACAAAGTAAAATTAGCAAGCAGTGGAAAAAGATCAGACTATAGAATCTTTGGTGACAAAGAAGATCAAAACATAAAACCAGAAGAAGACAACAAAGTCAAAGTTCCTACATCCAGAGCCTCCAAGAAAAATATGAATTGGTTGCAGGCTGTGGAAGAGCTCAAAAAGGATTTTGAAAATCAAGTAAGAGAAGTAGAGGAAAAATTGGGAAAAGAAATGAGAGTGATAGAAGAAAATCATGAAAAACTAGCCAACAGCTTGCTAAAGGGGACCCAGAAATACTGAAGAAAATGACACCTTAAAAAATAGACAAATCCAAATGGCAAAAGATGTCCAAAAAGTCAATGAGGAGAAGAATACCTTAAAAAGCAGAAATGGCCAAATGGAAAAGGAGGTTCAAAAGCTCACTGAAGAAAATAATTCCTTAAAAATTAGAATGGAGCAAATGGATACCCATGACTCTATGAGAAATCAAGATAGTATAAAACGAAACCAAAAGAATGAAACAAAACATAGAAAACAATGTGAAATATCCCATTAGAAAAAACAACTGACCTGGAAAATAGATCTAGGAGAGAACATTAAAAAGTTATTGGACTACCTGAAAGCCACGATCAAAAAAGATCCTAGACATCATCTTTCAAGAAATTATCAAGGAAAACTACCCTGATATTCTAGAAACAGAGGGTAAAATAGAAATTGAAAGAATCCACTAATCGCCTCCTGAAGGAGATCCCAAAAGGAAAGTAGGCAAATTCCAGAGTTCCTAGATCAAGGAGAAAATATTGCAAGCAGCCAGCAAGAAACAATTTAAATACAGTGGAGCCACAATCAGGATAGCACAAGATTTTAGCAGCTTCTACATTAAGGGATCAGGAATCCTGGAGGTCCTGGAATATTATATTCTGGAGGTCAAAGAAACTAAGATTAAAACCAAGAATCACCTACCCAGCATAACTGAATATAATCCTTCAGGGGAAAAATAGACATTCAATGAAATAGAAGATTTTCAAGCATTCTTGATGAAACGACCAGAGCTGAATAGAAAATTTGACTTTCAAATACAATACTCAAGAGAAACTTGAAAAGGTGAACAGGAAAGAGAAATCATTAGGGACTTATTAAAATTGAATTATTTACATTCCTACATGGAGAGATGATGTTTGTAACTCATGATACGTTTCTCAGTATTAGGGGATTTGAAGGGAGTATATATATATATATACATACATATACATATATATATATATATATACATATATATAGATATAGATATAGATATATATACATACATACATAGATATAGATAGATAGATAGATAGATAGATAGATAGATATAGGTATAGGTATGTATATGTATGTGTGTATATGTATGTGTGTGTGTATAGACAGAGGGTAAAGGATGAGTTGAATTTGAAGCAGTGATATAAAAAAAGGGGTGAGAGCAACGTACTGGGAGAATGAGAAAGGAAGAGGTGTAATGGAGTGAATTATCTCACATAAAAGAGGCCAAAAAACCCTTTTACAGTGAGTGAGAAGAGCATATAGGTGAGAGGGAATGAGTGAACCTTACTCTCATTGGATTTGGCTTAAGGAGGGAATGACATACTCACTTGACTGGGCATTGAAATCTATCTTATCCTACAGGAAAATAGGAGGGAAGGGGATAAGAGAGGGGGTGATAATAGAAGGTTGCAGGCAGATTGGTTGAGGGGTAATTGGAAGCAAACACTTTTGAGGATGGACAGTGTCAAAGGGGAGAATAGAATAAATGGGGGGGGTGGGTAGGATGAATGGAAATATAGTTACTCTTTTACAACATGACTATTATGGATTTGCATGATTACACATTTATAACCTGTATGGATTGCTTGCTTTCTCAATGAAGGTGGGTGGGAAGGGAGGGAGGGAGAGAGTTTGGAACTCAAAGTTTTAAAAATGAATATTTAAAATTGTTTTTACATGCAACTGGGAAGTAAGATACATAGGCAATGGGGTATAGAAATCTATCTTGCCCTACATGAAAATAGAAGGGAAGCAGTGGGGGCTGATAGAAGGAAGGGCGGATTTGGGGAAGGGATAATCAGAATGATACCATCATGGGGTGAGGGAGAGAGAAAAGACAGGGAGAAAATTTGCAACTCAGGATCTTGTGGAAGTGAACATTGAAAACTAAAAATAAATTCAATTAAAAAAAAAACAGAAAAAACACGAGATGAAGAAACTACCCCAGTGAGGTTAAGCAACTTACCTGAAGAAATATCTATGTATCTTTATGTATATTCCTATATCTGTATCTATCTATCTATATCTATATATGTATCTATATATCTATATCTATCTATCTATCTATCTATCTATCTATCTATCTATCTATCTGACACATCCAGAATTCAAATCCAAGGCCCTCTCATTTTAGAGCTAACACCCTGTTCCATAGATGCCTGTGCTAGGGAAGAGGAGGAAATGTAATTCATTTAGATAACTCTTAGTATTGTTGAGTAATATCTAAATTGACCTAAATACTGTATGCCTATAAATAATTCATGTCACTGGTTATGACACTATGTGGGGCCACCTTTGACTATTCTGTAAATGTACCATCTTGTTATCATAACATTATGGAATTGGAGCTTGAAGGGACCTTAGAGGCCACCGACTCAAACCCCATGTTTCACAAATGAGAAAACTGAGGTGTAGAGAGAGTACTTAGGGGAAGAATAAAATCTGCTTTTAAAGTAAACAATGAAGTAGGATTAGCAAATGAGTCAGAACTCTTTTGCTTAGGAAAAAGAAATAACTGTTCTTTGTTTTTGGAAAATCCCAGAAGAAAATTAAAATAGAAATAAAATATGTTTTGGCAGCAGTCCAAATATGAGGGTGCCTGTTTGATAATATGGCTAGTTTCACTAACTGCCTCATGATTCCTACAGTAAATTCATTAGAACTGTTCAACAGACAACTCTAGAGCTGCCAATGAAGCTGTTTTTTTTTTTAACTTTAGAGATAAATTGTCATGGGTGGGCAGCTGGAAGTGGTGGTGAAGCCTAGCAGCCATAAATTTACTATATTTATCTACCATTCTTTGTAATTAGAAAATACACTGCTTTGCAACATTCAAATTTCTGTTTGTCATATCTCTATTCTCCTAGGCACCCTGATTAAAATGGATTCTCTAATTCTTGTGCTTTCTCCACTTCAGCTAGCCCCTTACCGTCTTTAAAAAATCCTATTCGTCAATGAGGGTCTTCTTCTCTCTCTATGCTCAAATGCACAAATTATGGGTGGCGACCAAAGTAACTAGAATTATGACACTGGTTGTTATTGTTTTTGAAACTTGATAAAGCCATCTATCCTCCCTCTATCCTATCTTCATCAGTAAAATGATAGAGAATTTTTGTCATTTCAGGTCAATACCAACACCAAAAATAAGGAAGATAATCTAGTCTCCTCTTCCCTTTCCAGTGTCAAGGTCAGAGAAGAAAAAGACCACATGTGAATCTTGTGCTATCTTCTCTCAAGGGCAAGGCAAAGCAGAGTTTGGCAACAGGTTCTAGCTCTTTCTCCTTGCTAGCCTTCTACTTCTCCTCTTTTCATAAAATTTTTAATGATAAAATCACTATTCTAAGGACTGCTTCACTTTTATCCCACAAATTTTACTGTGCTGACACATATTTAAATTTTTTAGCATAATTATTTGTTTCCACAATTTGTACTTTGATATACTCATTGTTTAGGAAAACATCATTTAGTCTACATTTAAATCAATATTTTTGATCGTTTTTCTTCTAAACTTGGCAATAGCATATAATTTGAACTGGGTGGGATATCTGTATATTTATGTCATAAGATGATGGGTTTGGGGTAGGTAAGTCTTAAAGAGTAGCTAGTGTGATTTCTTCTTCACCCTATTTTTTTTTCAGTTTGCAAAGGAAATATTTTCCCCAATTAAAAAGCACTTAATTTTTTCCCTTCTCAGCTCTTCTGCTGCTCACATTCAAAAGGATTCATCATGTAGAAACTGAAAGTGTTATGGTGTCGTGAACTGGAGTTATGGCTACTTTATACCAGCATAGTCCCTACTTCAGTTAGGGACCATCTACTGCCTGATCTTGGTTGCATGGCTTAGAGCAGACCAAGTACTTTGGTGCTGGCCCCCACTACATAGCACTTACAGAAAAGTCCTATTGGAAGGATGGCAAATGCCTCAAGCATAGTGATATGTATTTTCACTTGCTGTTTCTTTACTCCACTTTTATAGACTCCTTAGCCTCTATGAATTTATCTTAAACATTAGACAATTATTTTTCCATCTCATTAACTTGTGCATGCTCTGCCTGCTTTCATAATGTGCTTCTTTCTACTGCTCTGCTGACTCTCAGCCAACTCTGGCATGTGCTATTGGTGCTCAACCTTCTCATTGCTCATCTATTTCATTTCTGGCACTTGAAATACCTAAGCTTTTCCAGTCCTGAACCATGAGTCAGCAAAGAAATGCTCTCTATTAAACTAGCAAGATAGGCTCAGCTGAAGGAAACTTAGAGAAATGTGGGCTAAGGAATCACTTTATACTTCTTATATTATGATCCAAACCATGCTCCACTCTTCCTGGGTATAAACATTTCTTTGTCCAGTACTCTATAGTGACCTCGGTTTCTCTCCTTTGTTACAAATACAAACTAGAACTTCGAAGTCAGGATACAAGGAGTATTTTTTTTAATTAAAAGGTTTAAATATAGTCATTATTTTAAATATTTTATCTTCTGCACCAGTTATTACATATGTATATAATTACTTTCAAAGTGTACCTTAGTATCCAACATTTTCCATGATAGAAATAAAATTGTTTTTGTTCAGTCATGTCCAACTTTTCATGACCCCATGGACTACATAATGTCCACGAGGCTTTCTTGGTAAAAATACTAGATTAGTTTGCCATTTTCTTCTCCAGTGGATTAAGGTAAAGAAAGGCTAAGGAACTTGCCAAGAGTCACAGAGTTAGTAAGTGTTTGAGGCTAGATATAAATTCAGGCCTTGCTGACTCCAGGCCAAGTGTTCTGTCTGCTGAACCATCTAGCTGCCTCAGAAGTAGAATACCTAGTCTTGACTTACTTAGAGTCTTAGCATTTTACCTTGATTTAAATTAGGCATTTGTATTCAAGTGACCTCCTTATTAGCCCTTTACTAAATTGTTCCTCTCCACCCCAACACAATTCTTCCTATCATATTTCTATATTGCGTTTAAAACAAAATGGAGTGAAAAAGCAGACACATGGATGGTACCAGTTTATTTTTCTTGCTATTCAAGTACTTTTTAGGAGTCCTTGGTAGTCTCCACCAAGAGTTTGAAAAGAATGATTGAAACTTTCTGATATACATGGGGAATTAGTTAAGAGAGTAGAAAGAGAAGAATGACTAGAGCTACAGAGAGTGAAATGAACTTGCAAATAGTCCCAAGGGAAAGTTTGAAGCATGTTTGCCTCATTTCCTTTTTCCCTTTTTATTCCTATCTGTTTCTTCCTTTAATAGCCCTTCAGAGTACAGAAATTAGGGCAATGGGCAGCCTTGTTTTCAAACTAGGAACACAAGTCAATCTTCTCTTTAATGGTTAACTGTTTTCTATCAAAGTGAATTGGGTACGCCAGTGGAGGAGCCAGAGCAGCACTGAAAGGTTCAACTAGAGTATACTTAATTTCCTTTTAATTTAATTTATCAAATAGTTTTTTTTAACTTTTGACCATCAGTGTGTTAATATTAGGTTTGCAAATATGAAAAATAATTCATTCCACATCCCAAAAGAACTTTCAAAATAATGGAGTTCAATGCATTTAAAAAAGGTAGTGAATGTGGTTGACTTCTGAATTCCCTCTCAGCTTTAGAATTGTGGTCCTATGATCCTTAGTTTGATATGATGTTATGTAAGAAGAGATATAGTCAAAGTGATATAAGAACACATGAGATTATTTTCAACCATGAGTAACATGAAAGACTTCAAGAATACTGTGATTGCTTAAGTAAAGTCTTGAATATTCTATAGGCTAAAATGAATGAATAAATAAAAGAATGAGTGAAATAATGAAAAATCATATATTTGAATATTTATGCATATCACTGAGGATATAGACAGAAAAAGAAAGAATGTTCCTCCTGTACTCATATTCTAAGAGAAAGTGGTAGTATATGTAGATGTTGAGGGATTATGCTTCAAACATGGGAGTAGGGATCCCGAATGAATGTGTTTACAGCAGGGCAGGGAGAATTAAAATAATATTTCATAATTCAGTCTGGATGGGATGTAAACAATATGAAGGGGAATGTTGTGAAATTAAGATGGAAAATCATACTTAAGACAGATTTTAAAAGACCTTAAATTATAGGCAGCATGCTTTTTATACTGTAGGTGATATATAGCCACTGAAATTATTGTAAGAGAGGAATAACATAGTCAGACTTAAAAATTAGGAATATAAATTTGATAGTTGTATAATTTTTTTGAAAAAAAAACTACTTGGGAGGCCATGACAATTCAAACACATGGTAATTAAAAGTATGAAGAATATCAATGGGAAGAAGACCATTAATAATCAAGAGATTTTATCCAAGAAGAGCAGAAACAATAAATTCATTTCAATAAGTATTTTTTAAATCTTCTATTAAGTACTTGGCAGCTGTTATACAAAGGCAAAAATAATACCTGACCTCAAGGAACTTACATTCTATTTGGTGGAAGCAGAGTATGCAAACAGAATTTATATAGAAAACTAAAATTCAACGACTTGAGCCTCCCTAATAACAAAGTATATATTTTTTAAATTTTACTACTAGAAGCAGAACAGCTGATAAACTAAAATGCCCAGAAGTATACTAATAGTCTCATTTCTACTTACTTTGACAACAATTCCTTTCTGAAACAGCAGGAAAGGGGACAATGACAATATTGTTAACCATCACAACAATAATAATAATAACAATAATACTTTTAGTATGCCCTCTGGCTACCTCTCTAGGTTGACACAGATTGCAGATGGATTTTTCGGGAAGACAACTCATAGGATACCTTGTATGCCTATACTCCCATTGCTATAGTTAATGAGTCCACATGTTGTGGTTTCATGATGTATTTTGGGGGTTATTTCGAAGAATTCAGAGTCAGACCACCTCTAATCCAAGCATAGGCATTTACTGAGGATTGATGCCCCTAAGAAGCAGGCTAGGTTCCAAGAGGAACCAGCAAACTAGTAAGACAAGACAGGCAATTTTATAGTGTAATGATGCTGACTACACAACAAAAATTATGAATGTTAAAAAGATAGGAGAGATTTGTTTAGGGATTAGATAATGGAGGAAGGGTCCCTTCCATAGTTCAGTGGTCAAACATCCCAGTCGTGCTGTTCTTATTGGCTAACTATTGTGGTCCTGTCTGGTAAAGATAGATAGGTACTGTGGTCCTGTCTTGGGCTAAAATGGATGATGTGATTGTGGTCTAGTGCAAAGGACACATCTGTTTAAATGTGTGAATTGGATCTGGGGGCAGTGGCTACCTAGGAGCTGTGGCCATATTGAGTCTGGGGGCCTGAGGTATGGATAAAATGAGATTGTGTTGTTAAACCAGGGCATGCCTATTGTTCAGTGAGGCCTATAAGGAAATTAGAATATTGGGACTGGGGGCAGCTTTATTAGGATTCCATCACACACAAGCAGACTTCTCATTTACAGTTAACCAATTAGCACAATTTGTTCTTGACAAAGTCATTTATGAAAATGGTACAGTAAAATGGCACATTACTTCAATAAACTTGGGTCATACTTATCCAAAAGTATCCAAAAGTAGTAACTATGGGAAATATGGGCACAAGCACAGATCAATATGGTAGTGAGGTTCACAAGTAGGAAACATATATTTAAAAGGTAATTCTTGCCTCAGAAGAAAAGAATTAAGTATTGATTAAGTACTTACTATGGGCCAGGCACTGTAATAATTGCTTTACAAATATCTTATTTGATACTCCCAACATCCCAAGGAGGTAGGTGCTGTTACCATCACCATTTTGCAATTGAGAAAACTGAGGAATACTGAGTTTATGAGACTTGTCCAGAGTCTTACAACTGGCCAGATTTGAATTCAAGCCTTCCTGAATCTAGATCCTTCTCTGTAACCACTGCAGCACACAGGTATCTGTGAGGACAGCAAGACCACAATGACTTATTTTTCCTTTCAAAGTCTTTACTTATCAGAGCTCTCCCGTGGGACAAGTGCCTCTATTGAGTGGAATACTCACCTGGGACTCCAGGTTATGTTCTTCTCCTCAGCTCAACTTTAGATTGCCTAGGACTAATTCTCATTTGAATTCAGTCTTGGCTCACTTCTTTGCTACCAATGGAATGGGTCAAGCTACTTCAACTGATTCCTTCTTTCTATTACTCTTGACTCTCTCTATCTGTGTCTATCTGAAGAGTGTGTCTCCTCCCTGATCAAGATAGTGGAATATATTTGTTTAATAGCTCTGATTCAAAGCATGATGGCCTATGGAAACGGGAAGAGGGGAAAACAACAACGATGATGACATTTTCCTGTTTCCCAATAGGTGAAAAATCATTCTCAGGGGCTTTGTTCTTGCTTGACTGCCTGGACTGACTGAATAGCTAGTGAACAAATCTTGCTTAAGGACTTGAATGAGCATGGCCAATTCTTGTCCAGTATATTGGTGTTACCCTTTCCAATTTATCAAAGAAAACTCCTTCGTACTTCATAAAGGGATTAGAGGGTGATATCATGTCTTTGCATTTAAAGTTTAATAATGCAGAGACCTCTCTTATGTACCTCTTAATTTCTGTCATTACATCAACTAGGGTGAACCAAATGTTATAATAATAATAATAATAGATATTTATTTAATGTTGTCAAGTTTGAAAATGCATTCTATATATTATCTTTGATCCTCAAACCTGAGGTAAATGCTATTAGTATTATTTTTATAAATATAACTACTACCACCACCACCATCACCAATTTACCTATAGTTTGTCAATATTAATGCAGGATTTGAAACTGGATCATCCCTACTCCAAGTGATCCATCTTGCCATATGAAAAAGCACTCGTTAGATTGTTGCAATAAAAAATTTGTGATAAAGAGAAATTGAGACATGGAGTTCTGAGCACGATCAATTTATGAGCAAGGCTTATAATAGCCAACAAAAGAGATCCAAAACTCCTTAGCAGCCAAGGGCAAAACTGACAGGCTGAGCAACTCTTTTCTAGCATTTGCACGGTTACTATTTTTAAATATAGACATATCACACTTCTGATTGGTTGGTGCCATCCTATATCAGTTCCTCACCAGGTGGTCTAATGTCTCCTTAGTAACATCCTCTAGAAAGTCCTAGAATAAACAAACATCCTATAACCATGATTATATTCCTTGTAAAATCCCATAATTGGCAATTTTTAGGGTGGGATAGGAGGCTTGTCCTTTGGATGCTAGTACTTAGGGATGGCTTTAGAACCTTTGTGTCTAGAAAGCACCAAGAAAATGAGAAACAGAAACAAGGCATTTAGAGTTCCTTTACTCTGTTTTGAATGTTGTCAGCTTGCAGGATATGGGTGGCAAGCTACAAGTGTGGAGTAGGCAACTGAATTTATAGGCTTAAGGGGGGTCTAATTCAACACAATGAGGGGGCCTAACAAATATATAGTAGATCAATCAAGTCCAATGAAACACAGTGGAAACCTTCTTAAGAGAATCAGCTTACCATATGCTATTGGTCAATCAATACTAATAATCAGTCAATTTTCAATCCCATAAGATCTTGACTCTAATTATGAAGGAAAAAACTTGTTTTTAGAGCAGAAATGATGGGAACATTGGGAAGAAGTGGTTACTCAAACTCCTAGTTCTTGATATGTCTAGAGAAGAAAGAGAAGTATAGTTTGATATATTCTCTAGAATTAGAGATTTCAAAGAATTCTAAAAGAATAAGTAGAAAGAAACATTTGGCTGAAAATTAGATGTAGATGCTAAATATAAAAAAGACATTGACATAGATATAAATATAAGGAGATGAATAGATATGTGATAGATTAGATAGATAGGTAGATAGATAGATAGATAGATAGATAGATTGACAGATAGATAAATTACAGATATCGTGACACTAGACATAGTTGACTCATTTAGAGCATGTACAATATTCCTGGTTTAGTATCCAGAAATGCATGAGGTAGGAATGTTTCCCTACCCACTTCAGAACACTGATAGGTATCCTCTGACTCTTTTGTATTGATTTACTGCATGGTGATAAAAAGCCTTCTTAATTAGATGCTGAGAGGTTTTGAGAAGATGATCTTTCCTGGAAGCTTTGAGAATGGAAGATTAAATAGTATGAAATAGTATGGTAAGGGTAAGCCTTTCCTACCTGGTCCCCATGCGGCTGTGAATTAATGGCACATCTTTTCTTTTTTTCTGGTATTTGTCCAGCCTTCCTGATTTCAATGAATGAATACTGGGAGTAGAATTGACCAGGTCAAGAACTTATGAACTATAAAGAATGGATAGAGAAGCCATGAGTAGTCTAGCAACTGGAATAGATAACAAGTATGCCAGAAACTGCAGCCTAGTGAGGCATCTGGGAAAAGAGCACAAAACAGACAAGTGACCTGCTTAATCCAGTGAAATAAAGGGCCAGCTCAGCTGAGAAAAGGAACAATTTATCCATTTCTTCTAGATATATCTAGACGTAACCATAATGGAAACACAGTGAGAGGGAAAAGGATGCTAAGGCCAGGAGTATTCTTCCTCAAGACTGTGGAGATGTTTTTATACTTTATTCATTACTACAATTTCTTCATAAATATTAGTGTAGTAAAAGGTAATTATTAACTGCTCAATTGATAATGAGGAGCTATTGGCTGGTCAGATGATACTAGAAGAGTGCACACAAAATGACGGCTCAAGAATGATAATATCAGAAACCCAGATATCTAAGGGTTACCCCTAGAAATCTGAGAGAGTAGTTGGATCCATATTTTTCTTTGAAGTATAATTTTGGAAAGGAAGCCCAGAATTTGTAATAGAAACATAAACATACTGCGCATGTGCACACATATACACTCATAACATACATATATACATATGCATACTTACCTACTAACAACAATGCTGCTTGCAGCTGCTGTGAAGGTGTAAGGCTAATAACACCAGCACACAGGAGGGCTGCTAGCACAGATTCTTTGATCTGCTTTTCTAAGGAAAGCAACTCTAAGGAGTTTACAATCTCACTTTAATTAAACATACATACATCATTCACTTAGTTCAGGAGAAAAAGTCAGCAACTGGAACTTCAGAGAAAACACAAACAGAAATTACAAGCAGAAATTATATAAACAGAACAAATAACAGAAATCAGCAGATAGGGCTTCTATCTGTCCATAACAATACATACATAGTTACCAGAGAGAGAAGCACCAACATTTGGGTTTTCAAAGTCAGGGGGCTCCTTAAAAGCTACCCAGAGTCTCCACACAAACACTCTTCCAGTGAGAGAGCTCCCAAAGCAAAATGCAGACCTCAGAATATATATATATGTATATATTTGAATATATGTGTGTATATATGGTGTGTGTTTGTGTGTAATATATATATTATATATACATACATGCTTCTTCAAGGTCAACCCACAGAGGGCGTCACAACCATGTGACTGAAACTCATGTGATTTAGGCTTTCTTGTGACTTGAATAGGTTATCAAAGACTTTTTTTGTTAGAAAGGCTGCCAAGCAGCAACAGTTTAAAAAAAAATTATTTCTTCTATTTTTTGCATGGGTGAGGGCAAGGCAATTGGGGTTAAGTGACTTGCCCAAGGTCACACAGCTAGTAAGTGTGTCAAGTCTCTGAGGCCAGATTTGAAGTCATGTCCTCCTGACTCCAGGGCTGGTGCTCTACTCACTGCACCACCTAGCTGCGCCAAAGACTCTTGATTCAAAGAGTAGAATCAAACAAAGGCAAGACTCAATCAAAGGCACTCGATCACCCCAGTGCTGAGAACCATTCCAAAAGAAAAAACATCAAAAAAGTCCCACCCCGCTTGCCACCACATCTACCTAAAACCCCTCATGTATGCATTAACATATATGTATATTTTTCAAAGCCACACTATGCCCATATTAATCTCTCTGTACTATTTTTTGTCCCATTCAGAACCATTAATTTGTGCATATGTGTATGTGTATTAGGCTTATTTGTGTTAGAGTGGATTTATAAGCATGTATATTATTCTAGCATTAGCTAAATTTCTCTCTCTACATATAGGTATAAATGCACATGCATACATACATGCATATATAATAGTGAAAGACTATATACGTATATGTTTGTGTATAGACAGATGTTTTCACAGAAATATGCAAAAATGTGTGTATACGTACACACATTTTACACACACATGTGTATACATATATACATACATACATACACACATCTAGTTTCATTGCTTGAGTCCATATTGCAGTATGAATGCACTTAAAACTCTCAAGCACAAATCATTCTGATGAGAAAAAGAGAGAGAGGTATAGATAGACTGATACATATATAGAAAGACATTGAAAAGTATAAATTTGAAGAAAAAAAAAGTGGTATAAGAACCTCTATCTGCAAAATGTTAAACTATAAAGTTGTGGTCCTATAAGTATAGTGTCTATAACGGAAAAGCTCCAAATCACCTGGAATTAATAATGTATGGGGCCATGAAAAAATGAGACAGCTAATGGAACAATATTTGTGGATTAAAACATAAATCAGAATTATCCAGATGCTATTTTGCTTCTGCTTTTGATACCAAGGAGATATTTGGGTTTGAAAGTATAACCCAACAGTGTTGAACAGAAATTAAAAACACATGATAAAAGAGCAATTAACTTGTATATTGAGTTACACTTACCAAGGCTGTTTGTGTAGCATAGGACAAATATATATTAAAATTGAAATGAGAAGATACAGATCCAAATTCCAGATCTCCTACATGCTATACATGTATGAATGGAAAAGACACAAGCTCTCTGAGCCTCAGTTCCCTCATATTTGAAATGAAGGAGTATAAAGTGCTCCTAATTTTTAAAGCATATCATTTGCTTATAGTTTTATCCATCACTTGAATGAAGAAGTAATTGACACAGGGGATGGAATAATACATATATTAGAAAAGGGCAAGGTTCCAAAAAGATCTACACAGTTTCAAATCACAGTCTGAATTCAATAAATTTTAATTAAAAATACATGAAATCACAGAAATCTCATTTCAAAGAATATTTTATAGTATGGAGAAAAAGAAATAGATTTGAGCAAAAAGTAGGCCATATGAAAAAAAAAATGTTAGAGTAGATCATATAAGGGAGGAATGCTGATTATCCAGAATGAGGAGTCCAGAATATCTAGAATGTACGAACTGGTAATCACCTTCTATTTCATTTCAGTAATTCCATATGTGAATTTCTATGCTCTTATCTTGGAGTCACATTTTAGGAATCTTCAGTCAGTCAGTAAACAATTATTAAGTACCTCTTATGTACTAAGAGTTGGTTATACAAAGAATGGCAAAGTCTTTACTTTTAAGAAGCTCACAATTTAATGATGAGATTACATGCAAACAGCTATGTAAAAGCAAGATATATGGATAATAAGTTGGAAATAATCAACAGAGGAAAGGTGCCAGAATTAAGGGGAATCAGGAAAGGCTTCTTGTAGAAGGTCAGATTTTAGCTAGGAGTCAAAGGAATTCAAGAAGGAGGGAGAGATTAGAAGAGAGATTATTCTAGGCATGGCTGACAGTTATGGAAAATACATGAAATCAAAAGATGGAGAGTCTTTATTTGGATTCAAAAGTAGGTGGGGGGGCAACCTTAAGGTATAAGAAAACTATTAAAGTGGAACAAGGCACGTTTTTAAAGACTTTGATTACCAGAGAACTTTATATTTTGTCCTGGAGGTAATTGGAGCCATTGGAGTTTATTGAGTGGTGTGTTTGCCTGGAGGGTGGGGAGCTGGTAAGGTCAGACTTAAGGCTTTAGGAAGATCACTTTGATAATTGAGTGAAGAATGGAA
Organism: Trichosurus vulpecula; assembly: GCF_011100635.1. Taxonomy (NCBI): domain Eukaryota; kingdom Metazoa; phylum Chordata; class Mammalia; order Diprotodontia; family Phalangeridae; genus Trichosurus; species Trichosurus vulpecula. The sequence continues at coordinate 164,570,739 of NC_050579.1, forward strand.
TAGGGAGAGGCTTGTGGCAAGGACACCAACCAGCAGGCTACTGAAATAGTTGATATATTCATAATGATAGGACTTTGATATAGAGTCAATTAGATTAAGTGGTCCTAATTTCTGTGAAACATAGAGACAAAGACAGGGTTGTACTTTTTCAGTGTTCTGACCAATGTTAAACTTATGTCAGGTAGATAATGCTCACAGCTTGTGACTGCATAAAACTCTTGACTGACTATGCAATGGTCTGTAAGTCATCCTCCTCCTTCTGCCTCTGATGGTAGTCACAGATGAAACAATATTTTAGTAGGTGATGATTCCTCTATACTCTATTCAGAGGTTATATGTTTCTTGAAGAATGCTTTAAAAGTTATGCTTAATTCAAGAATGGGTTTGGATAAATGGCTTTTGAGTTCACCTCTTTCCTTGAGATTCTATGACTTTGGCTATGATGATCGTAGAGTGAATGAAAAGTAAGGGATGGATATGAGAGATATCACTAAAGTTGAATTGATAGGACATGGCTAGTAACTTGTGGTACATGAGAAAAAGGGAAAAGTCAAAGATGATTCCATGGCTTTAAGCCTGAATAACTGAGAGGATGAAGATGCCACTAAAAGAAATGATAATGATGCATTTATATGTAACTTTAAGTTTTACACGGGGAAGTTGAGAGGAGACAGTTTGGGAGAGGAGATGATGCATGTCATTTTTAATGTCTTAGTCATACTGCCAGTGGACCATCAATGCAGAGATGTTCTGAAGGGGGTTGGTGACATGGATCTCTTGATTAGTGGAAAGAGTTGTTGATATTTTGTCTTTTCAGATGAATTAAACTCATTGAGGTCAGTTAGAGTTTCTCTTACTATTTTTACTCATCTGCAGTTTAGGCTTTCTGTAAACAAGATTTAAGGTAAAGACATCTTTCTTTCCACTGTAGTCTGTTGTCTTACTCTCCCCTTCTCCTCTTCTTTTTCTTCTTCCTCCCTCTTTTCTTCCTCCTCCTCTTCCTATTCCTTCTGACAAAAATGACTACTACCACCACAACCACTTCTCTTTTTTCTGAGTGAAGAAGTATTTGAAGTGTACCAAGTTAAGCATAAATACATGATACGTGGGGTTGATTGAATCTGTCAATCAATTATCCACCACACTTAAAGTGACAAGATGTTATGAATTGATACCTTTTGTCAATGAATAAATAGGTTTGGATAAGATCTCTATTGAATTAATCAAAGGAGATATACTTAGTTGCAAACATTATCCATCAATTTAGGTGACCATTCAAGACCACTCAATGAAAGGGGTGATACTACACAAGAAATACATTTATATTGACTGAGGAAATTTCTTCACATCTTTTGGGTTATGTTAAAAAAGATCAAGTCAAGTTGGGATCTGAAAATTGAAGACATTGGAAAACTGGCAGTTTAGTGGTAGGAATGTCCAGCCCAATACCTGAGAAGGAGTAATTTGAGTAGGAGGAAAAGAGGCCATGCCTCAGTCTTAGCCTCTGCCTCACCTCCCTTTGACCAAAGAGAGGAAGGCCTTGTGAACTCCAGAGGACCAGAGAATGTGCACTTTCTGTTGAAATCCCTGGGATAGCAATCGCATATTGAATAAGCAGGGGACCACTAAAATAAGAGCCACTAAAATATTCAGATTTTTTTTTTTGTAGAACTAATTATCTAAAGCCACCTTTACCATGTTGTATTTGGAAAATGTATTTTTAAACTCAACTAATTAAATTAAATGTATGTAGCCAGAATGGACTTTGTTTTCTTTGAATGACTCAGCTCGCCTCGTTGAGCTTCCCTGGACGCTGGGGCTTGCTCTTCCGGGGCAGGACCAGAGCTTCCTGTGTGATGAGTCGTGGCGCTGGCTGAGGGGAGGTGTGTTAACGTGGTCTACGCTGGGGGAGGGGCCAAGTCAAGAACCAATCGGCCCTGGTCGTTCAGGCGGTACTTGATGATGTCAAAAACTCTATAAGAGGGGAGAGGACAGCTTGAAGATCCTCTTTTCCTTTTCCGGTTGGAGCCAGAGACGCCTACAGCTGAAGCTGAGCTGCCGGTAGCAGAGCTGACTAGAGGCTAGTGGGTAATCTTCTTACCGTAGAGGGGAAGCATGTATACAATTTTGCCTTATACCATCTCGCTTCTCTGTGGCCTCCTATTTACCCTTGTAAGGCGGACTTATTGGGCCTGGAAGCTTTTGATGAAAATATCAAAATGGGGATGCTGGTTTGTGGGATTGTTACTGTGGAGTGTAAATACATGCTTTAGTTCTCCTGCCTTCTGCCTAGAGAATTCCTTATATCCTGCGGTTCCGGACCTTTTAGGCACATATGAGATTCTCTTTGAAATCATAAATTCTGCCTTCCTAACATAATGTCATCTTATTAGGTTCAGCTAATATTTCTAGCTGATTTTTTTAAACCATGATTCTGTCACTTTATGTTAGACACCTCTACCAGCTTCATGTAATATGTATTTTAAACAAGAGTATCTTCTCCACCTTTATGTAAACCATGATATCTGTTCTTGGTGAAGTCATACTGGATTTTTGTACTCACATTCTCAATTTGAAAAGCAAACAAACAAAAATCCCTTTAATAAAGAATTTTAGAATTGTCCAAAGTTCCAAGGTCAAGTTGACTGGCCTTGACTTTGCAAAATCTATTTTCTTCCCCTTCCTTTTTCAAATATATATATACACACACACATACATATATATACACATATATATACACACACACATATATAATATGTATGTTGTGTCTATACATACATATATACATACACACATGCATTTATACATATAGAAACATACACACATGTATATACACACATGTATATACATATATACACGTTTGTGTGTGTATGTCCTTTTCCAGTCCTAAAACATTTTGCAATTTCTCCATTATCTTTTACCAGTTATTGAGAGCAGATCATCATTGTCTTCTGTTGTTGATATTTTGTCTTTTTCAGGGGAATTAAACTCATCAAAGGCAGTTAGAGTTTCTCTTATTATTTCTCTACTCATCTGTGGTTTAGGCTCGCTGTAAACAAAATTTAAGGTAAAGACATCTTTCTTTCCACTGTAGTCTGTTGTCTTACTCCCCCTTCTCCTCCTCCTTTTCTTCTTCCTCCTCCTTTTCTTCCTCATCCTCTTCCTCACCCTCCTGACTAAAATGACTACTACTCTAGAATTTATAGATTCCTATAAATTTTGTGCTGGACTGCACTTCTCTCTCACCTGGTGCAAAGGACCTTTCCTGCTGACCTTCCAAATTCTGGGGGTCTGTAAATTTGTTTCACCTTGTCGTTTTGTGGTTTTGGCTGCTCTAGATGTTCTTCAGAGTCATTTTAAAAGTTATTTGGAGGGGTTTGGGGGAGAGCTCAGGCTAATCCCTGCCTTTACTCCACTGTCTTGGTTTTTGGAAAAGTTTCTTATAGGAGGAAGTACATGTACTGAGCTTTAACTTTTCTATCCAAGATATGATAAAATGGCTATTTTCCCTATGGTTCCCCTACATTTTATTTCAGCACTCTGTCCCTCTTTGTTGTTCAGAATCAGATTCAAAATTGTAATTCTCTTCATTATACTCTTTACCTTTTGAAGGACAAAAGAAAGATTAAGGCAAATTTGTCAACTACTTTCCATTTGGATGAAAGAGATTCAGGAAATATCTGAAAAGCTGTATTCCCATTTTTGCAGTATCACAATTCTAAAAGGTGTTTTCAACTAATTCCTTTTCCTATCTGGGAGATTTTTAGTGGCTCCTATGACAATAGCTGTTTTGTTAATTCTTTTCTTGACCTTTTATTCCAAAGTTCTCCACACTTTGTCCATAATTTTATTTCTGGATTTTTTCACATAAGCATAATTTCTTAATATCCTGTGATACTCCTCCACCCCATTGATTTATTCCATTTCTTTTAAATAAGATTTAACCACTCTATAGACATATTCTGGTAATGAATGTCCTCCAATACATCTGCTGATTTCAAATTTGCTTCCTAGACTTAACATCTCTATAGCAACCAATTTATTACCCATACTTTCTATGTGTGTTTATAAACATATTTGTCCAGGGATTCTCTTGCTAGAGCCCTTCTAAGATTATTGCCTCTCATGAATTAGTGACCCTCCCTTTTGCTCCATTCTTCCTATACTACTTCTAAATTCTGTGGAATTGGGCATTGTAGAAATATATGGGTACAATACTCTCCTAGCCTTACTTTTTTCAATTTAATGCTTTCTGGACTTCCAGAAATCAAGATGGCTGCATAAGAAGTAAGTCACTCTCAATCTCCCTTGCTGACCTTGAAAAAAACAAAAAAAAATACTGCCCCAGGAAAAATCCTGGAACTGCAGAGACAGCAGAAAGATGTGGTACAGCAGATTTTTAGCTTGTGAGGCTAGGGGGATTAATAGGAAAGATCTCTCTTGCTGGGGCTGAAAGGGACCAGTACAGGATGGAGGTGTCCTGGCAAGTTATCAGCAAGCCCCACCTCAGCAAACCAACAAAAATAAGCCCCAGGGCAGTGGAGAAGGCAAGCATCAACACTACAATCCCCTGCATGCCTTCACACAGATGGAAACCAGCAGACACCAGTTCAGAGAACCACCACCTGCATGGCAGATGGGTGAAAATCAGTGGCTGAGCTTACCTGTTCTCTAGTGTAGCCCCTGGGAGGAAGCAACCTCCAGAAGCTAGACTACCTCCACCCCCACATCTCATCCTTTGAGATACAGTGAAACCCTGGGGAAACACAGTAAAACCCCACCTGGCATGGGTAAACACCAGCCACCATCACCAGATCCAGCTCAGCACCGAGTAAGCTACTGCCTCTATAGCCTCTAGCTGCCAGAACCTGAGACCTCAGCACAACAAGTATGGACAGTGCCCCCTGTGCCCCAGAAGCAGAGATCAACTTTAAAAGCCAGAAAAAAGGGCAATCATCATGAGCAAAAAGCAATACAGAAAAACAAAGATCATAGATTCTTACTATGGGGACAGGGAAGATCAAAACACAAAGTCAGAAGAGGACAGCATTGTCATGATACCCACATCTGAAACCTCAAAATGGAATATGAACTGACCTGAAGCCCAAAACACTTTGGAAGACCTCAAGAATTATTTTAAAAGTCAAATTAAAGGGGTAGAAGAAAAATCAAACAATTCCTTTAAAAATACTGTTGACAAAATGGAAAAAAAAAGTACACTGAATAGAACAACCCCTTTAAAAAGGAGAACTGGCCAAATGGAAGAAGCAGCACAAAAGCTAACTGAAGGAAACAATTCACTAAAAATTAGAATTGGGCAAGTGGAAGTTAATGACCTTGAGAGACATCAAGAATCAGTAAAACAAAATCAAAAGAATGAAAAAATTGAAGAAAACATATAATACCTCATTGGAAAAACAACTGAACTGAAAAATAGACTCTGGAGAGAAAATTTAAGAATTACTGGTCTACCTGAAAGCCATGATGAGAAAAAGAGCCTGGACCACATCTTCAAGGCAAAGGGTCCTGAGATCCTAGAACCAGTCATCAAAAGAATCCATCAATCACCTCCTGAAAGACATCCCAAATTGAAAATGCCAAGGAATATTATATCCAAATTCCAGAATTATCAAGTTAAGGAGAGAATATAACAAGTAGCCAGAAAGACACAATTCAAATACCATGGAATCACAGTGAGGATCATGCAGGACCTTGTAGGTTCTACATTAAAAGATTGGAGAGCTTGGCATTTGATATTCTGTAAGTTAAAGGAGCTTTGATTAAAACCAACAACTACCTACAACTACCCAGCAAAACTGAGCATAATCTTTCAGGCAAGGAGATGGATATTCAATGAAATAGGGGACTTCCAGACCTTCCTGATGAAAAGACCAAAGCTCAACAGAAAATTTGGTCTTCAAATACAAGACTCAAGAGAGGCATAGAAAGGTAAACAGGAAAAAATATCAAATGTGTTATTAATAAGGGCAAACTGTTTATATCTCTACAAAGGAAGATGATACTTGCAATTTGAGCACTGTATCTTGTTACTACATTTAGAAGGGATATACATAGACAGGGAGTGTGGGTATAAATGAACTGATGTGATGATAAAAAAGCCTAATTAAGGGGTGAAAAGGGACTGTAATGGGAGAAGAGGAAAGGAGGAGGCAGAAAAGGGTAAATTACATCACATGAAGAGGCACAAAAGCATATTACAGTAAAGGAAAAGAAGTGAGGGAGATGAAAATTGAACTTTACTCTCATCAGATTTGGTTCAAGGAGGGAATAACATCTTCAGTTATGTTTAGAAATCTAACTTGCCCTACAGGCTGTAGGAGGGGAAAGGGGAAAGGGGAAAGAAAAAGGTGGGAGTGGTTAGAAGGGAGGGAAGAAATAGTAAGGGAAAAGGAAAAGAAAAGAGAGAGAGGGCTGATAGAAGGGATGGAAGATTGAGGGAGGTGGTAGTCAAAAGCAAAACTCTTTTGAGGAGGGAATGAGAGATGGGAGAAATAAAAGCATAAAGCGGGGGGTAGAATTGAGAAAAAGACACAGATGGTAATCATAACTCTGAGTGTCAATGGTATCAACTCTCCCATAAAACGGAAGTGGATAGCAGAATGGATTAAAAACCATAATCCTACAATATGCTGTTTACAAGAAACATACTTGAAACAGGGAGACACACATAAAAGGCTGGAGTAGAATATGTTATGCTTCAGCTGAAGTTAAAAAAAAGGGCAAAGGTAGCAATCCTAATCTCAGACAAAATGAAAGCAAAAATAGATCTAAATAAAAGAAATAAGGAAGGAAACTATATCCTGCTAAAAGGCACAATAGACAATAAAGTAATATCATTACTAAACATATATGCACCAAGTGGTATAACATCCAAATTCTTGGAGAAGAAGTTAAGGGATTTATAGGAAGAAATGGGGAACCTCCACCTCCATCTCTCTGAACTGTTTAAATCTAACCACAAAATAAACAAGAAAGAAAGCAGGTGAATAGAATTTTAGAAAAATTAGATATGGTGGACCTCTGCAGAAGATTGAGTGGGGATAGAAAGAAATATACCTCTTCTCAGTGGCACATGGTACCTTACAAAAACTGACAATATACTAGGGCACAAAAACCTCACAATCCAACGAAGAAAGGCAGAAATATTAAATGCATCCTTTTCAGATCATGACGCAATAAAAATTATAAGTAATAAAGGCCCATGGAATGATAGACTGAAAATTAATTGGAAACTAAATAATCTAATTCTAAAGAGTAAGTGGATCAAACAATAAATCATAGAAACAATTAATAACTTCATTCAAGAGAAAGATGATAATGAGACAACATACCAAAACTTATCGGATGCAGCGAAAGTAGTTCTTAGGAGAAGTTTTATATCTCTGAGTGCTTACATGAAGAAGATGGAAAAAGAGATCAATGAATTAGGCATGCAACTAAAAAAGCTAGAAAAAGAACAAAAAAAAATCCCCAATTAAATACCAAATTAGAAATACTGAAAACCAAAGGAGAGATTAATGAAATTGAAATTAAGAAAATTATTGAACTAATACATAAAACTAAGAGCTGGTTTTATGAAAAAAATAGATAAAGCTTTGGTTAATTTGATTTAAAGTGTAATGCTTTCTTACCTTGATTCCCAAGCCTCCAGGCAATTTTGCTTTTGTAGGCTCTCATTAGCTCTTTTATATCTTGGGCTAAGATGATATTATTATTCTTATAAATAATAGTCTAGAAATCTAAATCCTGTTTAAACTCGTAATTGTCCTTGACAGTTGTTACTGTCCAAACTTGGCCTTGTTTTCTGAATCCCTTGCTTTCATTTAGTAATAGCTACAAGAAGACCCCTTGTGCTCCTAAAATCTTGAGTTTCTTTACCCCTGACTTCATATAACTGAACAATGTTTTCTTCTGCTCATACCATTTGGTCCCATATGAAGCTCATGAAGTAGTTAGTGTTCTTCAGGTTTGACAAATCTCAGAAAGTTTTCCTTTATCTTCTAGATATGTTGTCTTGGGAAAACATGTTAGATAGATGAATAGCCACCCTGGAACACTCCAGAAAGGAATCACCAATCATGATAGCTCATTTTTCTTTCCTCTGATCTTTAAGAGGGATATCTACCTTAAACATGTAGACACTTTCCCCTGCAGAATGGACAAATGAGATTGTTGTTGATCTTCTAGTTTGTCCTTGTCAGGAAGGTAATGTCTTGATTTGCAAGTGAATTGGATTTAGGTAAGGCAGGGCTATGCAGCCTTACTCTCTCTTCCAGAGCCATCTGGGTCCATTGGCAAGATACAGATAGGGATTCTGTTCCAAAGGCCGTGAAGGTTATTGAAGCAAGCTCAGTGGAACCCTTAGAATTTGATCAGGCATCAAAGACACCAAGGTCATCCACTGCATCATGGACCATTGCCAGGTGTCTTTACTTTTGTCCTGCCACTGAACTTTGATGACTGGAAGAAAGAGTAAAACTAAGGAATTTATGCAACTCCCCTTCATTTAAATCTAATTCTCTTGAAAGTCAAGACATCATTTGTGATGTCATTGGTTCTCTTCAAAAATGAAGAATCAGCAGCAACTATTAATCTGCCTGTGTCTTTTGGACAAAAGAAGCTGTCAGCTCTTGAGATGGCCCAGCTACCTCCCTCTTATAAAAATCTATTATTTATCTTATCACCCTTCCCAGCACATACACAATAATCTTGATTGTTTCCTTCTTAACTCCAGGATCCACTATAAAATACTCTGTCTGATCCAATATAAAATACTATGTCTGGCTTTTAAAGCCTTTCACAATTGGGATTTTTCCTTACTTCCAAATCTTACACTTTATTTCCCTCAATGCATTTTATGATCTAACTACACTGGTTTACATGCTATTCCTCAGACATAATCTTCCAAATCCCCACTCCATATATTTCTTAGTCTAGAATGCTCTCCCTCTTCAGTCATTTTGTAGCCTCAGATGGCAAAGCTGCTGGCTAAATTATATACCCCTCCCAAAGGACTCAAGCAAATTTGCAGCTCTAAGGAATATAAACTCCTGCCTTAGGCAGTGATTAAAGGCAGCAGCTCTGCCCCTAGATAATACCTAGACCAATTAAATATTTGACTAAATGGGTTGAGGACCTCCCAGGGCTCTCCATAGGAGTGGAAGATACACAGGGATGTTCGTTCTTGGAAATTTACATAGATTAGGGCTAGATTTCCTTCCCAGTGGCTGGCTTAATGAGTAAACTGCCTGCTCTGCAGGTCCACCTCCTACTTCACTGATAATAGCACTCTTTTGAAACCAAGAGCAGGGGTTTCCCTTGGGAAGTTGTTCTGGTAGAGAAGGCCTTCTTACTCCTCTTTTCCAAAACTGGCTTGTTAACTTTGATTGGGCTTTAGGAATTCAAGCAGACTCTATAAGAAAACTAACTTTGGAGAATTTGTTTAAAAAATCAAACAAATAAACAAAATTCAAGTCACTAGTTGTCCTGAGTGTTCAATTTTCTGATTCAACCCTGAGATAGGAACCACAGCATTTTAGTACTTTACACTTCCTCATTTTACAGATGATAGTAACTAATGTTTACACAGCACTTTTCATGTTACTTCATTTGCTCCTCATTAGTACTGAGGAGGTAATTGCTTTGTTATCCCCATTCTGCAAATAAAGAAATCTAGGCTGAGACTGGTTAAGTGACTTTCTCATGGTCACACACCTACTAAGTATATGAAACAGGTTTGAACTCAGTCTTCCTGATTCCAAGTGCAGCGCATTCTCCACTGTGCACCTTAGCTACATCTAATAAAGCAAACTGAGACACAGATTGCAATATTAGTAAAGGTGTAGAAACTAGATATTTGAAACTAGATCAAGATTTGAATCCCTATTCCAAATCTAGTGCTCTTTCCAGTAAATACTGCTGCTTCCCTAAAAATCAATCTCAGTTATTCTGTTCAAATTAGGATATTAAGTTTTCAGTTACTGCAAGGGTCTAGTGCCCATGTGATTTGTTTACATTTTTCTCTCTCCATTTAGATCCTGCCTCTTCTGCTACAGGTAGGGATTTCACTTTATTGGTTCAAGGTTGTGCTAGTCACTGGTGGGCATTGGTTACATTCCTTTGTGACATAACTGAACAACAGAAGCACAGAGAAGTTCAGTTAACTTACTTAAAGTCACATTGCAAAGTGGAGGTAGATGCTGTCATTATGCATGTCAAGGAAACAGCAAAACAGAAGTTAAGTGACTTGCCCAGGGTAGCCCAGCTAGTAAGTGTCTGAGGTTCCCTTTGAATTCAGGTCTTCCTCACTCCAGGACTATAACCTTATTAATTCTGCCACCTAGAGGGAGATGTTGAATGTTAGATTAATGATTAATATAAATAATCTGTCCACAGATATAAATAATATAATTATAAATAAAATAATTAATATAATAATTATCATTGATGTAAATAATCTGTCACAGAGACTGTTCAGTCCATAATATCATTTTTAAAAAATAGCCCATAGATTGTACATCTTTACTATGATTTTTCTATAAAATACATGTCTACTGACATTCAGAAAGGGGATCTTTTGTCATTACCTTACATTGACAAGCAAATAGATGAAAATCAATCTAACTATTGATCTGAAAGTCAGCCATGATTTTTCTTTCTGGCTGTTAACTTGACTGCTAAAATATTCTCTACCAAAGAAAGAAAAATCTGCTGAAAATCTATTAAAAACCCTTGTTTTGACAGCATGCTCAATCAAGCCATGTAGTCCCAATATATATTCAGCACTGCTCTGTATAGTCTACTCTAGCTTCAAGTGGCCCAAGCTAGTACTGGAGATTTGGAATGAGATGATTGGTTGCTATATTATCAAATAAGTGAAGATATTTTCTACTATCTCCATGAAGATATATGTTGAACAGGATGGAGAAAATATATTTTGAAACTTTTATTGCCAGTGACAAAGTCTTGCTATTTCTTCAAGGAAGTTTGGAAAGACATGTTTGCGTTTTTGCTTGCTTGTTGACAGGCTTGCATATGGGGGAGCTGTTTTTAGACGACAGTAGATGTCCTCATGTCTTCCAGGTACTCCAAGGCTCATAAATAATATAATAACGTACACTGAAATTTCCGTTTCTCTTTCCAGTAGCTCTGTAATTGAAAATTAAATTGGAGTAGGCTGCTCAGAGATGATTCAGAGACACGCTACTGGTGTCAGTTCATAGGGGTTACTCAATATAATTATTCTTTCATTACTCTTATTTGCCTTAGAAGCATGCTCCAAGAGTGCTACTTAGCTTATCTAATTGATAATGAACCTGAACTAGCACACGCTGGCCAATGAGGTACCTTCTGAGCAACTCTCTCTAAATATTCCAAACCTCCTAATCAAGAATGTACAGAGTAGGTGACTTGTCTTTATTTAAAAGAAAGAATCACCAGAAGAAACACGTCAACTATCATTTTGATTGACCTAGCACATTCTTTCACAAGGATGATGAAAAAACAGCCTCATTAATATGTTTGAACTAATAAATCTGTATGACCATGAGTAGTATCGTCTTAAATAACTACAAAATAATAAAGCAGAATAGAGGAAATAGGTCCCGAAGCTGATGGCAATAATGTCTGCCAAAAAGAAAATTATGGTGATTATTAATGAACTCTCACTAGTTCATAGGATAGTGAATTTGGAACTACAAGGATGCTTAGAGGCCATTGAGTCAAACCTCCTCATTTAATAGAATGGAAGTCTGAGGCCTAGACATTTTAAGGGGCTCTCTCAGAATCACATAACAACAAAGGCAAGATTTGAACTTTGATTACATATATGTATGTGTGTATGTATGTATGTATATAGTGCAATATGCCACAAAAATATTTTTATAATATACAGCTCATCATGCTCCATGATCTGATTATAGGATATAGAAAATGACAAATCAGTCTGTTTTGCCTGGAGTGGTGGCACATACCTATAATCCTGTCCAAGTAGGAAACAAAGCAGGCCAAAATTCCCATATACTTAATAACAGGATTGAGCCTGTGAATAGCCCCAACACTTCAAGGGAGATACATGCATATACATATAACGAATATTATATATTCATACACAAACATGTATATGTATATTGCATTCTTGTGTTTCTGTACATATATGTACACATAAATGAATATGTGTACAATACACAGCATATATTCAAGTACATTCATACATACTTAAGGAAAATATATGTATTATATATGTAAGATGCACATATGCATGCAAATTATACTAACATGTATGTGTACAAAATCCACACATGTGCGTGTTTTGTTATGTATTACGTATACACATAAACAAAAATATGTGTGTATGCATGCATGTGTGTATATAAATTTTTAGTGCAGATTATAGTCTTTAATGGCTTAAAACTTCACTAACACATTGGAGAATTGTGAGATATTTAGATCTAGATATATACACATATGTACATATATAGTATATATTATATACGTGCACGTATATGTGTGTGTACATGTGTGATATAGCATTTTATATGTGTATATATACCTATATGTCTATATATATCTTATGTGCACAGAGATGGTAATTAAACTCATAAGAGTGGTTGAGGTCCCAGAGAAATTATAGAGAGAAATTCTAAAGCAACAAAATGAGGAAATACAGGAAAAGTCCTAGAGAACAAACGCAAAGCAGGTGCAGGATGGAAAATATAAAACATAAAATGAGGGGATACAAACTATCTAAATACTTTAGTCCTATATGCAGGGGCAAAAAATATTCTTGGTACAGATGCTAGTTAAAAAAAAATCATCATTTATTTATCCATAAAATTTATTTACAATTAATTTATTTAATCATTTTATTTATTTTTATTCACTAAAATTACTTATTTATTTACTTATTCATTCATTCATTTAGTTGTTTATTTATTCCAGGAACCTATGTGGCACAGTGGATAGAGATTATCAGGCCTGGAGTCAGGAAGGTCCATCTACCTGACTTCAAATCTGGTCTCAGACACTTAATAATCGTGTGACGCTTTTCTAACCTTGTCCAAAAAAAAAAATTAACTGGGAGGGGAAGACCCCCAGGGTTTCTGGCCCAAACAGAAACAATTCCTATTTATATTCACTCTGAGTGAATCAGGGCTGATAAAATGACCAAGTAGGGTTTGGCCTGGGACCTATTGCTGGTCAGTCAGTCCTGATATGTATCTGGCCACTGGACCCAAATGGCTCCAGTGGAGAAAGTGCCGCTGGTGATTTTACACAGCCTCTCCCTCACTTAAATCCAATTTACTTGCATGTCATGGCATCACCTCCCTGATGTAATGGTCCTCTTCAAGAATAAAGTACAAACAACAACAACAAGATCTTATGAGATAAAAGTATTATCTTCTCACGTAGAAATACAAACTGTTTAACCTTACTAAGTCTCACATAATTTTCATTTACTGTTTACCTTTTTATGCTTCTCTTGAGTCTTATATTTGAAAGTTAAATTTTCTATTCAGCTCTGTTCTTTCCATCAAGAATGCTTGAAAGTCCTCTATTTCATTGAATATCCATTTTTTCCCCTAAAGGAATATTTTCAGTTTTGTTGTCTAGGTGATTCTTGATTGTAATCCTAGTTTCATTGCCCTCTGGAATATCATATTTCTAGCCCTCTGATTCTTTAATGTAGAAGCTGCTAAATCTTGTGTTATCCTGATTGTGGTTCCACTGTATTTGAATTGTTTCTTTCTGGCTGCTTGCAGTAATTTCTCCTTGACCTGGGACCTCTGGAATTTGGCTACAATATTCCGGGTATCTCTTTCAGGAGGTGATTGGTGGATTCTTCTTTTCATTTCTTTTTTACTGCATGGTTCTAGAATATCAGGGCAGCTTTCCTTGATAATTTCTTGAAAGATGATGTCTAGGCTCTTTTTTTCATTGTGCCTTTCAGGTAGTCCAATAATTTTTAAATTATCTTTCCTGCATCTGTTTTCTGGGTCAATGAGTTGTTTCACATTGTTTTCTATTTTTCATTCTTTTGTTTTTGTTTTGTTTATTGATTTCTCATAAAGTCATTTGCTTCCATTTGCACCATTCTACTTTTTAAGTAATTATTTTCTTCAGTGAGCTTTGGGGCCTCCTTTTCCATTTGGCCAATTCTACTTTTTAAAGCATTCTTTTCCTCATTTGCTTTTTGGTCCTCTTTTACCATTTGGTCTGTTTTGTTAAGATGTTATTTTCTTCAGTGTTTTTTAGTGTCTCCTTTACTAAGCTATTGATGTGTTTTTCATATTTTTCTTGCATCAGTCTAATTTCTCTTCCCAATTTTTCCTCTACCTCTCTCACTTGATTTTCAAAATCATTTTCAATCTCTTCCATGACCTGAGACCAATTCATATTTTTCTTGGAGGCTTTGGATTTCAGAGGTTTGACTTTTTTATCTTCCTCTGAGTGTGTTTTGACTTTTCCTTTTCACCATAGTAACTTCCTACAGTCAGAATTTTTTTTCTGTTGTTTGCTCATTTCCTCAGCCTATTATTTGACTTTTAAGTCTTTTTTAAAGTACAGCTCCACTTCCAGGGTGGAGGGCACCTTGTTCCAAGCTTCAGGGGTTTTGTGCAACTGTTTTCAGAGATACGTCTAGGGACTTGTAAGTTTTCAGTTATTCCAAGTTGGTATGATCTAAGGAGAGGTATGTTTACTCCTGTCCTTGTCTGTGCTCTGATCTGTCAGTGACCACAACCACTCTTTTCTGCCCCGGAACTGTGATGAGGGTCCTTGCTTCACTGTCATCCCAAGTTCTGGTGTGTTAGTGCTTCTCCTTGCCCTGGGAGTGCTACCCAGGACTGTGACCTGGATCTGGGCATGGGCAAAACAACAGAGTCCTCCTCATAGTGCTAGCAAGGATACCCCTGTGATCTTCTACCTACTTACCATCTGTTGCCTGAGCTCTCTGGAAGCAGCTGCTACCACTGTGATTCAGTCACCCTCAAGGCCTGCTCTTGGTTCGCTGGGGCCAGGGCTGTGCTGGTGCAGCCTGTGCTGGACTGTGCTCCATTCTCACCCAGGTGTGACAGATCTTTCTTTCCCACCTTCTAAGTTGTCTTTGGTGTTTGTGGGTATAACAATAGTGTTACTTGCAGCTACTGTGGCTGTGCAAGGCCAACAACACTAGCATAGAGGAGGGCTGTTAGCACAGTTTCTTTGATCTCCTTTTCTAAGGAAAGCAACTTTAAGGGGTTAACAGTCTCACTTTAATTAAACATACCTATATCATTCACTTAGTAAGTGGAAAAAAGTCAGCACCACAAATTTCAGAGAAAATACAAACAGGAATTAGAAGCAGAAATTATACAAACAGAGCAAATAAACACCAATCAACAGACAGGCTTCTATCTGTTTTACTAAGACATTACATACATAGTTACCAGAGAGAGATGCACCTACATCTGGGTTTTTCAAAGCCTAGGGGGTGGGGGTGGGTCCTTAAAAGCTACCCAGAGTCTCATCTGGTCAAATCACATGATGCTCTTCCAGTGAGTGAGCCCCAAGAAAAATGCTAACCTCAGAGTATATATATACTTCTTCAGGGTCAGAGGGCATCACAACCATGAGACTCAAACCCATGTGACCTAAGCCTTCCTGTGACTTAAGTGGTTCATCAAAGACTCCCGATTCAATCAAAGACTCTTGATCAAAACAAAGGTGAGACTCAAAGGCACTTGATTACCTTAGTGCTGAGAAGCATTCCAAAACCAAAGACAACAAAAAGTCTCACTTTACTTGACATTATAGTGGGCTGAGACATCTGGAAACCAGCAGTGCTGCCACTAATTCATTTACCCTGATTCCTGCCCTGGGTTTACTGGGAACTGGTCTGGGATGGTGTGGCCTGCACTGGACTGTGCTCCTTTCTCATCATGGTGTAGCAGACCTTTCCTTCTGACCTTCTAAATTGTCTTGGACTGGAAATTTGTTTCATTCCGTCTTTTTGTGGATTTTGCCACTCTAGGATTTGTTTAGAGTCACTATTTAAAAGTATTTAGAGGAGTTTGGGAGAGAGTTCAGGTGAGTCCCTGGCTTTACTCTGCCATCTTGGCTCTGCTTCTTCTTTTCCATTTTTCTTTGACAAATTTGAGGTATAGACCTAGTAGTGGTATTGCTGGGTCAAAAAGTAGGCACAGTTTTATGTCCTTTTGGACATGGTTTAAAATCGTTCTCCAGAATGGTTGGATCAGTTAACATCTCCACCAACAGTTCATTAGTATATCTATTTTCTTCAGTTCATTCCAGTATTTGTCATTTTTGATAGATGTGAGGTGGTATCTTGGAGTTCTATAATTTGCATTTTTCAAATCAATAGTGATTTAAAACTATTTTCCCATGTGACTAGATATTGCTTTACTTCTGAAAATTGCCATTGAAAATTTCACTATTTATCAGTTCAGAAATGGCTCTTCTTTTTTAATAAATCTGTGTAATTTTTTTTTCATACTTTGCCCTTTTGAAAAGAAATTTCACATAGCCAAAAAAATCTTTTTGTGGACTTATGCAGTTGGTTTTTTCAGAGGAGTTTGGAGTAGTGGAAATAAAACTATACTCAGAGTCTGTTAGATGACTGAGTTCACTTTGATGGCTCTGACACTCATTATTCCTATGACTCTGGCAAGTAATTTCCATCTCTGTAAACATTAGTTTCTTCTTTTCAAAAAGGATTAAAAGTATTTCAACTTCCTACCTTTCACAGTTGTTTTGAGGAAATAATTTTGTAAAACTTAAAATACAGTACAAATGAGTTATTAATATTTTCACATTTTTTTATTTGGATATAAACCTGTTAAATACCAATTAGTTTTGGAACTAATTGTGTAGTTATTTTATTAGAATAGAAAGAGAAATAAGTTAAGTATATGAAATGTCAGGGAACTTGCTGTCTCTGTAGCCCCACTTTTTCCTTTAGCAAGTCCAGTTTTCTCTATTCAGTGATGACTTCAATTGTTATCTTTCTGCTGCATCCATCCATTTTTCCATTTCCCTTTTTTTGTCACTAGACACAGAATAAGAAAAATCTTATTTCTTTTTTAATAAGTTCCATCGTAAAAATTTATTAGCTGTGTGATCCTAGACAAGCAACTTATCTTTTCTGTGCCTCAGTTGCTTATTTTGTCAAAGGAGAAAGTTGGGCTCAAGGGCCTCTAGGATTCCTTTCAGCTCTACATCTATAATTTTATGATATTTTCCTTTTAAATATGAGTGCAACTTCCCAATGATTATTTTCCACCCTTAATAGAACTAACCTTTGTAATAAACAAATTTCACTTATAAAATCAAAGCAATACTTTGACCACAACTAAAAATGTTTACTTCTTTCTACACCTACAGACGAATACCACCCAATTAAGAGAAAGGAAACGCTTTTCATCATCAGTCTTCTCAAGTCATAATAGGTCACTGAAGTGATCAGAATTCTGAATTTTTTTCTTCTTTACATTATTGCTGTCATTGTGATGAGGGCACAGTCTCTGGGAACCCCTTGAACCCTTGAACTCTCCTTGAATCTTGCCACGCGACCTGGCCTTGGCCTGAGGCTATAACCATTAAGCCCAAATGCCTACCTTGCCCAGTCCTCTATTGTCCAGCTGTTTCCCACCCTTAATCCTGTTTCCCATCCTTAATCCTGATCAAAATATCTATACCCTAGCTCTTACCCTAGTCCTTGATGGGTCTGTCATTTCCATACTAGCCTTCAGCTATTTCCCCCACCCGGGAGTCTGACCTCATCCTTAAGTCCCTCCCTAGACCCCTCTTCTGGTCACCCCAGATCACCCCTCAATCCCTCCCACAACCTTTGTGTATATAATCTCCATCTTGCCTCCATGAAGGTGGTCAGAACCAATCTAGCTCAGATGGGTCTGGCCCTTTTTCCTTACAGGCATCGCAAGGGGTGGGATCTCTCGGGGCAGGCTTATTTGGCTAACTCTTAATAAACTTTATCTTTCCCCTTGGCTGAGAAAGCTTGAGTCGAATTCTTTTGGCAGGACCCGGCGAGTCGGTACTTTGGGGTGTTGAACACTTCTCACGCCAATCCCTCATCATTTATGGTTCCCTGAACGGGGAAGCACTGCTAATCTCAAGTTCTTCTCCAGCCAAGACTGAAGGTATGTGAGCCTCCCCCTCTCCCAATCCCCCTCCTTGCTCTCCAAACATTTTGGATGTGCTTCTCGGCCTGACCTCAGCAGGTCCCAGTGGGTTGGACAGCTTGGTCCAGTGGTCTCAGCGAGTTGGACAGTCACGCTGTCCTGGTCAACCTGACGCTATCAGGTGGTTCTCGGTGGGTCGGACAGCTTGATCCAGTGGTCTCAGTGAGTCGGACAGTCACGCTGTCCTGGTCAACCTGACGCTATCAGGTGGTTCTCGGTCCAGTTGAACAGCTCGGTCCAGTGGTCTCAGTGGGTTGGACAGCCACGCTGTCCTGGTCAACTCAACCTGACGCTATCAGGTGGTTCTCGGTCCAGTGGTCATGTCGAAGGACATGGACGGATGCCCCATCCGGAAGCATGTGCCAGATCCTTTCAATTGTTTCCGCGCTGGGAATTTGGGAAAGTATCAGGTACCTTCTGTATTTTTGTTTTCTTGTTTTATTTTGTTTGTCTCCCGACAATTACTCCTAACTTCTCCTTTACTAAGGAGGAAGGAATTTCCAGCTGAAGGGACCCCACGCCCTGCCTCTACTGCAGGCCCTGTAACATCTATCACCATGGGCCCTACCCCCAAGGCAATCCCTACTCAGGTTCCAGCCTCGGGCCCTGCCCCCACGGCAATATCTCCTCCCCTAGCCCCTCTCTCTGAGGTAGCACCCACTTGGGTCTCTGGGGTATCTTCCCCTCTGACCTCTACCCCTCCTCAGGTACTAGCTGATCTCCCTTGCCAGGCAGATGCCCTGGCCTTGCAGTCTAATCTACCTCAGCCCCAAGCTCCAGGTCCCACAGCACCTTCAAGGCTTTTTCCCCTAAGGGAAATGCCTGCCTCCCCTGCTGGGACAAGGAGATTGCATGTTCCATTCTCCATTTCAGATCTCCTTCAAATTAAAGAAAAACTGGGGAGATACTCAGAAGATCCCACTAAGTTTACTGAGGGTTTTAGGGATCTGTCCCTGTAATTTGAACTTTCTTGGTGTGATTTGCATATCCTCTCCTCTACCTGTTGTACCACTGAGGAGAAGAGGAGAATATGGGAACACGCTCAAAAATTTGGGGATAGTTTGGCTAGCAATAACCCCACAAAATACCCCCCAGGAACAGCTGCTGTTCCCACTAGTGACCCAGGATGGAATTATCAAAGGAGTGAGGATAGAGAGAAGAGAGACCTTTGCTTTCCCAGGAAGCATTACACATCCCTCCAAGAAGTTTTAGAGGGAATTACTGAAAATCAATACAAGGAATTGTTACAGTAATCAGGGCAGGGTTTTTTGCTGTTCTTCTCTTAAGTGCCTTTAATGATTATGGCCTTTGTTTGAATGGGGCAGGTAAAATGGGATCTTTTTGTCTTGCAGCACTAAGCCAATGTAATGGTAATCTGGGCAGAACTTTTTGTTGTCTTCTCCTTTGGAATGCTGAGGTAGGTAAGTAATTTTGATGAGTCTTGCCTTTCAAAAGCAAATGCTAGCAAAATAAGATTTTTCCCTGTTTTTTCTTTGAGTACTTCTCAGCACTGAGGTCATCAAGTGCCTCAGGACCCTGAAACAGGCATATAAGATCCAGGGTTGGCATTTGACTTTTTGGACACATTCATGGAAGGAGTGTTGAGACTCTGGGCAAGCCATAACTGCCCGCTAGCTTTGGTGATTCTCTGATAACTATGAATTGCGATTTGAATCAGACAAGGTCTGTCTGTTTATGTTTGTAGTTTCTGTTTGTATTTGCCTTGAAGTTCAGGGGGCTGATCTTTTTGCCCTGAACTAAGTCATTGATATATGTATATTTAATTAAACTGAAATTGTTAACCCCTTAAAGTTGCTTTCCTTAGTAAAGTAGATCAAAAGAAGCTGTGTTGGCAGCTCTTGTTGCTTGTCTTGTTGGGTCTTACATCCAACAATAGCTGCTAGCCAAATTGTTGCCATAGGAATGCATACTAGGAAATAAATATTTTTTAAAAAGAAAACATTTTGCAATATAAATTAGCAGTGGCTTTTGGGATTACTAGACGCACAAACAAATACATATACACAGAGACACACTATATATATATATATATACATATACATATATGTATATAATACACACACATAACACACACACACAATTTTTTCCCAAGTCTCCCCAGTTTTTTCTGACTCAACATTTATGTCCATATGTCTACAAAGTCCCAATTATCCCAAGCCTAGTTTTAGTATTTTATCTCCTCCTCTGGTTTATTTTGAAAGTAACCTTCATTCTCCTTTGAATGAAGCTGAATATAAATCTCTTTCTTACTTTCTCTACCCCTCAAGAATATTTTGGACCAAAGAGAGTGGAACATAATTGTTTGTGATTTAGCTTTCTAGGTCAGATAATTCATTTCTGATTTAGGGCTTCTAGGCCACTTCTCTGAAATAACTTCCCTATGCTGTTACAGCAATAGCTTCTACATTGTTCTTTGGATTTATAAGGCAACTTAAAAATGAGCCTGTTTTAGTTGTAACACTATCACGAAGAGGAGATAGTTGGGTAAGGTAGGACAAGTTGAGGAGTTTTTAGAAGGATCAGAAGGGATGGAATTTATTTCTCAATCAAAGGAAAATTGTATCGAAAAGCTCAGGATCAGACAGAAAAACAGGAACGCACCAGCCATAAAGATTTTTAATTTGTACCAATCCTCAAGTTCATGTCACGTGGTCTAAGGAGGAGTTGAGTCACTAGACCAGAGTTTCTAAATCTTTGCCTAAAGATTAGTTTTATGGGAAACTTGAATGCAAGAAAAGACAGCATGGTATTTTGTTTTTGTTCTTTTTTTCTACTTGTAAAAAGAGTGACTGGAGAATTAAAGAAACCAAATGATGTTTTCTGTAGGGCTTCTAATACCAGAGTGGCTCATTGGTCTCAAGGTCGCCTGGGTCTATGTGCATAGTCATTCAATAGAATGTTGTTTCATTGATTTTTTTTGAAAAAGAAGAAATACTCTATACTTGTAAACATGTTCAATCCATTCCATTATGCCAAGTTCATTTGATTACATCTCAATGAAATCTAGCAAGTTCTAGGAGAAGGTAGGAAAAGGCAAGTATATTAGGATTCAGAGCTAATCTGATACAGTAAGTCTACATATACCACGTTCTCTATGCCAGTGAGTCCCATAGCCACTCAAAAAGATGACTTGGGGAATAAAGGACTATCCTTTCCTAGAGATATATCAAAATAGATGTGATTATCATGTCCCCAGTAATTTTGCTAAGTGATGTGAAGTGCTGACAGGGCATATACATGGGAGAAACTCACACTGGGATACTTCCTGCTGAATTGGAACAGACTAATGGCTTGTGGTGCCATCTGGCAATAAAATGACTTGTTGCTGTTTTTGTTGTTGTTGTCCTAGTTTTTTTTTTTTTCCGGAACTCTGATTTCATTGATGTAGGGACCTCCTGCTTGAGGGAATTAAGGGGATTAGGACAGCAAGTGCTTAATTGTGGGGATTGAAGAAACCACACTGACTTCATTTTGTGACTCAATTCTAGCATTAGTTTAGTTCCTTTTCTATTCAATTTTGGGTTTAGTCCTATTTCTGTCTCATGAGAAAACTTTATTCAATTGCAGAAATTGGGAGAAAACCTTACTGCATCATTTGAACCTAGTGCTGCCTGGCTTTGAAGCTGGCCCACCAGCTTCTTAGAGATCTGCTGCTTAGAGACCTTTAACTAAGGAAGTTGGTTATGCTGACCAGAAACCTCGTCAGATCCAAAGATTGATGCAAGTTTTCTCACAATTGTACATCTCCAGCAATTCATATGTCTCATTTGAAAACTGGCCGTATACTGATCAATCAATCAATTTCCACAATCCTTTGATTGTTTACAGACACATTGGGGACTAGGACACCTCCTGTTCTGATTTCAGAGAATCCCACCCATTCACCCTCCCCTTCCCAATTTAGAAAATCTCTAATCTTTCATCCAATTAGAAATCAGATTACATAATGTATTGTTTCTTTTAAACTATTCAGTCTTATATGATTAGTTGTTCTTAATGTATAAAAATCTGTCTCTCCCAGTTTTTGAGGTCCAGGCCTAAGCTAAAGAGCTCTGATGCAGGTTTGTCAGGCAATTACCATGCATTGCTTGATAAATCAATATGCTCTGGAGATCAAACCTTTGTTTCTTGAATAATCTCATCTTTCACCAGCCAAATGCTGAGACAACTTCAAGGCAGATACTCTACTTTCCTATGACTTAATAGTCTAAGATTATTTCCTGGGGTACTTTCATTTGCACAACATCACGTAGTGGGTATGTGTCAGCGACAGGAAACAAAAACAAGTCTTTCTGAATCTGAAAATGTCTTTCTATCCTTCACACCAAAATACTTCTCAATAAATTTAATCATATATTCCTAAGTTGAACATATCTTTTATCATAGCATTTACTGAAAAGAATAACTGTCCTAATAAATTACCTAACAACTTATTATGGTTAACTTAATAATAACAAAGCATTTATTGCATGCCATATGCTTTAGATATATTATATCATTTCATCCTTACAACCACCTTAGTAGGTAGGTGCTATTTTTGACCATTGAGGAAATTGAAGCAAACAGAAGCTAAGTGACTTGCCCTACGTCATACATCTAGTATATGTAGTAAGTGTCTGAGGCAGGATTTAATTCAGGTCTTCTTAATTCTAGGCTTAGTGCTCTATCCACTGTGCAATCTAGCTGTCAATTAAAACAAAACAAAATGAAACAAAATGACTAGGTACCGATTTCAGAGTATTTACAACTGATACAGTCGTTGTAAAGAAGGAAAAAAGAAAACTACATCTATGTCCATTCAATGCCATTTTGTAATTCAGTTGTTGTAAAATGGAAAATATATTTTAAAATTCTTAAATGCCATTAAAGTTTTAAATGAAACTTTTCTCAGGGATTCAGTAATTCCTTTCTTTGATTTTGTTTCCTTCCCTGGGAAGGAATCACAGAGAGTTAATGAATCTTCCTCCTCCTTGTCTCAGCTCTACTCTGATACTTTCTAATAAATTCTGGATAAAACATGATTAATGGTGAAGCCCATGGGAAACCAAGGAACACAATACTGAGATAATGAATGATGTTTGGGTAAAGAAAGACATCTCCAATTCTTTTTCTTTCCCACCTAGAGGAAGGAAGAGCAGCCAAGGTCCAGGATAATCCACACACTAGATAATTAGTTGCTGAAAAATGGGGAGTTTCCAATTCTGGGGGAAAAAAAAAACAACAGCAAAAACCCTAAGTATTTCATGACTGCTAAAATAATGTAAAGGGACACATTACTGTTTCCAAGTTGCAAGATGGGTATTGTTTTCTGTCCTAATCTTGAAAATAGAACCAACTATCAGACACCAGAGGACCAGTTATGAAGCCATAGCACTAGGGTGCTATTAATTACCTTTGATAAATATTTATTATTAATTGCATAACATTTAATCTATATTACTTTATTCTAGGAAGATGGTGATTAAAGGTTTACGTTCTCTTCTTTGAATTGGTTCCAAGGATCACCATGTTAAAATAACTGCAATATTTAAAAAAAATACCATAAAAATCAAGATAATTGCATCAATTTATAACCCTCAGACTGGCAATTCCTATTTTTCTTGTGGCCTTTTACATGAAGAAAAGGAGGTATACTAGAAGCCCAGCACCCCCTCCTTTTTTTTTTTTTTTCCAAAATCACAGCCAGCAGAGTCTTTTCCTGCACACAGCTGATAAGTGCTTTGAATATTTCAAATACAGTAGATGTTGTGGCCTATCCACCTCTGACTTGATAAGGATTTGGATTTTACAAATTCTTCCAAACAGAGTCCCCGTGATTAAATTGTCCCAAGGCATCCAGATTCAGACACTTCTGAAACAGGTCAAAAATGAGTCTTATACACAGAGAGAACAAAAACAGCTACCATTCATAATTCATAGTGATTAGACATTTACTATTCCCAAAGACATATCACCTAATGTTATTCTATGTTATAGAAACTCATTCGGACAAAGTTAGTATTATAGCTTAATTTTTATTGTTATCATTATTCACTTCTTTTACATACTTGTGATTGTTTTCTCATTTATGTTTTTAGCTTAGTTTTTTTTTAACACAAGATTTTGTTTTGTATTTTGCTGATGTGTGAATGGATTAGTTTTTTCTTTATAATATATTTACATATGTATGTATATCTATATACTCTCTTGGGGGAGGAGGAGAACGACTGGATCTTCAGAGATTTCTTAGATTTGAAGTATTTTGTACATCTCCTAAGGAAAGAAATTGAAGTGTAGTCTCAGATTGGGATGGGACTAAAAGTAGAACCTTTGAAAAAAAGGCAAAAAACGCACATGAAAAGGGGGGGGGGCAAAAGAAGTTTATGGAACTTCTTCCTTCCCTTCACCCCCACCAATACAGAATTTCAAGCCAACCTTGGCAGCATAAGTAATGATATTAGCATCCTTCCTCCTCACTCCCTCTAAAAGAATACTTTTTAGAAAACTGAAAAGGTAAAATAGAAAGGAGGAAGCAACATTGGAGGAGACTGTTTTTGTTTGTTTGCTTTGTTTGATTTTGTTATTTGTTATTGTTTTGCTTTATTTGTTGTTTTGGTGACTGGAACACCTAAGAAGTTCAGGAATGGAAGAACTGGTTGTATTTATCCTTTTTCTATGTCTTACTTCAGGAGGGTGTGGGTGGTACCCATTTCTAAGTGTTTTCTATTGGTCTTTTAAAGGCTGTTTTTGTCTTGCTTCTCATACATACTTGCAGTTAAATCCTGCCTTTTGCTTTTCTTTTGGTCCCTCCCTTCCTTAGAGGGAGGGCAGGGCACAGGCCAGCTCTGGAAACCTCATTAGAGAGTATGATCTTTTCTAGTACAGAGTTAGGATTTCAAGTTCTCAGGCCATTATTACTTCTTACTCTCTAACTGGGAGTATAAGCATGATATGTTAAATATTACTTTGAGCCTTTAAAAATCTATCTAACCCAACTGCAAGCCTAATGTAAGTTCAGGTAGTAGGGTTTCATCTAAAAATATTTCCTCTCCTTCTCCACTATGATACTATTACACTCTATGTATCAGTATCAGAAAAAAAGTCAGCATTGAAATACCACCCTGATTCAAAAATCAAATCAAGTGATAACAGACGTATTATACTTAGAATAAAATTAGTGAATATTAATCAGATAATAAGATTTTAAAGATAATGTATTTTGGGGCATATTCATATTCCATACCTCAGAGCTTAAATAATGGAAATGAATTTTATAAATACTATAACTGCTTGCATTGAATTCAGTTAGATTAGTTTGGGAGATCTTGGAAGGGAAAAAGGTGGGGGGAGGAAGCAAGTGAGCATTAATATTAGGAAACATAATCACTAAGAAGTTATATATTGTACTCTTAGTAAGTATGCTCATTGAAAGACTTATTCAGCAAAAATTATGTGTGATTTCTATACCTCTGAAGATAGAAATTGACTTTCTGCTGAATAGGACCCCCCAGATCAACACATTATTCTACAATTGAAAATTAAGGAACTAAAATAAAATATTCAGCTGGGTGCTTGTTATGTATTCATAAGATTCTCCTCTTCCTGGTTCTAGAATGTGCAATAGTAGTATTTTTTGAAACTATAAAAGGAGAAAAAAAAATCCCTTCCTCTGCATTTCTCCTTAATTTACATTTATGCCAAGAATCAATTATCCATTGGTCTTCACAGTTATAGATATTACAGTAATTCCTACTGTTTACCTGGAAACATATGTAAGTCATATACATGGTTCCCTTTCACCCAGATCTACACAACCAAATAAGGTCATGTGGTAATATTTGAAATCAGGCATAAAACCAGTACCTATTACAGAGGAATAAGCAACATTTTGTAATATCGTATAAAAGAGATCTTTTTGTAACTTTTGGCCAAAAGCTGAGGTTGAAATCCTGACTGCCACTTGTTCTCTGCATAACTTTAGTCAGCACCTAACTTATTTTGACCTCATTTTACTTGTTTTTACAATTTGGGGGAGAATGGAAAAGACCTTTGAGATCCTTTTACCCCATTAAATCTGTCATCCTATGTTCTTCTGTCCCACAGGTCAGAAAATTGGGCATAAATATAATTAACGGCGGAGAAAAGCACAATAAATGTGGTTGATAGCTCTCATGTGACCCTGAGCAATTCACTTTGAAGCTCCTGGCCTCAGTATTCTTGGCTATAAAATGAGAGAGCTAAACAAGAGCATTTCCAGTGTCCTTCCTAGTTCTTAATTCTGTTCTCCTATAATTGATATACTTCTCATAAAGATTTGTAAAAGGGCTGCCCATCTGATCATTTATCTGTTCCAACTCTCCTACAACTAGGTGGTTCAATACTGGGCCTGGGGTGAGGAAAAACAGTTCAAATCCAGACTCAGAACATATTATCTGTGTTACCTTAGGCAAGCCACTTTGCCTCTGTCTACCTGTTTCTTCATCTGTAAAATGGTGATCTATCTCTCAGGATTGCTGTGAGGATTAAATGGAATAATATTTGTAAAGCATCTAACAATGTTTGGCATATATTAGGTGCCTAATAAAAATACATGTTTCTTTTCCACCTTCCTTTTCAATAAAAGAAGACCCACTCTTGCCACAAGGAAGAACAGTATCAATAACGTCAGTGCCAGTGAGATGAGAATCCACAGAGGGAGATCCTCCAAAAACGTCAATTTTATAATGTATATTTCAAATATTTGATAGATTAATGCTATAATTGTTCTTATGGCTAAGTTTTTCTAATAGGTCATAATACATGAATCTACTTCCACTTTAGGATCTTTAACCTTCTCAACTACAATGATGTTTCTTCACTCCAACTCAGGAAGACCGAGCAGTGGTCAAACGTTGGACTTTATTCTTTTCCAGAATTTCATGTTCAAGATCTGGAACTTTTAAATTTTACTTTCTTTCTACAACCACTTCCTTCATTCTCACTCTGTCTCAACTTATTCTTTGTCCTTTTCCAGGATTTTCAGTCCTTCTACCCAATATTATTTTTTTAATCTTTCTTCCCCATTTCGGGTTTATTTGCCTCCATACTCATCTTCATTCAACCCAATACTTAGCCACTTTAATGTTTCAGTTGCCTCCAACCTTCTACTCTTCCCAATCTTCAAAACTTCTTTCCAGAAAAAAAAAAAAATAACTAAAAACTAACACCTTTCCATTAGTGAATTACAAAGGAAAAATCGCTGACTTTAAAGTCAAAGGACATGGATTCAGTCTTCCCTGTGATGCTTAACTGTGTGATCTCCTGAAATAATTTAACACCCTGGGCTATAATTTCCTCACATGTAACATAGAGGTATTAGATTAGACAGTCTCTGAGGTCCTTTAATCTCTAGATCTGTAATTTAATGATTTTATTTTTCTGCTTTACTCCAGAAGTACTAGACAATGGAGAAAATTGTGACTTATCCATCTATGAATGTTACATGATTTCAGCTAATGAAAAACATTATATAAACAGTCAGCCTCAAAGTCAGGATGAACTTAGAACCCTCACGAGACACATAATGGATGTGTGATCCTTAATAAGTCACTCAATCTCCCAGTGGCCCACTCAAGTCTATAAGACCAGGACCTTAATTCAGCTCATTGTTTGAGTCTATTTCATCACCTAGGCATACTCTATAATTGTGACATCATAGTTCCAGATCAAAACAAAAAAAGCCCCCCCAACCCTCATTTGGGCCCTCACTATGCTCAAAAGTTCTTCTCTGCTCTTACAGACTTTCATTCCCTGAAGTATGAGCCTAAACCTTCTTTCTTATTCCAATGTCCTAACACGCTCTTACTTTCTACCTTTGAAGATGACCCAAACTTCAACATGACTAAGAAGATTGAGGCAATTCATTGTAAGTTCCTTCAGCCCACTATATTCGTTCTTCAGAATTTCTTAGCATTAATGTCCACTACTCTCTCCTTGTATCTATTCACAGAATAAACTTACTAACATTAATGCTTCTACTTTGAACACCTTTCATCCAGCACCACATTAGCAACTACCTTCTCTCTTTCATAGAACTTTCATCTTTTCCTTTAAAATAGTTATTTTCCCTCTGAGATACACACACACACACACACACACACACACACACACACACACACACATTCGCATTGCTCTAATCCATCAAAAAAAATTCTTCATATTACCTTTTAATTCCATATAGATACTATCCTCTCTCTGTCTTCCCCACCAATCCTGTTTTTTTTTTGTTGTTGTTGTTGATGTTTGTTTGTTTTCTTGTCTTCCCCACCCCTCCCCTAATCTGGCTGTAGCTGATGCCTACATTTTCTCATTATTCAATCTCATCTCTCCGCCTTATATTTTGGCTTATATACCTACCACTCTGCTGAAAGTGTGTTCTGAGGGTCACAACTGACCTTGCAGTCATTAAATCACATAGCTCTTACTTCTCTAACCACTCCTTTTGTCTCTGCTGGTTGATTCCTAATCTTCTTCTTAACCCCTTAAAGCTGTTCCTAAAAGGTTTAACCTTGGATCTCTTCTCTCCACTCTATGCTATTTCTCTTGACAATTTCATTCACACTGTAATTTTAGCCATTACCTCTATGTTTCTGACTCTCAGATCTCTAGGCCTGACCTCTTTTCTGAGCTTCAGAACCATTTCTCAAACTATGGGACACCCCTACCTTAATATTTTACTAGGATTTCTACTTTGTTGAGTTTATTGTTATCATTTCTCCTGCTATGATACCCTGAACATAATATATTCTTCGTAAAATCCAAAGGATGGCCATCATGTTCAGGGGGGCGGTGGCAATAAAACTGTACAGTTAAAGTTTTCTGCCAGAATCACAAAGATGCTTCCTGTAATGACAAATACCTTGCACCCCTTGGGCTTCTCTAATAGTGACCACAGCATATGAACTGATAATTTGATGGTCAAAAAATCCTTTTCCTTGCTTTATATCTAATACATGTTACAAATCATTGATGGAATGCTATTAATTTTTTCAAAAAATGAAACTGAAATGCCATTAATTATTTTTAAAAGCACAGTAATTTTTAGATCTTTGTTATATATATGTAAAACATCTGAATGTATATGAAACTATTTGCATACATAAGTATATGCTATATTAATGCTTATTTTCTTCCATATACTTGTGTGTATATATAAATATATCTATATGTAAATTATGTAGATTAGTAGAGAACTGACTTTTCCAGGAGGACCTGCATGCAAGTCCAGCTTTTGACCTATACTGTCTGTGTGATCCCGGGCAAGTCACCTCTTGATTCCCTTGGCAATGCCCTCAATCTATACATTGATAAAAGGAGATTCCTTATCCAAAAGTTCATAATGTCAATTAAATCACAGTTCTAGTCTCTATCCTTGTCCTTATACATCCATGCATGTATGCATATAAGCATTCACACTATACTTTAATAATGATAGGACATTTAGGTTCCAAAATGTTGAGAATAAGTCCTAGGTCATGTTAATTTTTAATAGTCTTGTATGCATATTGTATAAAATACTTTAGATAACTCTTGATTTTTTAACAAAAAACAGTTGACAGTCCCTTTCTTTTTTTTTTCCACTTTTCAACTTAGATGCGAAACTCCTCATTACTGTGTGTCAAAAGTTTGATGATTTTTTTTTCTTAAAAATTGTCTTTTCTTTTTTTCACTTTTTTTTTAAACAGGTAGCCTCTGCTTTATAAAGGACCAGTAGCTCACTAAGTGTGTTGGTTATTCCAAGATGAAAACATACACTAGCTCAGAATCTAGATGGCAACATAGGAAAACAGGAAAATGGAAAGTTGCTGCTTTGTTCAGAATGGGTGACTTGAACTTTTGAAAAGCTTGTTTTCAGCCACATTTTGCTCGTTGAGTCCTGACCTAGAGTCAACCAACTGGAAAGAAAGAATAAAGAGAGACACTTATGATCAGGGATGTGCTGGGGCCAGCTGATTATTAAATTTTCCATACATTTGTTTACACCTCAGCAAATGCTACAAATCACGGTTTGATTTATTTCATTATGGATTGTTTAGACTTAAAGTGAGAAAGAGAATAAATACTAAAATTTGTGCCAGGCACTGTAGTAAGTGTTTTTCCATATATTATTTCATCTAATTCTCACAACAACCTGTGAATTAGTTGATATTACTATGAACACTGCATTTGAGCATTTGAGGAAATTGAGGTAAATAGAGGTTAATTATCCAGGGTCACTCAGAAAATAAATATTTGAGATTGGATTTAAACTTAACTCTTCCTGATTCTGGAAAAATGGATGTGTTCTTATCTGCTGTGTCACTTAGCTTCCTCTGAGAAAGTGTTAATAATGCACATTAAGCTAATTTAAAATCAAGCCTTCCCACCTGAGTGGACCACTTGAATGAACCCATGCCCCTGTATGTGGTGCCACTCTTATGGGAGTTTTATTCTAGGGTGAGATGTATATGTCTGATTTGCATTTCAGATCCCCTTTTCCTCATCTTCTCTTCCTCCCCACCTCTCATTCATCTCTATAATTTGTCAATAAATCTTGAATATTGAACTAGCCCCCATTGTTAGGATATATTTATTCACAGTAATCTAACTCATTACGGGGTTTATTTTCCCTGATGTCTCTGGCTTCCCAATGGGCCTTTCTTTAGACATAAACTTCATCCTAGGGCAGGGACTGTCCTCTGGTAGGGGCGTGAACACTGTGACCTCCAGATCTAGATAGCGAAGGTCAAAGTCCTCCAAAGAGGGGTCCTTTTATGCCAGAAGTCGGTCACAAGATAGACATCTCTCTGGTAGTCAAATAAGCACTGGTTTTTTTTCTCTGTGTTCTTTCTTCTCTCTTCTTATTCTTCAAATAATCTTCTTAGAAGTCTTCCACCACCCCAAACTCCCATCTCCTAGATTCTAAATTTAGACATTTATAAACACATAAGAGAATAAATGAGGGAAGGGAATATTGCGTTCCAGCATACATAATACCAAGAGACCAGGGCAATCTGCTTTGCTCCTTGTTTATGTATATGCTCTATGTAGTGGTAAGTGATAATGAAGCTATTGGCAGTAAAACAAATATCACATACAAATTGTGTTTACCTGGTTACAAAGAGCTGTCTGTCTTCCAGATGATGTTTTCTAGAAAAAAGCACCCACCCACACTATTGATTCTTTCACTTTTAATCATATACACTTTCTTTTTGGTATCTTATAGATAGCTCTGTGAATAGAAGAAAAATATGAATGTGAATGTGCATCAAATATACAGCTGCCTGAGTAGCTAAAGTTAGTATCAATCAATCAATAAACATTTATTTAAAAAAAGGCAAAAGACAATCTATATGTAACATGCACACACATACACACAGAGGAAAAAGGAAATAATTCCAATTAAAAGAGGGAAGGCATTAGAACTAGTAGGAGTTGGAAAAGGCTTCCTGTAGAAGATATGATTTTATCTGGAACCTGAAGGAAGCAAGAATCTGAAAAAAGAGAGTATTCCAGGAGGGGATGATAGCCAGAGCAAATGACCAGACCCAAGAGATGGAGTGTCTTGTTTCTGGAATAGCAAGGAGTCTAGTGTCACTGGATTAAAGAGTACAAGCAGAGATAAGAAGACTGGAAAGATAGGGTGTGTGCTAGATCAGGGCTTCTTAAACTTTTTTCCAATCGTGGCCCCTTTACGCTTGTGAAATTTTCATGCAACCTTGGGCATATAGGTATATAAAACAGTTATACACATCAAACATTAATTGATAACAAAACATGAAGAAATTTTTCTTAAAACAGTTCTTTGGTACACACATAATTTTACCATTTATTAAAGATAAAAGCAACTTTGCCCACTAATGAGATGGGCATGCTCATTTATTTTTACATAAAGAATTAAAGCTTGGTGAAATATTTGGTAGCACAGGGCCTAGAACATCTTCAACATTTTCCAAAGTTGATCAGTATTTTGATTTCATGATCATCAATGCTGAGAACACTGCTTTGCATAAATTTGTACTACAAAATGGCAGAAAATACATTTCTTTGACAGTAATGAATTTCTCAAAACATTGTTTTTCTTTATTTGAAGATTTTAAGTCTTTCCAAATATCTTTTTGGTTTTTTGTATTATGTTGCATGCTTGGTATTACGTTGTCATCTGAGTTTGGCTGGTTTCATGCTCTCTGCCAGTAAAACTTCATTACAAATTAAACAAAGGGGTTTTTCCACACCATCATCATTACTAGAAGTAAATCCATATTGCAAAATGACTCAACATATTTTCTTTTTCTTGTCAATTTGCCTGGTAGCAAAGACTCTGATGCATTTTCATCAGTATTTTTATGTCTTCTGTCTAAATTTAGCCACCTATCCATCACCAAAAAATTTTTTGTCCTAAAATGAAAATAAATATTGCTGATTATTTCTCAAATAAATACTAACTTTAGTGTATGAAATAACATTTGTTTATGCTTAATTTTTTCTTAAAAATGATGTTCACTTACAAAGAGGTGATAATGGAGAAATATTTTTAAAGGGCTCTTTTCTTTACTTGCTGCAATTGAACACATGTTTCTGTAAAAAAAGGAAATAATAGAAAATTTTAAAATCAAGCATTCTAACACAATACAATCAAAGATACACTAATTTGATACATGCTGAAGAATGATGGTAGGAAATTATTAAAAGTCTTTATTTTCCATAATTTAAGTACTATATTTCTGTAAAAGCAGAAAACTTTGTATGTATAGTAAAAACACTACAATTCATAATATACAATGGTCTCAACTCTGAGCCGAGGTGTTTTTGGCAGTGTTTGTTGGCACTGTGTTTCATGACAGCATGTGCAATATAAAATGTGCATGTCGTGTTTTCAGAACCAAGGCTGCAGTGAAGTTGTGTGATGCAATATGGGCAAGCACTGCCAAAAACACCGCTGATTCATCACAATATGATTTTGAATTAACTTTTGGTCATTGCATGTTCAGAAATCTTTTACTGTTGCCAAATGTTTTGCCATCCCCAAATTCAGTTATGCAACCCCGTATGGGGTCATGACCCACAGTTTGAGAAGCTCTGTGCTAGATTATGAGAAACTCTGTGCTTTGCATGACAAACAAGATTTTGTATTTGATGGTTGGAGACAACAAGGAACCACTGAAAATTGAGTAGGGGGGACCTGAGCTTTAGGAAAATAACTTTGGCAGTTGAAATGAGGATGCATTGGAGTAAGGAGAGACATGAGGCAGGCAGGCAGCTCCACTAGCAAGCTATTGCCATAATCTAAGTGTGAGGTTATGAGGGCCTACACCAGTGTGGTGACAGTATCAAAAGAGAGAAGTTGGTAGATTTGAGAGATGTTGCAAATGTTAAATCAACAGATTTTGGCAGCGTGTCATATATGGAGTGGTAAGATATAGTGAAAAGTTGAGAGAGACTGAGTGTACAGTGTTGCCCTTGACAGTAGCAGGGAAGATAAGACTAGGGGAGGATTTAAGGGAAAAGATAATGATTTCAGTTTTGGACATAAGTTTAAAATGTATACTGAATATCCAAATCAAGCTTCCTGAAAGGTAATTGCAAAAGTGCTATTGGAGGTTAACAGAGAAGTTAGGGCAGAATAGGTAGATT
The DNA here is from genome assembly GCF_011100635.1 of Trichosurus vulpecula. NCBI lineage: Eukaryota > Metazoa > Chordata > Mammalia > Diprotodontia > Phalangeridae > Trichosurus > Trichosurus vulpecula. The sequence goes on from NC_050579.1 coordinate 164,604,608, forward strand.
TGAGAATCATCAGAATAGAGATGATAATTAAATCCATAAGACCTGATGATGTCACCAAGTATAGTACAGAATATGGAAGTATAGAAGTAATATAGAGGTAGAAGAGTAGAGGGCCTAGGACAGAGACCTGTGGGCCATGGATGTTTAATGAACAAGATCCAAAAGAGGACCCAGTAAAAGAGACAAAGGAATGGTCAAGTACATAGGAGGAAATCACTGAAAAACTAGAGGTAAGAGAGTATAAAGAAGAGGGTGATTGGTGGTGTCAAAAGCAGCAGAGCATTCAGGGAAAATGAAGAATGAGAAAAGGCTATTAGATTTCACAACAGAGTTTATTGGTAACTTTAAGGAGAGCAGTTTTGGTGGAATGACAAGGTCGGGAGCTGGATTGTAAGGGGTTGAGAAGAGAGTTAGAGGAGAGAAAGTAGAGGTATCTATTGTAGATGGGCTCTTCATGGAGTTTGACCACAAAGGGTAGAGAAGATACTGGATGGTAGCAAGAATGGAAGGCTTGAATGAGGGTATTTTTGAGGATAGAGGAGACATGCCTATGTTTGTAAGCAGTGGGGAAGGAGACAGTAGACAGAGAGGGATTGAAGATAAATGATAAAATGGGGATGACAGAAAGAATAATCTGTTGGGAGATTCAGGATAGAATGGGATTGCTTGAAGAGGTAGAAGGGTTTGCCCTGGCAAGGAATCAGACTATCTCTTCATGTGAGACAGCGATGAAGGAGTACAAAGTGTTACAAGTGTTACACTCAAATCTGAGTGATCTGAGGCAAAGAAGATGAGAGAAGAGGGTGCTCATGGAAATGCTGTCATTTTTTATTCCTGTGAAATATTAGGCAAGTTTCTTAGTTGAAAGTGTCAAGGAAAAGTGAGCCATAGAAGGTCTGAGGACAGATGAAAATATTCAGGAGTCCTGCTATGGAGAGTAAGAAGGTGAATTGATATAGAATATATAGAAAGATTGCCTAGTGACAGGAAAGACTGAATTGAGTTTATCTAATATGAGTTTATAATGGACCCAGGCAAAATCATTAACAACACCTACTAATTATTCCAGTAAGTTTGTTCTGTTAGCTACAAATAATCATATTTAAAAAAGGATAACTTAACCCAGCCTAGCAGTAACTTTGACATTGTCTCCCTCCCCACTTCTTCCCTGCTTCCTTTTCATTTCCATCTCTTCCTACCTTCAGCAACTTAGAATTTATAAAAAGAATCAAGCAGAAGAGTAACAAACAAAGCAATGTCTTTCTCTCAGTTGATTTTAGCTTACAGAGGGACAAGACCTAAAAGAAAACGGGAACAGGAAGAGGAACACGTTGCAGCAGGCACAATAAAGAAATGATAGAATCAAAGTGATCCCCAGAATGCTAGCTATTATTGTCTTCAGATTATTGTAGAAGAAAGAAGGAGACAACAAACAAATATTGGAGAAACTACACTCAGACTTGGTACATCAAACTCTAATAAACTCTCCATCAATCCTAGTTGGCAAGAAATATTGGGAGAACAATTACCTTTACACGAGGGCACTCACTAAGATAGACCAAGCTCATATATTTTATAGGGGGTATATAGGTGCTCTCTTGCCCAGGTTTGGTTGTTTTTATGTCATCAAGGCCAAAAACCACAAGCAATAGCTCTTTATGGATTATCATGCTATCATCTAAGTTTAAAATAAATATCACAAGGATAACAACTCACCTACTTGCCCTAATTTCTGGTAGAGGAGACACTTCATTACTTCTTTTGTTCATTCCAAATAATTTATTGAAGACCTACCAAAGGCAAGTAACTAATTATGTCAGGTCCATCTTACAAAAATGAAAGGACATAGTCCCTACTCTTAAATAAATTAAAATGTAGTTAGAGTAAAAAAGACACTCAAATTACTGGAACACATGGCGCTGTAGCATAAGAGAAAGGGCACATGAGTACTTCAATATATTATTAATCCAGAAAGGGAGAAGTGAGTTCTGGCTTAGAGAAAACTTTGTGGGTGAGATGGTATTACAGCTAAGTCTTTAAGGATGATTAAAGTTTTGATAAGGGGAAATGAAGTAGAAATATTTCTGAAGGAGAGACATAAACAAATGCATGGAGGTGGGAAAATATGTGGAGAACTTTAAGTTGAACAATTTCACTGAAGCATCAGTCTATAGAGCAAGAGCAGTGTGAGACATTGTTGGAAATATGAGATTAAAATAACCATAGAAGATCTCCAATGTCAGGCTGAAGAATTTAGACTTGATATGGCACTCAGTGTAGTTCATAAAATCAGAGAATGTAGAAGAAAATGGGTCACTGAAAGTTACCTGGTCCAACCATCTCATTTTACAGAAGACTTGATTCTCAGAGAAGAAAAGTGAGTTACCTAAGGTTACATAAGTGGTAAAGAGGAGAGCCAGAATGAGTCCATTAATAAATTTAGAGCGGAAAGATGACATGATCAAATGCTTTACTTTAAGAAAATATGGAAGAAAAACAAATATATATATATATATATATATATATGTATATATGTGTGTGCGTGTGTATGTATATGTATATATACATATGTGTATGTATATGTATACACACACACATATATTATATATATATATATAATATATAACATATATATATATATAAGAAAATTAATGAATACTGCAGCACTAAATGTAAAAGTAAGTAGCGAAGACCATGGAGCAGATTCAAAATGGTGAAAAAAGTTAAATACCATTGAAAGATTGACAAGTAAATGCCAATGAATGCATACTTATTCCTTTAAAGGACAGTCTAAAAGAAATGACAAGGGGACAAAGAATATGCTGCAATATAGAAATAAGCACTAAACTTGTAAAGAGAAAGTCAAAACATGAATTGAAGTTATAATGAATAGAATTCATGCAGCAGAACACAAAGAATCTATGGTACTAAAGACCCATTAACAGAACAAACTCAAATCACAGAGAAGTTACACAGATGAGATGATAATAATCCAAGAGAAATGAAAGGACAAAGAAACTACATCAAAGAGATGCTCTTTATGAATAATAGGGATACCAGAGGCAATAGAAAAGCCCAGTGATGTGGAAATAATTAAAGAAAATTTTCCTGAACTGGATGAAAGACAATCTCATCACGGATATGTGGCACACAAATAGAATCCCATTCAGGAGTTCACATGAACAACAATAACAACAAAAACCTTTAAATACTTGACAAATTTTTAGACTCTAAGCATAGGGTTTTGTAAATTTCAAATATAACAAAAGACATAATATTTAAAGACATAAAGTTGGTAACAACTAATAAACCCTTTCTATTCCCCTCTTCCTCCTTTGAATTTTGGCAATAGAACTACCAGGGAGAAAGGATAAAAAGGATAAATGATAAAAAGGATAAAGTCTTAAAGGACAAGACATTAAGAAAAGTATAGTGTCTGATGGATCCACCAATATTTCCCCCAAATAAAAAATTACTGTTTCTGATGGATTCATAATGTGATTAAAAATATTGAAAAAACAATAATTCCCACAAACTTTTTTTAAAAAATAGGGAAATGGTATATTGACTAATTTACAAGTCCAGCATCATTTCAATCTCTGAATTAGATAAAGACAACACTGCCCTTAAAATCTGTAAGAACTTCTCTGTTGCAATTGTATGTAGTAGGCAGGTGTTACTGTGGAGGGCAGAGATTGGTCAAAGGGAGCTGTCTCCTTCTTTGCAGAAAAGAGAAGACAGACTTCACCCAAAGACCAAGGCTGGCTCCTGTCATTGGCCTAGCTTTAAAAGGAACATTCCCTTTGGGCCTCACTCTCTTTTGCTTTACCTTCCTAGTTGTTTGAGCTTGTTGGGTTTCCTGGTGCTCCTGAATTACAAAGAAACTTGGCTATAGCAAAAAAAAAAAGCTTACAGTTTTTAGTCAAGGAGCAATGGCTCTCAGTTCAATATGGTTTCATTTGCTTACTTTTGGGGAGAACTTAAGAATAGGGGGTATTAATTTTAAAATCTTTTCACAATTCCTTAAGTCCCCAGTAAGGAAAATCATTAACATTTGGCTGAAGATGAGAGTATCTGACATGAGCTGAAAAAGAAAATTAATACATCTCAATATAGATGACATCTCATTTGGTTTTTAAGTGATATTCCTTTGTAATTCTTCTTACTGTTAATGCTTTCTCAAGGACACTTAATTATGTTTCATAAAAAAGTCCTCAGAACCTGTTTGATTGTGGCCATCTTATTATAGTGCTTCCCTCGGTTTTATTTTTAAGCTTTATTTAGCATTTTATTTTTACCCAGTTATATGTAAAAATAATTTTTAACATTCATTTTTTTAAAACTTCGAATTCCAAATTCTCTCTCTTCCTCCCTCCCCCAGCTCCTTCATTGAGAAGGCAAACAGGTTATACATGTGCAGTCAAGCAAAACATATATTCATAATACTCATTTTGCAAAAGAAAACATCAGTAAGAAAAAAAAAAACTCAAGAAAAATAAAATAAAAAGAAAGTATGCTTCACTCTGTATTCAGACACCAACAGTTCTTTTTCTGATGATCAGTAGCATTTTTCATCTTAAGTTGTTCAGAGTTGTTTTGGATCACTGTATTACTGAGAATAGGTAAGTCATTGACAGATGATAATTTTACAACATTGCTGTTACTTTGTACATAGTACATTTCACTTTGAATCAGCTTATGTAAGCATAACCACAATGCCACTTACAGCTACTGTGGAGGTGGAAGGCCAATAACAGCAGCACACAGGAGGGCTGCTAGCACAAGTTCTCTTATCTGCTTTTCTAAAGGAAAGCAACTTTAAGGCGTTAACAATCTTACTTATATCATTCACTTAGTTCAGGGGAAAAAGTCAGCACTCTGAACTTCAGAGCAAATACAAATTACAAACAGAGAAAATGACACAGATCAACAGACAGGCTTCTAAGTGTCTGACCACAGCAATACATACATAGTTTCCAGAGAGAGAAGCACCAACATTTAGGTTTTCAGGGTCAGGGGTGCTCCTTAATGGTTACCAGAGTCTTGTCTCGCCAAATCACAGTAACACTCTTCTAATGAGTGAGCCCCAAATCAAAATGCTAACCTCAGAGTACATATACATTTCTTCAGGGTCAGGCCACAGAGGGCATCACAAACATGTGACTCAAACTCATGTGACTTAGGCTTTCTTGTGACTTAAGCAGGTCATCGAAGACTCTTGATTCAATCAAAGACTCAATCAAAGGCACTTGATTGCCTTAGTTCTGAGAAGTACTCCAAAAGAAAAAAAAACAGCAAAAAGTCCCACTTTGCTTGCCATTATAGCAAGTCTTTCCAGATTTTTCTGATAGCATCCTGCTAATTATTTCTTATAGTACAATAGTATTCCATCATAATCATATACTGTAACTTGTCCAACCATTCCTGAAAAGATGGGCATTCCCTCATTTTCTAATTCTTTACCCCCAGAAAAGAGCTATTATAAATATTTTTGTACATATGAGTCCTTTTTATTTATTATCTCTTTGGGTATACAGACCTAGTAGTGCTATTGCTAGGTCAAAGGGTATGCATGGTTTTATAGCCATTTTGGCATAGTTCCAAATCGTTCTACAGAATGGTTGAATCAATTCACAACTCCACCAACAATGCATGAAAGTCTCATTTTTCCCATGTTCCCGCCAACATTTGTCATTTGCCTCTTTTGTCTTATTAGCCAATCTAATAGGTATGAGGTAGCACCTCAGAATTGTTTTAATTTGCATTTCTCCAATCAATAGTGAGTTAGATTATTTTTTCATATGGCAGTTGGTTACTTCATCTGAAAACTAATCATATCTTTTGATCATTTATCAATTGGGGAATGGCTCTTATTTTTTGAAATTTGATTCAGTTCTCTGCATGTTTGAGGCCTTTATCAGAGAAACTAGGTTCAAATATTTTTTCACAGTATTGCTATTTCCTTCCTTCCTATTCCCTCACCCCATTTATTCTATTTGTTCTCTCCTTTCGCCCTGTCCCTCCATAAAAGTGTTTTGCTTCTGACTACACCCTCCCCAAACTGTCCTCCCTTCTATCATCTCTCTTCCTCCTTCCCTTTCTCTTATCTCCTTGCCCTTCTACTTTCCTTTAGGGTAAGTAGGATAGATTTCTATACCCAATAGAGTATGGACATTATTCCCTCTTTGAGACAATTCTGATGAGAGTAAGGTTCACTCACTCCTCCTCTTCACCTCCACTGTAAAAACTTTTTCATGCCTCTTTTATGTATGCTGATTTACCCAATTCTACTTCTTCCTTTCTCTTTTTTCCCAGTAATTTCCTCTCTCATCCCTTAATTTTTTTAAAATACCATCCCTTTATATTCAACTCTCACCTGTCCCTTCTGTCCATATATGCTCCTTTTAACTACTATAATAATGAGAAAGGTCTTATGAATTACAAATATCATCTTCCCATGTAGGAATGTAAACAGTTTAACCTTATAAGTCACTTAAGTTTTCCTTTTCCTGCTCACCTTTTTATGCTTCTCCTGAGTCTTGTATTTGAAAGTCATATTTTCTATTCAGCTCTGGCCTTTTCATCAAAAATGCTTGAAAGTCTTCCATCTCGTTGACTGTCCATTTTTACCCAAAGGATTATACTCAGATTTGCAGGGTAGGTGATTCTTGGTTGTAATCCTAGCTCCTTTGCCCTCATGCATATCATATTACAAGCCTTCCCATTCTTTAATGTAGAAGCTGCTAAGTTTTGTGTGATCCTGACTTTGGCTTCATTATGCTGGAATTGTTTCTTTCTGACTGCTGCAATATTTTCTCCTTGACTGATAAGTCCGGAATTCAGCTATAATATTCTTGGCAGTTTTTGTTTGGGATCTCTTTCAGGATGTGATCAGTGAATTCTTTCCATTTCTATTTTAACCTTCTGGTCCAGGGCGGAGCCAAGATGGCGGCTGGTAAGCATGAACTAGAGTGAGCTCCGTACCCGAGTCCCTCCAAAAACCTATAAAAATGGCTCTGAACCAATTCTAGAATGGCAGAACCCACAGAACAGCAGAGAGAAGCAGGGCTCCAGCCCAGGACAGCCTGGATGGTCTCTGGGTGAGGTCTATTCCACACGGAGCTGAGAGCTGGGAGCTGGGAACGGAGTGGAGCAGAGCCCAGCCTGAGCGGTGTGGACGATCCAGACCAGAAGCCGGGCGGAGGGGGCCCTAGCACCCTGAATATGTGAGCTGCAGCAGTTACCAGACCCCTCGACCCACAAACACCAAAGACTGCGGAGAAGGTTAGTGGGAAAAGCTGCGGGAGTGGAAGGAGTTCCCGGTTCAGCTTCCAGCCCCGGGGGCAGCGGAGGTGGGGCAGCTACAGCTGTTGTTACTTCCCGCTCCAGGCCCACCTGGTGGGAGGAATTAAGTGGCGGATCAGAGCAGGAGTGCAACAGCCTGCTGAAGATCTAAGCCCAGTCTGGACTGGGGGTCCTTGGGGAAGGAGGAGTGCGGCTCTGACAGAGCTGGCACCTCCCCCCCAAACGTAGAACATAGAACTCGTAAGTCTACAAGCAGTCATACCCCACTGAAAAACTCAAGGGTCAAGTTAGTTGGTTGGGAATATGGCCAGGCAGCGAAAACGCGCCCAGATTCAGTCTCAGACTTTGGAATCTTTCTTTGGTGACAAAGAAGACCAAAACATACAGCCTAAAGAAGACAACAAAGTCATAGAGCCTACAACCAAAGCCTCCAAGAAAAACATGAACTGGCCCCAGACCATAGAAGAACTCAAAAAGGATTTGGAAAAGCAAGTTAGAGAAGTAGAGGAAAAATTGGGAAGAGAAATGAGAAGGATGCGAGAAAACCATGAAAAACAAGTCAATGACTTGCTAAAGGAGAACCAAAAAAATACTGAAAAATACATTGAAGAAAACAACACCTTAAAAAACAGACTAACTCAAATGGCAAAAGAGCTCCAAAAAGCCAAGGAGGAGAAGAATGCCTTGAAAGGCAGAATTAGCCAAATGGAAAAGGAGGTCCAAAAGACCACTGAAGAAAATACTACTTTAAAAATTAGATTGGAGCAAGTGGAAGCTAGTGACTTTATGAGAAATCAGGATATTATAAAACAGAACCAGAGGAATGAAAAAATGGAAGACAATGTGAAATATCTCCTTGGAAAAACCACTGACCTGGAAAATAGATCCAGGAGAGATAATTTAAAAATTATTGGACTACCTGAAAGCCATGATCAAAAAAAGAGCCTAGATACCATCTTTCAGGAAATTATCAAAGAGAACTGCCCTGATATTCTAGAGCCACAGGGCAAAAAAGAAATTGAAAGAATCCATCGATCGCCTCCTCAAATAGATCCCAAAAAGAAATCTCCTAGGAATATTGTTGCCAAATTCCAGAGCTCCCAGATCAAGGAGAAAATACTGCAAGCAGCCAGAAAGAAACAATTTGAGTATTGTGGAAACCCAATCAGAATAATCCAAGATCTGGCAGCTTCTACATTAAGAGATCGAAGGGCTTGGAATGCGATATTCCGGAGGTCAATGGAGCTAGGATTAAAACCTAGAATCACCTACCCAGCAAAACTGAGTATCATGTTCCAAGGCAAAATATGGAGTTTCAATAAAATAGAGGACTTTCAAGCTTTCTCAGTGAAAAGACCAGAACTGAATAGAAAATTTGACTTTCAAACACAGGAATCAAGAGAAGCATGAAAAGGTAATCAAGAAATGGAAATTGCAAGGGACTTACTAAAGTTGAACTGTTTTGTTTACATTCCTCATGGAAAGATGATGAGTATGATTCATGAGACCTCAGTATTAGGGTAGTTGAAGGGAATATGCATATATATATATATATATATATATACACATATGTAAATATGTATATATATGTTTATGTATATATATAAGTGAATGTGTATGTATGTATCTATCTATGTGTATATGTATGTATGTATGTGTATGTGTATATATATATATGTGTTTATATGTATGTATATATATATATATATGTAAAAGAGAGAGAGCAGACACAGGGTGAGTTGAAGATGAAAGGAAGATATCGAAAAGAAATAAAATGAAATTAAGGGATGAGAGAGTAACATACTGAGAGAGGGAGATAGGGAGAGATAGAATGGGGTGGATTATCTCGCATAAAGGTGGCAAGAGGAAGCAGTTCTATGGGAGGAGGGGAGAGGGCAGGTGAGGGGGGAATGAGTGAACTTTGCTCTCATCAGATTTGGCCTGAGGGGGAATACCATACATACTCAGTTGGGTATCTTACCCCACAGGAAAGAAGAGGGAGGAAGATAAAAAAAAAATAAAAGGCGGCGGGATGATGGAGGGGAGGGCAGATGGGGGTGGAGGTAATCAAAACAAACACTTTGGAAAGGGGACAGGGTCAAGGGAGAAAAGTCAATAAAGCGGGATGGGTTGGGAAGGAGCAAAATGTAGTTAGCCTTTCACAACATGAGTATTGTGGAAGGGTTATACATAATAATACATGTGTGGCCTAGGTGGAATTGCTCAACGTCTTAGGGAGGGTGAGTGGGAAGGGAAGAGGGAAGAGAATTTGGAACTCAAAGTTTTAAAATCAGATGTTCAAAAACAAAAAAAGTTTTTATATGCAACTAAAAAATAAGATACACAGGCAATGGGGTGTAGAAATTTATCTTGCCCTACAAGAAAGGAAGGGAAAAGGGGATGAGAGGGGAGGGGGGTGATAGAGGGGAGGGCTGACTGGGGAACAGGGCAACCAGAATATAAGCCATCTTGGAGTGGGGGGGAGGGTAGGAATGGGGAGAAAATTTGTAATTCAAAATGTTGTGAAAATCAATGCTGAAAACCAAATATGTTAAATAAATAAATTGCATTTAAAAAAAAAAATAATAAAAATATTTTCAAAAAACCTCAAAAAAAAAAAAAAAAACCTTCTGGTCCTAGACTATCAAGGCAGTTTTTCTTGATAATTTTTTGAAAGACGATGTCTCGGCTCTTTTTTTAATCATGTTTTTTAGATAGTCCAATAATTTTTAAATCATCTCGCCTGGATCAATTTTTCAGGTCAGTTCTTTTTCCAATGAGATGTTTTACATTGTCTTCTATGTTTTTAATTCTTTTGTTTTTATTTTATCATTTTTTGATTTCTCATAAAGTCATTAGCTTCCATTTGCTCCATTCTAATTTAGAAGGAATTGTTTTCTTTAGTGAGCTTTTGGACCTCCTTTTCCATTTGGCCAGTTCTGCTTTGTAAGGCATTCTTCTACCCATTGGCTTTTCGGACCTCTTTTACCATTTGGCCTAGCTGTTGACTCATTTTTCATGATTTTCTTGCATCAGTCTCATTTCTCTTCTCAAAATTTTCTGTACCTCTTTTGTTTGACTTTCAAATCCTTTTCGAGCTCTCCCATGGCTTGAGACCAATTCAAATTTTTCTTGGAAGCTTTGGATTTAGGAATTTTAACTTTGTTGTCTTCTTCTGAGTGTGTGTTTTGGTCTTCCCTGTCACTGTAATAACTTTCAATAGTCAGAGTTCCTTTTCTCCCACTTATTTGCTCATTTCCCCAGTTTATTAGTTGACTTTTAAGTCATTGTTAAAGTAGAGCTCTACTTCTAGGGTCAGGGTTCACTGTCCCAAGTTTCAGGTTTTTTTTTTTTTTTTCTGTTTTTCAGAGATACTTCTAGGAACCTTTAAGTTTTCAGTTCTTCCAAGGTGGTATGATCTAAGGAGAGATGTTTACTCCTCTCCTGGCCTTTGCTCTGGTCTGTGAGAGACCACAACCACTCTTTTCTGTCCTGCAACTTTGAGGAGGGTCACCCCTCCTCTGTGGCTGCAAGCTCTATTATACTAGTGCTCCTCTTCACCCTGGGACTTGCAACAAGGAGTAAGACCTGGGTCTGATTATGGGCAGAGTCCTGCCTCACTGCTAGCAAAAAGACCCCTGTAATCTCCTTCGGTTCAAACCCCTTACTGTCTGTGGGCTGAGACTTCCAAAAGCAACCATTCCCACTCCCATTGCCACTACTTACTCAAGTCACTCTCAAAGCCTGCTTCTGGTTTGCTGGGGCCCAGGCTGGGCTAGAATGGCCTGCACTGGACTGTGCTCCTCTCTCACACTGGTGCAACAGACCTTGTCTGCCAACCTTCCAAATTGTCTTGGGCTGGAAATTTATTTCACTCTTTTTGTGGGTTCTGCTACTCTGGAACTTGTTTAGAGTCATTTAAAAATATTTGTAAGGGTTTGGGGGAGTGCTCAGGTGAATCCCTGCCTTTGTTCTACCATCTTCTCTCAGATTTATTTCAAAAACAAATTAGAATTCATATTTTGGACATTTAATATATTTTGTATATATTATCTTAGGATACTTTCTTTCTGGAATGAAATATTTGTGTGTATATTTCCGGTAACATCAAATTCCTTATAAAGATAACTCTTGGAGGGATGCCCATTATCAACTCTGTATTTTCTCCTTGGAATGGAAAGTTACTTTATTCACTTATCATTCTAGTTACTTTCTCAATCAAAATCCTTAGCCACCACTCTTACACTGTGAACCAAACCAATTAAAATGCATTCAGAGTATGGCCGGTATTTGTTCTGTTTGTAACACCTTTAAGTAGATGATAAATGATTTAAAATTAATTAATTCGTTTGGTATTTCCAGAATGTTTACAGCCTCTCTCCCCTTGTCATACAATTTTGATTATATCAAAATTTGGTGATATATTTTACTCTGGTTCTTCTTATTTAGCTCTGGAATATTGTGTTGATATTCACTAAATGCCTCTCCTGTGCCCTTCGTATGATATGTACATTTAGTCCTTCAGAGACTGTGATGTTTCAAGGTCCATGTCATGTCACAATAATGGTACTAAAAAGATGGACCTTTACATTCTTGAGAAGCTTGAGGTCCTGATATATTAAATATTGTACAAACTCTCTAGGGAGTCCATCCAAATATATATCTTGAAATCTGGGCAACGTCCTTCATCCACTTGGTCTTTCCTGGGTGGATGGATACACCAAACTCTTTTGAGTGATTATGTATTTCTTCCAGGGGCCTGAATGATATCATATGACTTGATGTAGTCAGCACTATGTTATCCACAAATAGAAGCACCTGGAGGACATTGTCATCTACCCAGAATCGCTTCTTGACCTTGACTCTGCACTGGATCTCCTCCATCACAGTGGTGAAACCTTTTGAAGAGCACATTTCCTTGCTTTGTGCCACACTTGATATTATTTTAGATTTTTGTTGGATAGCTTTATTTCCATTATTATATCTTCTAAGAAATTCTGAAAGATCCTGGTCCATGGTTAAAAATATTTTGTTGTAAAAGAGCTTATAAAAAATGTTTTCTTCTACTAAATTAAAAAAATTTAATCAATTGACAACTACATGTTATTTTATATTTCCTATATTTTAGTTAATTGTGTAATTGTAAAAATGTGGTCTAATATAATGTACCTTTAGTGAAAACCTTCTTATTCTTGCTAATATTCCCATTGATGATGACCTAGAGTATACATAGCTAGGAGAGTAGCATAAGGGTTGATAGTTATTGATTTCTCTGATGACTTTTTTTGTTATTAAAAAGGTCTTTTTTTGTTCTGTTTTTAGATCTCTCCCTTTTTCAAATGCCTTGCACTTGTATATAGGATCTAAATGCCCTTACAATGGCATTGCTTTCAACGTGGATTTCACCTAATCAAATTCGGCTGCTTTAACTGTATTTTTTTTCTTTAGTAACATTTTTACCTCATCTATAAGTGTGTTAGGGACTGTGATGTTAGAGTTCCAATATCTTTGATGGATAAAATTTTGTTAAAATGCTGCTTTTAAATCTTTTGCATTTTTTTCTTATTTGCAATCTTCCTACTACTTTCATCCTTGAATGTCCTCAGAAACACTTTGTTTACTTCGATATCATAGTATAGTTTCCTGTAAGCTAGCTTTACTTCCCACTTCTCTCTTTTTTATGAGAAAATATTGCGTGGAAGTTTCCACTTTTATTTTTTATAAAATTTTATAGATAAGTTTTTAATCTAGCCTGCTGTTAAATTTGACAACTTTTTATAGATTGAGCCTAGTTCTACCTAATTCTACCCTTGTTAGTTTAGGTTCAAAAAAATGGGACACTCATAGGTCATTCAGCAATTAACAAAAAGAGATCTACATTGACATGGGGAGATCTATTTAGACATTGGCGAAGGATCAGCTGTGTGAAACTTCCTTGCCTAAGTTGCCTACTGTAGTCCATCAACTTAGAATCAAAAGGTGGTGTAAAGCTACCTGTTCCTATTTATTTCTGTGGTAGTCTTTTTGTAAATATTTACCACTACTACAATAAAACAAGACAACTTATGCCACAGCATGATGTCTCTGGAAGCTTCTGCCTATATCATAAATCCCACTGCAACATCTTCTTTTCTGGCCCTCCAAAATAATCCCTGTGAACCATTCTTCCTTTTTAGTTTCAACTTCCTTCTTGTGGTTTTCTTTAAAGCAAGGGTATCAAGGTTGATATGAATCAGTGTTTTCAGAAATAAGTCCACTTGTTCATTAAACAAGGAGCTCAGATTCAGGGTACTAACAATTAAATTGACATCTGTTAATAACCTAAAAAAGTACCATTTTTAGCATACACTGTGTCATTTCCTTTCACTCTGCTACCATTATGGCAGAAATAAAAGAAATATGCAGACATCTGTGGGTCATTTTAAATGTTTTCTTTGTTTTATGGTGTATCAGTAAGTCAGTAATAACAATGTAGATGATAATTGTCAAAATACCTATGTAGTTCCATATTGCAAAGTATACAAGACTCTCCACATAGAAGGTAGAATTAAACCATTTATTCAGACACCAGAGAACCATATCCCACAAGCCATTTATCCAATCTATCAGAGTGGTAAAATATTCCATACATAATATCACAACCTGGAGCCTTGCCATCCCAAAACCTCTTTGACCCCCGGCTAGGGTCTTTCCTATAAACAATCTCACAGTACAGCTAAGTCAGCCTATTCAGTTCTAACTATCATGAGGGTGGCCATTAGCAGCCATTAGCAGCCATAACTGCACTCTCTCTCTCTCTCTCTCTCTCTCTCTCTCTCTCTCTCTCTCTCTCAGCATTTCTTGTGACATAATTTCCTTTTCCTGTAAGGAAACTCCCACCACATGTGACTTAGGCTTCCTGTGATGTAAGCAGGTCATGTGGCCTATTAATGGGCGGGAAAGATCTTCAAATCTAAATTGGTATTACACACGTGTAATAACAGACAAAAACATTTAATCATGTTTTTTTTGTAAGTCTTAAGTTGATTCTCATTTAATTCCTAATAAACCAACAGACTTGGCCTATTTATTAGGTCTTAGGAAATATTTCTGACAGGAAAAAGTTTGTATTTTTTTCGACTAATCTTCCAGAACTCACACATAAGATTTATGTATGTATGTAATTATTCTTTCTATAATTAAAGGCTCTTCTGTTTGTAAAAACTTCTGATTGCCTAAAAGGTATGACTTCGGTGTGCCTCTGTTTCATTTAATACTTTCACATGGAGCTGGGAGCTACTCTTCTTCTTCCTCTGCCTCAGGTTTGATGAAAAGGGAATTTGGATCCTGTTTCCAGAAATGATCCAAAATTATCCTCAAATATCTACCCATGACAGCATTAATCATCCCAGACAAGGACTCAGTTGCTTTTCTATAAAGCAAAAGTATAAAATGACAGAAGTTAAAAAAGTGTGAGGTGTGTGTGTGGTCGAGGAAAGATTCCTTTGGAGAGGAAAAATCCAGAGGTTCATTTGGCTGACTACCAAGGCAGAATTAGCCTCTTTTCCTTTTCCTGGACTCATATCTCTCTCTTATGGGAGAAGAAGTTGTCAACTAGCTTAACAGAAATAACTTTAAGCTAATCCCTCTGTCACAGGCAAGTGAGAAGAAATATTCAGTTCCCTCTGGCCAGATTACAGTCTTACTAAACAAAACTCTTCAGTTCTCAGAGGGATGAGAGTTCATGTCTCAGCTTCTGGTTTCCATTATCTGAAACTGCAGCTCTTCCAGTGGCAGAGAAAGGGAAAGGGGAGACAGGACCAAATGATTGGCTGTCCCACTCTCCCTACTGCATGGTGAAGACTCAGAATGTCTATTTCTTCTGACTTCCAGCTTATATCTACCTAAAGACTCAGAACACAGTTCCACCAATCCACAAGTAGTCATTCAACTGTTGTTTAAAGATCTGTGATGGGAAGAACCAACAGCTTCCTGAAGTAGTCCACTTTACTCTTGGAGAGTTTTAATTGTTTGGATATTTCCCCCCTTATGTTAAACTGATAGGTACTACATATGTGTGGAAGTTTATATGTATGTATGCATATATGCATGCATGCATGTATACACACACATATATGTGTATATATGTGTGTATACATGTATATATAGATGCATATATGTATATTTGTGCATACATGTATATATGTGTGTATATAATGTATGTATATGTTATATATGCCTTTTGAAGTCAGTCATGCTTTTATTCTTTTACTCCCTTTAACATTCCCTCCAAGTTATACTACACCTACTTAATTTGCAACATTTGTTTGGATGTTAGATGCCTTATTATTTTTGAGCTCCTTAATGACAGGGACTGTTCTTTGTCTTTAAACAAAATCCACATCATTTATCTGGTGCTTGGCACATAGTGAGAGCTTAATAAAGCCTTTTTGACCTGATCTGTCTTCATGAAACCAGGAAACTGAAAGACTTCTGCTTATATGAAGGGATTGTGGCATGAACTATGAAATTAGTAATGCTAGATGGAAGAAACCAAACTTGGGTGGTGGAGCCAAGATGGCAGCGTGGACTGCACCAGGACAGACCAGACTGGGAGTTGACTGTGGCAGATCTTAGGCCATGAATCATTGAGCTGTGGCAGTTACCATACTTCTCACCCAACAAATGCCAAAGACCACAGAGCAGGTTACTGAGTAAATTGCTAGATAGGGTTAGAGAGCAGTCGGGCCACCAGCCCTGTGGGTGGCAGAGGTGGTGTGGTAGTGGAGGTCCCATGTCAGCTGCTTCCTGAGGCCCTGGCTCACAAAGTGGAAGGAATCAAATGGCAGACCAGTGTGGCCAGGGTTGCTTTTCTTTGCTTGGATCTGTATCACAATCCTGGCTGGTAGTTCTTGGGGGAGGAGGGGGGCTGCTATGGCACAGCTCGCAGTGACATTGGGTAAAAGTAGTTCTGAAAACAGCAGCACAGCTCTTAAAGCCTGGGACAAAGCACTCTCTACTCTATAAGCAGTAATACCCTGACAAAAAGCTCAGAGTTCAAGCAGTTGTCTGGGAACATGGCCAGGCAGCAAAAAGGGATGCAGACTGAGACTGAGACTCAGACTCCAGAATCTTTTTTTGGTGACAAAGAAGACCTAAACATACAGTCAGAAGAAGTCAACACAGTCAAAGAGCCTACATCAAAGCCTCCAAGAAAAACATGAATTGGTCATAGGCCATGGAAGTGCTCAAAATGGATTTGGAAAAACAAGTAAGTGAAGTAGAGGAAAAATTGGGAAGAGAAATGAGAGTAATGCAAGAAAACCATGAAAAACAAGGCAATGACTTGCTAAAGGAGACTCCCAAAAACACTGAAGAAAATAACACCTTAAAAAATAGACTAACCCAAACAAAAAAAGAGCTCCAAAAAGCCAATGAGGAGAAGAATACCTTAAAAGGCAGAATTAGCCAAATGGAAAAGGAGGTCCAAAAGACCACTGAAGAAAATATTGCCTTAAAAATTAGATTGGAGCAAGTGGAAGCTAGTGACTTTATGAGAAATAAAGATATTATAAAACAGAACCAAAGGAATGAAAGAAATGGAAGACAATGTGAAATATCTCATTGAAAAAACCACTGACCTGGAAAATAGATCCAGGAGAGATAATTTAAAAATTATTGGACTACCTGAAAGCCATGATCAAAGAAAGGCCTAGACATTATCTTTCAAGAAATTATCAAGGAAAACTGTCCCAATATTCTAGAGCCAGAGGGTAAAATAGAAATTAAAAGAATCCACTGATTGCCGCCTGAAAAAGATCCCAAAGAGAAAACTCCTAGGAATATTGTCACCAAATTCCAAAGTTCCCAGGTCAATAAGAAAATATTGCAAGCATCCAGAAAGAAACAATTTGAGTATTGTGGAAACACAATTAGGATAATACAAGATCTGACAGCTTCTACATTAAGGGATCAAAGGGCTTGGAATATGATATTCCATAGGTCAAAGGAGTTAGGATTAAAACCAAGAATCACCTACCCAGCAAAACTGAGTATAAGCTCCAAGGCAAAATATGGATTTTCAATAAAATAGAGGACTGTCAAGCTTTCTCAGTGAAAAGACCAGAGCTGAATAGAAAATTTGACTTTCAAATGCAAGAATCAAGAGAAGCATGAAAAGGTAAACAAGAAAGAGAAATCATAAGGGACTTACCAAAGTTGAACTGTTTTGTTTACATAACTACATGGAAAGATGACGTGTGTAATTCATGAGACCTTTCTCAGCACTAGGGTAGTTGAAGGGAATATACATATATATAGGGCACAGGGTGAATTGAACATGAAGGGGCAATATCTAAAAAAATAAAATAACATTAAGGGATGAGAGAGTACTATATTGAGAGAGGGAGAAAAGGAGATACAGAATGGGGTAAATTATCTCACATAAAAGTGGCAAGAAAAAGCAGTTCCATTGGAAGGGAAGAGGGGGCAGGTGAGGGGGAATGAGTGAATCTGGCTCTCATGGGATTTGATCTGAGGAAGGAATAACATACACACTCAATCAGGTATCTTACCCCACAGGAAAGTAGGGAGAAGGGGATAAAAAAGGGCACATGATAGAAGGGAGGGCAGATGGGGAAGGAGGTAATCAAAAGCAAACACTTTTGAAAAGGGACAGGGTCAAGGGAAAAATTGTATAAAGGGGGATAAGATAGGATGGAGAGAAATATAGTTAGTCTTTCACAACATGAGTATTGTGGAAGTGTTTTACATAATGATACATGTGTGGCCTAAGTTGAATTGCTTGACTTCTTAGGGAGGGTGGGTGGGAAGGGAAGAGGGGAGAGAGTTTGGAACTCAAAGTTTTAAAAGCAGATGCTCAAAAAAAAGTTGGTTTTGCATGCAACTGAGAAATAGGATATACAGGGAGTGGGGCATAGAAATCTATCTTGCCCTACAAGAAAGTAAGGGGAAAGGGGGTGATGGGGAGTGGGGTGAGAGAAGGGAGGGCTGATGGGGGAATGGGGCAATGAGAATATATGCCATCTTGGAGTGGGAGGAAGGGTAGAAATGGGGAGAAAATTTGTAACTCAAAATCTTGTAGAAATAAATGTTGAAAACTAAAAGATTAAATAATGAAATAATTGTTTAGGAAAAAAAAAAATTCCAAAAAAAAAAAAAAAGGAGAAACCAAACTTGGAGTGACAAGAATTACTAATAGGACATAGATTATAAGGAATCTTAAGATATTCTAGTTCTGCTGTTTGCAGAAAACCAAGTTAGAGTAATCTAGTTTAATTGAGTATAGTGTACTTTTTAGAAGATCTCAATGCTGTAGCTAACAGTCATCATATTTGGGTTTCAGAGACTAATAGATACAATCTCCAGAGATTTACCCAATGTTAGGTAGCTGGGAGCCAAAAGTTGAAGTGTATTGAAATAAAGGTCAAAGAAATACAGAGATCTCTATGTCAATAACAAAATCCAAGTTTTGACCATAACTTCCATGAGTTGTGATAGAGATTCTGCAGCACATTTATTTTTCCTCTACATATTGCTTTCAATTCTGAATGAATTAAATATTTTGTCTTTAATTTGAAGCCTTGAGTGATTTGTTGGTACAGATTGCTGCATTTGTTGATACTTATTATTTGATAATCAGTTACCCCCAAATATCTTAAAACTGAAAAAAGAAACAGCAATGGATTATAGGCCAGCTTTTTTTCCCCAATGAAACTTATGTTATGTTACAGGCTTAACGTTGCTATATTAACTGAAGGTCATACTAGAGATTTAAAGCAATGAAAATTTTGTGGACTTCATTTAAATATGTATATGTGTGTGTGTGTGTGTATGCATACATGTGTATATATGCGAAAGGTTATAGCATGTGCATATTAATCACAATTGTATTGGTCTTCTTTGAGAATGAAGGACAAATAACAACTGTATATAATATTTAAGTAGTTTACCAATTTCAAAAGACAAGCTACTATGTTAGATCAATTTATTGGATTCCAAAACTTCTCATTATCTGACAAAAGAAACGTGCTCTTTATTGATTTGTCTTTAAAATTTTTAAGAATGCTTGGCTTTAGAGAAAAAGTATCTGTGTCTAGATAGTTCTAAGTAGTCATAAATTCTTGACCTTGTTAACACACCTTGAGTCATCCTTGGATAAGAACACCAGGTCTGAACTACTGTTAGATGTTATAAACCTGTCTGTTGTGGAAAAAGTTGTAGTTGTGGCCAAAGATTCAATATCAGGTATCAGGTTTGAAGGTGAGATGAGTTGAATTCAACCCAGGCCAGATGCTGTTTGCATTAAACCTGTATCATCTATGCTGGACTCTAATATCAAGCATGTATTTAGGTTCAAATAATATGTGTAGGTTGGTGACAGTAGCAACTACTCTCAGCCTAGAGTATTTACATAACAAGAGTAATATGAATGCACCAATTTAATGTTCATTGATGTTGCCTAATTTGCCTTCCTTTTAAAAATATGATTCATTCATTTTTCATGATGTAATGTTCCTACTTTTAATATAAAAAGGAAGATAGTTATGGAAACTGTATTTTCATTTTTGTACATTTTTAGTTTATTATAGTTCAAAATGTCTACTTTAAAACCTTATTTCTCACAACTATCCAATCATTGTTATACCAAATTATTCAAAATATTCACAGGACAAAGTTAAAATAAAACTTCTTATAGAAAAATTCCAGCATTCATTGCATAAAGGTTGATAGGAAGAAAAACATAGATAGTTGGCACATGATGTATAACTTAAGAATTCATGACATTGTCCCTAAGCTGCTGAATCAGGTAATCACTGCAGTATTGCACAGACAATAGACTTTCTTTTGCAATTACCATCATTTTCCCAAGTTTCTGATTATTTGCAAAACAATAAACATTTGGGCAGAAGTTAATTGTCCCTGTTCAAACATTTGACACATTCTTCATTACTTTTAGTGGATGTGAGTCTTTTACTAAGCTACAGTTATAATTAAGACTGATGAAATCATTAGACTTGTTGTAAACATTCAGTTTGTCCAAATAGAATTTGGCAACAATTTAAAGGTCTTCTGTCAAGTTCATTCAATGTTTAATTATTTGTTGTTGATACTGCATTCCTTCATGACTGCTGCCATTTGTCATTATTTTTTATTGGAGGAAAGTTTACTAATTTTATTTATGTGGTGGGTGACTCCAAGAAGCATTTGTTTAAATGAATGACAAAATGATATCTTTTAAAAGTCTTTCTTTTTTTTCAGGAGCCAATGGGCATCTGTCTTCAGGGTACCAACCCTGTGAGATATTTTTTTTGTGATTATGCTCACACACAAAATAGTCCATATTTCTATTGAAAGGCTTTTTCTCCTCCTGTGTATGTGGAATTTGTATCAGAATGCATTAGGATTGATACATGTTGCCAAAATGGAGTAATTAAATTTCATTTAGGCCTAAAATTAATAGAATGCAATTATTGTAACAATAAAGAGGTTGATTTTCATGAATGCATTGACAGAACTGTGGCATGTAGAGTATCATTTATTTTTTTGACTGTATTGGTAGTGAATGACAAAATATTTTCATTAGAAAGTGTTGTAAAAGTGGTTTCAAATGTGATCAAGCTCTGATAAGTCAGCTTTTCCCTTATTGTCCCAGGGAGCTGGCCTCCAGCCTTCTTCTTGACCATGTCACCTGTTTGGTTCCTCTTCCTCCCACCAGAGCACTAGACTCAGCTCCTGACCCACTGGGATCTGATAGATGAATTTTTTCCCCTTATATCTTCAGGAACCAGGCCTCCACATATTTTCCTAGCTACCTTCTCATCATGTCATCGTAGACTAAAGACATTCTCCTCCTTTTCAGCTCCCTTATCTTCCCCCATTTGAATATAATAATCTTGAGCACTAATACCGTTTTGCTTTTATATTTGTATTCATAATATGTAGTACAGTTCCTGGCACAGAGTAAGCACTTAACTATCTATCTATCTATCTATCTATCTATCTATCTATCTATCTATCTATCTATCTATCTATCTATCATCTATCTATTGCTATTGATTCTAATCTATTATAATCACTGATATTTTATTTGCATACCTTTAGATAAAACATTTATTCATCTCTAGTTTGATTGATAGATGGCTTAATAAGGTGGTAGAAGTCCTTTCATTTCACTGAATCTTTTTTAGAGTCCTTCTTGTCACTCTTTTAATTTTTTTTAACTTTATTTTAGACTCAAGGGCCAGAACACAAATACAGAATAAAGAAACAAAACATATATTAAACTTAAATATTGAAACTTAAATACAATGTAAAAAAACATGTCATATGTGCATAGCAGAATGTAAGAGAGGATCAAAATACATAACGATATATTCTCATTTCAAGAAAGCCTGTATGATAAATATTACACGTTGTGTTGAGAATTGTCCATCTTTTCTTTGCTTCATTGAGTTTTCTTTTGTTCTTTGCTGTTCACTTTTACTTTGTTCTTTTCCCCCCTCCTCCCAAGGCTACAATAAAGTTTAGATGTGTTACTCTATAACTATATATATATATATATATATATATATATATATATATATACACACATATATATATATATATATATACATATACACATATACATATTTACATACATATATAGACATATACTTTCCCAAACATACTCCACTGCTGATCTTTGTTTTTGTGTTTGTGCATATCTCTTCTTTCCTATCCCTCCTGACTCCCCTACTTTTCTTCTACCCACTACCTTGCCCTCCTATTACTTGTCTAACCCCTCCAAGGGTCCCTCCCCTATCCTCCCTTTCCCATAAATCTAAAAATGCTTCTATACTTACCTTTTACCTATGCCTCATTTTCCCTTTACCCTCCTATTATTTCCTACCCTCTCCAAGGATCCCTCCCTTATCCTTCCATTCCCATAAATCTAAATATCCTTCTATACCCCTTTTGATCTATTCCTTCATTCTCTCCTCTAAAAATCCCTCCCTTGTCCTCGCCCTCCTCCCTGTGCCTCTACCATTTTATTTCTTCTAAATTTGGAAGACTTTTATACTCTTCTAAATATATATGTATTGTTCCCTCTTAAGTCCATTCCTGTTGAAAGTAGGTTAACAGAACTACCATCTTCCTTCCTCCATACAATTCTTCTTGCAACTCATTTGTATAAAATAATTACTCTTTTTAGCTGTTCCTAAATGGTTTTACTTTTTAAATTCATATCATAGTCAGGTTTACCTCAATATTTCTTATGAGCTCACCAATTATTAATAAGTACCTTAGACATACATTTTACATATATAAAAGGTAAACAATCTGTCCTCTTGAATCCCTTATAATCAATCTTTGGTATGTACCTTATGTTTCTTTTCACTCTTGTATGTTGAATCTTCTATTAAGTTCAGGATTTTTTTTTAACAAAGTCTTGAAAGTCTGAGAGTTTATCAAATGTCCATTTCTTTTCATTCATGATAATACTTAACTTTGTGGGGTATGATGTTTTCGGCCAGAGCCCCAGGTCTTTTGCTCTTTGAAATATTGTGTTCCAAGACCTGCAGTCCTTTAATGTCTCTGCTGCTAAGTCTTGTGTATTTAAATTGTTTTAATCTTGATGTTTTTAATGTTTTATCATTGAGCTGGGGGTTTTGGAATTTGGCTATGATGTTCCTATGAGTTTTCCTCATAGGATCTCTCTTAAGTGGTGTTCTAATGCTTCAGGACAATTTTAATTATTTCTTGTATTAACGTATCAAGATTCTTTTTTTTATCATAACTTTAAGTTAGTCCAATTATTTTTATATTTTCTCTGCTTGATCTATTCTCTAAATCTGTTGTTTTTCTTATAAGATGTTTCACTTTCTCTTCTATCTTTTCATTATTTATATTTTGTTTAATTATTTCCTGATCTCTCATAATTTCACTAGCTTCACTTTTCCCAATTCTAATTTTCAAGTTGTTATTTTCCTCCTTAAGATTCTGGATCTCCTTTTCTAATTGGTTGACTTTCCTTTCATATCCTTCTTATTTTTCTTGGATTATTCTTTTTATTTTTTTAGTTTTTCCTCCATCTCCGTCATTTGATTTTTAAAGTCTTTTTTAATATCTTCTATAAATTCTTTTTGGGCAGGTGACCATTTGACTTTACTTTTTGGAAATTTCTTTACTTCAATATCCTCTTCTAAAGATGAATCCTGGTCACCTCTATTCCCACCATAGCTTTCTGTGGTTGGATTCTCTCTCCTTTGCCTGTGCATTTTCTGTGTGTGTGTGTGTGTGGGGTAATTACTTCTAGCCCCAGGGTATGGGAAATGGTGTCTCTTGCCCCAGATTTTCAGTTTTCCCCTCTAGCCTGGAACCAAAGCCAAACCTCCAACTTCCTGTAAGTGCTCACAGCCAGGGGCTTTCTGCCCCTCTGCTTCTGCACTCACCAGCGTGTACTGATTCCTTCTTGCCCCCACCACTCTTTGCAGCACAACTGGGTCTGGTGTTCCTCATCAGCAGATGGTTGCTCAATCTTCCTAGGCTTAAACACCCAACTTCCCTCACTATCCTGGGGTTTTAGAAGAGGCCAAAGAGAGCATAGTCTAACTCTTATTTTGTAGGTGAGGAAACTACTAGAGAAGTAAAATAACTTGTTCAAGATCTTATAACTAGTTAATGAAAAAGGCAAGATTGAAAAAAACTAAATCAAATTTCTACCCCCCCCCCCCATTGCCTGTGTATCTTATTTTCTAGTTGCATGGAAAAACTTTTTTTTTTTTTTGTTTTTGAACATCTGTTTTTAAAACTTTGAGTTCCAAATTCTCTTCTCTCTTCCCCTCCCAGCTACCCTCCCTAAGAAGTCAAGCAATTCAACATAGGCCACATGCGTATCATTATGTATAATCCTGCCACAATACTAATGTTGTGAAAGACTAACTATATTTTGCTCCTTCCTAACCTATCCCCCTTTATCCAATTTTCTCCCTTGACCCTGTCCCTTTTCAAAAGTGTTTTTTTTATTACCTCCTCCCCCATCTGCCCTCTCTTCCATCATCCCCCCTGTTTTAACTTCTTCCTCCTTCTTTCCTGTGGGGTAAGATACCCAATTGAGTGTGTATGGTATTCCCTCCTCAGGTCCAATCTGATGAGAGCAAGATTCACTCATTCCCCCTCACCTGCCTTCTCTTCTCTTCCTACAGAACCACTTTTTCTTACCACTTTTATATGAGATAATTTACCCCATTCTATCTCTCTCTTTCTCCCTCTCTCAATATATTCTTCTCTCATCTCTTAATTTGACTTTATTTCTTTTAGATATCATCCCTTCATCTTCAACTCACCCTGTGCCCTCTCTCTCTCTCTCTCTCTTTCTCTCCCTCTCTGTATATATATATGTATATATATATATATATATATATATATATATATATATATATATATATGTGTGTGTGTGTGTGTGTATATATGTATATATATACACATACACATATACATACATACACACATATACATATATACACACACACACACACACACACACACACACACACACACATATATATATGCATATTCCCTTCAGCTACCCTAATATTGAGGTCTCATGAATCATACACATCATCTTTCCATGTAGGAATGTAAACAAAACAGTTCAATTTTAGCAAGTCCCTTATGGTTTCTCTTTCTTGTTTACCTTTTCATGCTTCTCTTGATTCTTGGGTTTGAAAGTCAAATTTTCTATTCAGCTCTGGTCTTTTCACTGAGAAAGCTTGAAAGTCCTCTATTTTATTGAAAATCCATATTTTGCCTTAGAGCATCATACTCAGTTTTGCTGGGTAGATGATTCTTTGTTTTAATCCTAGCTCCATTGACCTCCAGAATATCATATTCCAAGCCCTTCCATCTCTTAATGTAGATTCTGCTAGATCTTGAGTTATTTTGATTGTGTTTCCACATTATTCAAATTGTTTCTTTCTGGCTGCTTGCAGTATTTTCTCCTTGATCTGGGAGCTCTGGAATTTGATAACAATATTCCTAGGAGATTTCTTTTTGGGATCTATTTGAGGAGGCGATTGGTGAATTCTTTCAATTTCTATTTTGCCCTGTGGCTCTAGAATTTCAGGGCATTTCTCCTTGATAGTTTCTTGAAAGATGATATCTAGGGTCTCTTTTTGATTATGGCTTTCAGGTAGTCCAATAATTTTTAAATTATCTCTCCTGGATCTATTTTCCAGGTCAGTGGTTTTTCCAATGAGATATTTCACATTGTTTTCCACTTTTTCATTCCTTTGGTTCTGTTTTATAATATCTTGATTTCTCATCAAGTCACTAGCTTCCACTTGCTCTAATGTAATTTTTAAGATAGTATTTTCTTCAGTGGTCTTTTGGACCTCCTTTTCCATTTGGCTAGTTCTGACTTTCAAGGCATTCTTCTCCTCATAGGCTTTTTGGAGCTCTTTTGCCATTTGAGTTAGTCTATATTTTAAGGTGTGGTTTTCTTCAGTATATTTTTCAGTATTTTTGGTAGTCTCCTTTAGCAAGTCATTGACTTGTTTTTCATGGTTTTCTCACATCCTTCTCATTTCTCTTCCCAATTTTTCCTCTACTTCTCTAACTTGCTTTTCCAAATCCTTTTTGAGCTCTTCCATGGCCTGAGACCAGTTCATGTTTTCCTTGTAGGCTTTTGTTGTAGGCTCTTTGACTTTGTTGTCTTCTTTAGGCTGTATGTTTTGGTCTTCTTTGTCACCAAAGAAAGATTCCAAAGTCTGAGACTGAATCTGGGTGCGTTTTCACTGCCTGGCCATGTTCCCAGCCAACTTACTTGACCCTTGAGTTTTTCAATGGGTCAGTGCTTATAGAGTAAAGAGTACTATGTTCCAAGCTCGAGTGGATGCATTGTTGATTTCAGAGCTATTACAGCCAGCTCTGCCACACCAGTACTCCTCCTTCCCCAAGAACCCCTAACCTGGACTGGACTTAGATCTTCAGCAGGCTCTGCATTTCTGCTCTGATTGGCCACTTAATTCCTCCACCAGGTGGGCCTGGGGCCAGAAGCAACTGCAGCTGTGGTTCTGTAGCTGCCCCATCTCCACCTCCGGGACAGTGGCCGAACTGCGAACTCTATCCTCCTGTCCCCAGCAGCTTTTTCCACTAATCTTCTCTGTTGTCTTTGGTGTTTGTGGGTTGAGAAGTCTGGTAACTGCTACAGCTCACTGATTCAGGGCACTAGAGCCCACTCCTCCCGGCTCCTGTTCTGGTTGGTCCTCGCAGCCCAAGCTGGTCTTTGCTCCGCTCCCAGCCCCGTGCATGAAAGACCTCACCCAGCAACCATCCAGGCTGTCCTGGGCTGGAGCCCTGCTTCCTTCTGCTATTTTGTGGGTTCTGCAGTTCTAGAATTGGTTCAGAGCCATTTTTTATAGGTTTTTGGAGGGACTTGGCAGTGAGCTCACACTAGTTCCTGCTTTCCAGCTGCCATCTTGGCTCTTCCCCCTTACTATTTTTTATAAATATTTCTCCAAATCTCACATTTATGACCTTGCCTTGTTGGTCCCATGGCTTTAAGTCTCTCTCTTCTTATCTTCATCTTTTCAGGATCTCTAGTTTGCTTCAATAACTGGCTCAAGCTCCTCCTTCTACATAGAGACTTTCCTAATACAAACCAGTATCTAGCACAGTGCCTTGCACATAGTGGGTATATAATTGTTGCTTATTAATTGTCATTTAGAGACAATTGCTTACTAACATGAATTGTGTGCTCTTTCAACCTACTCTATGTGGGGACCATTTCACATGAATAAAAATTTTAAATGAATGTTATAGTCAAAACCAATATTTTTTCTTTTGGACATTTCTAATTTTTTGTAGTTTGTGAAAACATCATGCCACAATTAAGAATCAAATACATTTTTGGTAGGTTAAAAAAGGATGGGTAGATGGTAGAATTTTCAAAAGACCCATTCAAGAAGCACCTCATTAGTTTAAAAAAATGCTCATTAAATTTAGGGATTTGAAACTTTGATTATGAGGATTTCACATACATGCTTTTGGAAGGAAAAATTGACTAAAAGAATCTCAAATAAAATTGAGACTAGAAAATGTGTAACGAAATGACCATTACATTTCCTTTTCATTTGAAGTCATTAATTTGATGAAAGATAAGGGTTTAATTTTGAAATTATCATAATTATGACAATTTCTAATTTTAATGTTTTTACTTATCTGATATGATTGTCATTTTTTTGGTCATATGCTAGAAATACATACACATTAATTCAGTACATTAAAAGAAAATAGTCTTCTGGGTCAATCACCTTGCCTTATAGATTTGTGGATGTGTTTATAATCCCTTACAATCAAGATCAATAAATACAGATGGCTAATATCCATTTGATGTTTATAAAAACAGAGGCCATGCTACATTCCAAACAATGCTGTTTGAAACTTCCCTCATAATGTTTAACCCCACCATAATAATGTGCCTGCCACTATCAAGCTGATTCTTTTCAGATATATATTTCAAGATTCTTCCTATAAAACTTGCCTATGTAACATTGATCACCTAATTTATGTTTTTACATAGTTAATTATTGACATTTAAGCTTTGGGGCAGGAAAGTTAATATAGTTATTTTTTCTCAAATTTATTTAATATTTTATTTTCCTCAATTACATGTAAAAATAATTTTTAAAACTAGTTTTATTTTTAATTTTGAGTTCCAACTTCTCTCCCTTCCTCCCTCCACTTCCCTTTCACGGAGAAAGTAAGCAATTTGATATAGATTATACATAGCCAGTCATGGAAAACATTTTCATCTTGGTCATGTTGTGAAAGAAAACATAGACCAAAAAAAGTAAAAAAAGGAAACAAAAGTATGAATCAATCTGAATTCAGACTTCATGAGCTTTTTCTCTGAAGGTAGATAGTATTATTGGCCATAAGTCTTTTGGAATTGTTTTGGATCGCTGTGTTGCTGATAAGAGCTAAGTTAGTCACAGTTGATCATTATACTTCATTATGTTGCTATGGACAATGTTCTGTTGGTTCTGCTCATTTCATTTTGTATCTTTCACACAAAGCTTTCCAGGTTTTCTAAGAGCATATTTCTACCACAATAACATTTCTTATAGTACAATAGTATTCTATCACAATCATATGCCACAACTTGTTCAGCCATTCCCAAATTCATGGGCATCCTTTTAATTTCAAATTCTTTCCCACCACTAAGAGAGCTGGTATAAATATTTTGCATATATAGATCCTTTTCCTTTTTAATTTTTTTTTCTTATACAGATCTAGAAGCAGTATAATAGTTGCATGTGTGTGTGTGTGTGTGTATGTGTGTGTATGTGTGTATGCATAGTTCCAAATTGCTCTCCAAAATGGTTAATTCAGTTCACAACTCCATGGCAAATATATTAGTGTCTCAATTTTTCCTTATCTCCACCAATGATTGTCATTTTCCTTTTCTGTCATATTAGCCACCAGAGTTGTTTTAATTTGAATTTCTCTAATGAATAGTAATTTAGAGCATTTTTTTTCATATGACTTTTATCATTTATCAGTTGGGGAATGGACTTTATTTTTTATAAATTTGACCAAATTTTCTATATATTTGAGACGAGACCTTTATCAGAGAAATGCTGTGGTTTTTTCTCAGTTTTGATTACTGTGTATTTTCCTCCATCTTATTTGTGCCTATTTAGTCTCTCTCTCTCTCTCTCTCTCTCTCTCTCTCTCTCTCTCTCTCTCTCTCTCTCTCTCTCTCACTCTCTCCCTGTTTCCTTTCACCTTGTCCATCCTCAAAAGTGTTTTCCTTCCAAATACCACCTCCCTACAATGGGGTAAATTATTTCACTTGAAGAGGTACAAAAGCCCTAATTACAGTGGTGGAGAAGATCAGAGGCCAGGTGATGAACATTGATTGAACCTTATTCTCATCAGTATTGGCTCAAAGAAGGAATCATGTACACCAAGCCTGCACAACCTGTAGCCTGCCAAAGGATTTCAGCAGCCCATGAAAAATGTAGAGGAAAACATCCTCTATATTTTTTTCTTGGGCCACCCAAAATCCTTTTGTGGGCCTTAGGCCTGATATACACCCTTGAATATCAAAATCTATCTTAACTGACAGGGAATTAGAAAGGGAGATCAATTATAGGCAGGGTGGGGACCTATAGAAGGGAAGGCAGATCAGGAGAGGTGGTAGGTAGAAGTAAAACAGTGGTGAGGAGGGAAAGGGTGAAAGGAGAGAGAGAGAACAGATAGGAGGAAGAATAGGAGGGAAGGAAATACATAGGTAGCATTCATTACTGTGAATAGGAATGGTGTGAACTCTCTCATGAAATGGAAATAGAGAGCAGATTGAATCCAAAACCAGAATCCTACAATATGTTGTTACAAGAAACATACTTGAAGCAGAAAGACACATACAGAGTGAAGGTAAGGGGCTGAAGCAGAATCTATTATGCTTTAGCTGAAGTAGGAAAAAAACAGAGGTAGTAATCTTGCTCTCTGACAAAGTAAAAGCAAAAATAGACCTATTTAAAGGAGATAAGGAAGGAAACTACATCTTGCTAAAATGTACCATAGACAATGGAGCAATATCAATACTGAACATATATGTACCAAGTGGTATAGCCATCCAAATTCTTAAAGGAGCAAAGTTAAGTGAATAGCAAAACTTTACTAGTGGGAGACCTCAACAGTCCTCTGTCAGAATTGGATAAATTCAACAAAAAATAAAGAAACTGAGTAAGTAAATAGAATACTAGAAAAGTTAAATATGACAGACCATTGGCATGATTTAGATATAAAGGGTGACACAATAAGCAAATTAGAAGAGCAAGGAATAGTCTACCTGTCAGATCTACAGGGAAAGGAAGAATTCATTTCCAAATGAGAGAGACCATTATAAAACATAAAATTGATGATTTTGATTATATTAAATTAAAAACCTTTTGTATAAACAAAACCAATGCAACCAAGATTAGGACAAAAGCAGAAATCTGGGGAATAATCTTTACAGCAGATGTCTCTGATAAAGGCTTCATTTCTCAAATATATAGAGAACTGAGTCAAATTTACAAGAATACAAGCCACTCCCCTATTAATAAACAGTCAAAGGATATGAACAGACAAGTGACAGAGGACAAAATCAAAGCTATCTATAGGCATATGAAGTTCTCTATATCACTTTTGATTATAGAAATACAAATTAAAACAATACTGAGGTACCACCTTTCACCAATCAGATTGCTTGATATGACAGAAAAGGAAAATGTTAAATGCTGGAGAAGATGTGAGAAAATTGGGACACTAATGCACTGTTGGTGGAGTTGTGAACTGACCCAACCATCCTGGACAGCAATTAGGAACTATACCCAGAGGTCACAAAACTGTATACCCTTTGATACAACAATACCACTGCTAGATCTGTATTCCAAAGAGATTATCGACAAGGGGAAAAGACCTACCTGTACAAAAATATTTATGGCAGCCTTTCATTTCTGGGATTTTTCATTTTGGGATCTTTTTCTGGGGGTGATCTGGTGGATTCTTTCAATTTTTACTTAACCTGCTTCTAGAATATCCAGATAATTTTCCTTAATATTTTTTTAAGGATGGTATCTAGCCTCTTTTATTATTGTTATTATGGCATTCAGGCAGTGCAAGAATTTTAAAATTATCTCTCTTCAGTTTATTTTCCAGGTAAATTGTTTCTTCTAATGAGACATTTCATATTTTCTTTTACTTTTAAATTTTGATTTTTATTTGTTTCTTATTATCTCAGAGTGTTATTAGATTCCTCTTGCCCAATTCTATTTTTTAAGAAATTATTTTCTTCAGTAAATTTTTTTATCTCTTTTTTTCATTTGGACAATTCCACTATTTAAAGAATTCTCTTCAGTGGATTTTTGTGTCTCTTTTATCATTTGGCCTATTCTGTTTTTTAAGATGTTATTTTCTTCAGTATTCTTCATTGTTTCGTGCCTGTTAACTTTTTTCCTGATTTTTTTAACATCATTCTCATTTCTTTTCAAATTTTTCCTCTTCCTCTCTTATTTGATTTATAAATCCCTTTTGAGCTCTTCCAGGAATTCCTTTTCTGATCCTGAGACCAATTCACATTCTTCTTTGAGGCTTTTGGAGACTTTTGATTTCATCGTCTTCTGAGTTTGTCTTTTGATCTTCCTGTCATGTAATAACTTTCTATGGTCAGATTTTTTTTTTTTTGCTGTTTACTCATTTTATAGCCTCTTTCTTGATTTTTAGCCCTATTTTAAAGTGGAGCTTCACTTCATGGAGGGAGGGGACACTGTATCAAGCTTCAGGACTTTCTTGCTGGTACTCTCAGAGCTAGTTCTGGGGGTCTGTAACTTTCTGGTTCTTCCAAGGTAGTATTATCTAAGGAGAGTTGTGGTAACTGCTTTCCTCACCTGTGCTCTGGTCTGTGAGTGACCACATTGACTCTTTTCTACCCTGAAACTTTGACCAGTGTCCCTGTTCCCCTGCTGCCAAAAGCTCTTGTGTGCTAGTGCTCGTCATTGCCCTGATAATAGGTCCCATGCGTGGGAGGGAGAAAGAGAAGAGTTGAGAAAAGACATTTATATCTGATGTTTGTTAGGTTTTTGGATTATGGCTATGCAATGTAGCAGTCAGATACAGTCTATGTATATTGTGTTCAACAATTTTCATTTTTAAGATCTTTATGAGAGTAAAAGTTCTTTTTATATTTTATTTTGTTTAATATTTCCCAATTACTTTTGTAAACATTTTAAATTCATTTAAAAAAATGAGTTCTAAATTCTCTTTCTCCCTCCCATCTCTCCCCAACTCATTGAGAAGGCAAGTAATATTGTATTAATCATATGTGTGAAGTGATACAAAACATATTTCCCTATAAGCCATATTACCAACACACAAACACACATGCATAAAAAACAAGAACATAAAAATGAAAAAAAATGTATGCTTCAGTTGACACTCAGAGTGAGGAAAAGTCTTATGTCTCCCAAGGAGAGAGGGTTATATTTGGAAATGAATGAGATATTGAAAACAAAGGGCATCTGTAGCACATGCTAAGGGTCAAATTATTTCAAATCCCACTAGCACTAAATGAGGCAGGCCCCCATGATATGACTGTAGGCTATTTGAAAAGTAGTCTTAGTGGATATGTATGACATATTTTCTAACATGTATCTCAAAAGCCTTCACCATGGTCTTTTTTATTGATGGTAAATAGATTATCAGATTGTTGTGGTTTTTTTTAGACAAAATTTATTCTTCCGCAAGTACATACAGACTTCAGGGTAAAGTGGTCTCTGGCTGAGAATGCACATGTGGATAAAGGGGTAATATAGCTCCTAAAAGTTCTTTTACTGAAATCTTCAATATATTACCCTTAGGTATGGTGTAACTTTTATATTGGACCATTTATAGAGTCCTGAATGAATACCGCATCTGGCCCAGGCTTTCAGTGTAGACACTGCTGTCTGCTGATCCAGAAATCCTGCTAACATGATACTGGGAAGATGAAAAGTCCTTCAGGCAACCAAAACTCATGAGATTGTTCCTTAGCAAAGAAGAAACTAAGACCAAGAACAATGTTGAAGCTCAGGTTTCTGTCCTACTAAATGAATGAATGGAATAGTCTTTCCTCTCTACTTACTCAAATCTCCCAAATTTTGAACTACTTCCATAATTTCATATATTCCTGAAGGAGTGTTACCAAGTTTGGACACATATTCTAAACAACATTACTTCAGTCAATAAAGATTTTTTTTTTCACACTTAAATCTAAAAACCATGGTTAATTGTTTGAGATTTATTTTCAACTATTAACAATATTAGGAAATACTGTTTTATCCTAAAAAATGAGGTGGATTAACTTTATTGTTTTATTCAACCAAATCCCACCCTTACACATTAATAAAACTATTTTTTCAAAGACTTATCATGAACAAGCAGAAAAAAATTAAACTTTTTTTTTCTATCTCAACTGGATTTCTCATTGACTCCTGAAAATGCCTTTAACTTTCCTGCCTTTGTTTCTTTGTTTGCCCTACTTATCTCATAACTGAAATCCTGAGAATCAGCAGCATCAAATAACTTTTCCAAGGTAAAATGAGAACTGAAATTTGGAT
This sequence comes from Trichosurus vulpecula, assembly GCF_011100635.1. Classification (NCBI taxonomy): domain Eukaryota; kingdom Metazoa; phylum Chordata; class Mammalia; order Diprotodontia; family Phalangeridae; genus Trichosurus; species Trichosurus vulpecula. The sequence continues at coordinate 164,638,039 of NC_050579.1, forward strand.
TTTTAATTATGTTCTCTTCATTTTTCTTTCCATTTACTTATAAGAGGCAGTCAGGACAAAGCATGATTTTAAGAAAATTAAGATTTTAGCAAGAATGACAAGCAGTGATCTACCTTTGGGTACCTCCCAGTAAGCAAGTCAAGTAGTACACAACTTATTATTTGCAACTCCCATGGGCTGATCTTAAGCATTCAACTTCTTTCGGTTGCAGTTTTAATATTTCATAGTAGGGATAGAGCAAGATTTGATGAGGTTTGTCCTTTCTGTGCCTGAACTGCTACCCAGCACTAGGATACCATAGATTCCTGTGGCTTCATTGGCTCTGAAATTAAGCAAGCTCTAATTATGTTATTTCTAATGAAGCGCTGCTGCTGCTTTTAATAACTGATCTCTGACCCAAATTTTCTATCATAAGAACATAAGCAAAATGACTTAGGGCCAAATCACTACTTCTAACATAGTGTGACTTAGAAGTAATTGTTCATTTAGAAATGATACAAGTCCAGAATGTAAAATGTTGGGAATGTTTCCTAAATCATATTTTATTTAGCTGTTTCATAAATGTAAGTGGTATAATATTACTCAATATTTCTCAATAATAGTAAGAATTTTAAAATATTAGCCAAAATTACCTCTTTGGATTGAGAAGAGCACTAGAATTGAAGTCAGTAGCTGTAATACTATCATTGGTGCTGTCAACAACTTGCTGTATGACCTTGGGAAAGCTACAAAGTTGATCTCAGCTGCAAGTTACAGGGAATCCAAATAGCACTATGTTCATCCTTCCTCCCTAGAAATTTGTAATCTAATTTGGGAAGGAAAAATGTGTAATAAGCAGCTGTATAATATTGCCTGGTTATATTTTGTACATATGACAGGTGCCAACATTAATGATTCCAGGAGTAATAGGCTCTAGAATTTTAGAGGAGAAAGAATGAAATCAGTAAAGGATAGCCTTGAGTACATGAGGGTATGAACATTATGGTCAAAATTTTGTGGCTGAGAATGATGTATTATGACTAAAAATTTGAATCTCTGCATCAGTCAGTATGGTTGGGTGCCAACCAAGTATTTCCTGGGAATACTTCCTTGGAATGTAGGAGAATTGTGTTATACTTCTTCAGCTTTGCCTCAATCTAGTGGTTATTTTTGGTGTCCCTTGTAGAGGCAGAGTGACTTGCTAGTGAAGTTAAACTTCTAGATGGAAGAATCAATAGAATTAACATATACTTTCATATTAGATACAAATATGTGAAACCACCAATCACGCAATGTTATATTCAAATTTTAAATCCTAGAAATAAAGAGATCAAAGAGCATTACCCAAGATTATTTTCACTGGATCCTACTTGTAAGTACAATTTCATAATTTTAATTTTTCACTTGCTTCAGAGTTTCATGAATTATCACTTTCCTCCAAAAAAATTGGTCAGCATGAGGCATAGATAAAGAAGACATGCTCTGAAGAAAGGTATTTTCCAAAGTGCTGGAAGAGATCCTAGCAAGGAACCAAGTTGTAGAAGAAATTCTTATGGATTCTGATATGTGCAATGCGATTATTTTGCAATAAATTCTGGAAGTAAAAACCATAACACATTACTTGTTTGTATATTCATACTTGTTTTCCTTTCTTCAAAGTCTTTTATCTTCCTTTGGAATTCCACAATTTTAGGAACACTCTGATGCCTTCATTAATATACTCTTACATTTCCTTTTTAGATAGTTGTTTCACTTGAATAATGTTTACCATTCCCCACTCTTGGAACCTGTTTACTAGCATTGCATATCTGAATTCTATTTAATTAGCTACAGTTACTTTATTTTATAATCCAGGCTAACAGGATGGTCAATATGTACCCTTCTAGTTGATTGTGAGATGTATATGTCTGATAATTAATGATTTAACATATGTCTTTATTTAGAATAGTTAAAAAGTCTGCTTCCTTCTTTTAGTTGTTTTACCTCACCATAAAATGTAAAAAAAATAACATTACAGACAGTCAAGATGTTAATTGCCATACAAATATACTGAATAGTGAATTTAAAAGGTCACAGAAAAGTTCGTGTCAGTAGTTGTGTGTCCATGTTATACCATTTCGCTTAGATTTCAAGAGAGATTCCCTATCTTTTTGTATGTACCCCTTATTGTCTATTTTATTCTGGTAGGCACCAGGAAAGACTGTTAATATACATATTCCAATTAATCCACTGCCCTCTATGGTCCAACTGGCCAAAATTGCTACAGAAAATATGAGGCATGAGAGTTTTCTAGTTGTTTTTTTTCCAACATAGAAAGAAAAGATTGGTTTCCGGCACTGAGGATATTTTATCTGTAAATTGATATGAAATATCTTTTTAAAATTTGCCTTTTTTATAGGCATGTTAAAGTTCAAATGCCTCCTTGGACATTTACTAACTATGGGGCTCTGAGCAAGATATTTAAATTTTTTCAGCTTCATTTTCTTCATTTGTAAAATGGAGGTAACAATAACACCTATTTTACAGGGTTGACATGAATATCAGAAGTGATAATATATAAATAGCTTGGAAACTTTGAGGAGGCATATAAATTCTAGCTTGTATTGTTGTTTTGTTAATATTCTTCTTCACTATTATTAATTCTGAAATTAACTAATAAAAAGATCATTTCTATAGAGAATATACATATACATACCAGAACATGAAAAGAAAACTGTTTTATCAAGCCATGAATCTGCATTTCATAACACTTTAAATTCCACACTTTACTTGCTTGTCTGTACTTTCCTCTTTACTTCCCTTGATTCTTTTCAGTGCAAAAAAATATTTCTTTAGCCTTTATATTTTGGCACCACTTGCTAACATTTTCCCTGCCACAGTCCCTCCCAATAAAAGAGTGAGAAGGGAGGATGCAAAATAAAAAACACATAAAAAAAAACAACAAAAACAGAAGTCAAAAAACCTTTAACAAATAAACCTTGTTAGGCAAAACAGTTGTAAACAGTGGCCATGTCCAAAAATTTATTAATCTTTTTAAACTTTAGTTAATATCTCTCTTTCAGGAAGTGGGTAAAATATTCACTCTAAATCCACCTAGGTGCACAGTTGGTCATTGTATCTATCAGAGTTCTTAGTCTTTCAAAGTAGTTTTTTGCTATAATTTTATATGCCATGTAAATTACTCTGATTCTCTTCTCTTCACTGTATCACTTCATATCACCTAGAATTTCTTATGTTACAATAATAGTCCATTACATTTATATACAACATTATATGAGGTCATTCCTCAATTGTTGTATATGCTTTATATTCTAATTCTTTTGATTTTGTTCTTTCTGTGTTTTATTCCTTCAGTATAGTCCAGATTGTTAAATTTGCTTATTTATTCTCTAATATTATGCTCCTTTTTAAATGATTTCCTCCTCAATGTCCCTGTTATGTTTGATGTATTTTATACAAAAGTGTATGTGAGCTTCTCTGTGTTTGTGTTCAACCTTCCTTTGATCAGTTCAGATAAGAATGAGATTTATTTGTTAACTACTTTAACCACCCATTGCTCTATGTTTTTATACTCTTCTCTTGTTCTGTCATTCAGTTATATCTAACTCTTTGTGACCCCATGAATTTTTCTTGGCAAAGATACTGGCGTAGTTTGCCATTTCTTTCTCCAGCATGCCCCCATTTTACAGATAAGGAACTGAGGCAAATAGAGGTTAAGTGACTTCCCCAAGGTCTCTGAGGCCACATTTGAATTCAGATCTTTCCAACTCTAGGTCCTGTGTTCCATCCCTTGTACCACCTAGCTTCCCCTAGGTACACTTCTTTTTACATGCCTTAATTATGAATAATGGTAAATCACACTCCTTTCTTTCTCCTTTCTATGCTTGCATGTTCATTTTTACTCTCATTTCTCTTCCTTTCTTAAAATCCTCAGACCAGAAACAATCCCCACAGGGATCTCACTTTTCCTTATTTAACTCCCTCAGTACCTTTAAAGAAATTAGGGTTCTGAAGAGACAAAATTACTTTTCCATTATTAGAAAGTTAAAAGCCCACCATTATATATTACCCCTTCATTTGCTTAAACTAACTTTTCTAGATTTTTCTTTTCTTGGTATTTCAAAATTTTTACTTAGCTCTAGTATTCAGATCAGAAATCATCTATCCTATTAAAAGTCAAACTTATTTTTTCCCTTAAATGATTGTATTGAGTTTTGCAAGCAATTTTTGGTCATAAGCTTATATCTTTGGCCTTTTTGAATATTGTTTTCCAAGATCCCTCATTTACAGTGGAAGCTTTCAGGACTTTTTCTTAAATAGTCTGTGGCTCCTTGGAGGCTCAGCAACTTTCTGGTTTCTTGCATTTTTGCTTGGTCATGGAAGTTCTAGATTATATCTGTCATTTCTTGGATTTTTCCTTCTATGATTTCTTTAGGGAGATGATTGGTGGATTTTCTTTCTGTTCATTTTCCATCTCTAGTTCACATAAGTTTGCTTTATTTCAATTTTAACATATGTTGAAATATAACATCCATATATTATTTAATTACGATTTTCTGTATGTCCAATAATTGTTAATTTTCCTTTTTTTGAACAGTTTTCTAGTTTTTTAAATTAAATGTCAATTTTTTAATATTTTAATCTTTTAATTTGGTTCTAATTTCTTGATCTCTCAAGGAATCATTAATTGCTGTTTGATTTGTTCTAGTATTCAGATATAATTCATTAGGTAACTAAGTTATTTATTCTCTTTTTAATTCTTTTTTTCCAAACTCATTACTTTATTAAAAATGTTTTGCTTCATTTCTTCTAGGTGTTCATGCAGTCCTTATCAACATATATTTTTTCCCTCTCTGATCTATATTTTAATTTTTACAGAGGTACTATGCTCTTTAGGTTTGGATTTTTAGAAATCTTTCCATATAACTTTTTTTTAAAAAAAATATTGGCTTGTTTCTTTCTGTTTATGTTTATATCTTCAGATTTTGAATTGGGCTTTGTGCCAACACTTGTCCTTGCTCTTTGTCACTTAATTTTCTCCACTGACCTTCAACTTCAGACTTAGGATTCTCCGGATCATTGAAGCTCAGAGCAATTTATTTCTAAGACATCTATTGTGTTTTAAGACAGAATGTTAGGGACCTCAGAATCCCTTGATTCCCGGGTTGTCTTCTTTTTACCTCTGTAAATTATATTGGTTGCTGCTGCTCTTTGTAACTTCTAAGTTCCCCACAGTGGAGCTTTCTCATTACCCTAGATTTTCCCAGAGAAGCCCTGTCATCCTACTTTCTCAGGGTATAGAAACTTATAGGCTTCCACATCTCTGCCCTGTCTCTGACACCGGGTTAGCTGAGTTATGTGCTTTTTTTTTTAGTTTTGCTAGTAATGGTTGTGCTAGTTCTAGACAATTGTCTGCAGACTTCTAGATTATTTTTGTGTAGTGGTAGAGTGAAAGATGTCACTTATTATAGCTTCTTATTGGATTTCCTGATCGTTATTCACTCCTGTGTGAATTTCACCTTTTAGCTGGAATTGACACATATAAGCTCAGAAATTTACCTCAACTCAGGGAGTCATCTTTCTTGAAATCATCTGTAATACCAAAAAAAGGAAACATTGTGACTGCAGTGAGCTACATTATGCACTTTTTATTTTTATTTTTTGTAAAATTGTTTTGTTTGGACAGCTTGATTTCTCCAAAATTAAGGGAATGATGCTATTAAGTCAGTAAAGTTCACTAATCAAGAGGTTTAAATTTTTGCATCCAACATTAAAGAAGAGAATATTTTTGTTGAATATAAAATACACATGAAGAACTATTGATAGCCTATAATTTGTGGTAAAGCCTTTTTTCAAGCTACTAAATTGTTATTTCAATATTAAGAGGTATTTCATTAAACTCTAATGAAAATGAAGATTAAAATGTTCTCTTTAAAATTTTCCTTTCTCTTTGTAAATTAGATTCTGATGTTTGACTTTCTTATTATAATAACTTACAATTATGTAGTGCTATACAAAGCATTTTAAATTGTATTTGTTCTTAGAACAGTTATGTGAAGTAGAAAATAGAATATTAGAGTTGAAGATCCCGTAAGGATAACTTGATGTAACTCCTCCCCTCCCCACCCACTGTTCATTTTCTAGGTGAAGCAATTGAGGTTTGGAGCAATTAAGTTATTTTCCCGAGATGATGTACCTAGTAAGAAGTGCTAATATTGGAGCACTCACCTTCTTCTCAAGTCCTGGGTTGTTTCTATTTGACAATTCCTCTTCTCTTTTATAATGCTATCTTGAGCCAAATAGAATGTTAGTGCCAATGAAGGGGACAAACAAAATTAGGATGACAGAAGAATTGAAAAAAAGGGAAAAATAAATTACCTTGTACTTGTTGGTAGACCATCCATGTGTTTTGTTTTTTTTGTTAAACTCACAAGCAAGGTGATACAATTTTACTACTGCTTTCATCCTAGATCTATGCTGTCAGTTTGTTTCATGTGAGATTACATTTCTATTGGATTATTTGATCTGTGACTAACCCTTTTACTTCTAAGTAGACATCACTTTTGTCCTGTTTGCCCTTTTCATTGATGAAATCACTATCCTTAGAGGCAGAAACTGATTATGATCATTTCAACATTAATCTCACTCTTATTGTTGAATACATCACTCCCTTCTCATTTGCTCTTGTCCAACCTGCCTTTCTCTCTGGTAACAAATAAATGAGCCCAATGCATGAACCTCTAGTCAAAACATTAAGTGGCAATGAAAAATCTCTGATTTTAAGTTCATTATTCTCTCTGGAAACAGTGTCAGCACCTTTGTCTGAATGGCATTTGGGCAAATTTCCTATTACTCATTGTTAATTGTTATTGGAAAAAGCAATCTCATTTTCTCCATTTAAAGCTATTTATGGAAGTTGAAACCCACTTACTAATGAAAGTCTCTCCTACTTTAGTAACATAGAATGGACACTTGACATATATATTAAGTCTGAATACAACAAGGCTCATGTACCACCATTCATTTTTTTCATATCTTCCATAAGAAGTCTTCTCTGAGTAAATGAATCATACACAAAATAACTAAGGTGACCGAGATCCTTTATCTTTTCTACTATAGTGAAAAGTCACAAAGGCCTCATTTGACTGTCTTTCACACACATATTAAGATAGAATAAATAGGTAAATCATAGATTATAAGACATTAATAAAAAACTGTGCAAAGCACTATGCTAAAAACTAGACACAGAAATATAAATAAGCAAGGCAGTCCCTTCCTTCAATGGGAGAACACAATACATAAAGGAATGCTAAAAAGGTGGGGGAACAAGTATTTAGGTGCAATGCATGGGGATACCTGAAAAGTAGTTTGGAGTCCCAGGGCAGAAAAAGATAAGAGCAAAGAGACTAAGGGACAGAGTTCAAGACTCTTCTAAAAGAGAGATGAAGATGATTGATGGCTAAAGAGAAAACAGTGCTTGTTCCAATCTTTGAAATAAGGAGCCAGTTTTAAACCCAATTCATATTTGACAAAAAGTCATTATAGATAAATGGCTAACATTCCCTTATTCTTCAGATTAACTCCACCTAGCATAAAAGAGTTGCTTAAAAATTGCCATTATTAGATTTTCTTATTAGATATAGTGAATAAAATTTTAGGGAAATGACATTGACTTAAGCCTTGGTGAATCGTCAAATGAAACTTTACTTACGAGCCAGAACATAATGAAAACTACTTAGCTTTCCTTTCAAAAGTGGAGAAAAGAGACAATTTCCAGGAGCCAAGATGGTAGAGTAAGCAGAAAATCACCACAACTCTCTCATATTCACCTCCAAATAACCATAAAATAACACCCCAGGCAAATCCTGGAAAAAAGCAGAACCAACAAAAAGACAGGGTGAAACAATCTTTGAGCCCGAGAAACTTGGAAGATCAACAGGAAAGGTCTGACTCATGGAGCTAAAAGAGGAGCACAGTCCAGGATAGGAAGTGTCCAAGCAAGCTGGCAGCACACCTCACATCAGCAAACCAGCTGTAGATCTTGAACCTCAGTGTGGTGGAGCAGGCAAAAATCAACACCAAGACTCTCCACATGCCTCAGCATAGCCAGGGGACTGAACAGATCCCAACTCTGAGAACTTCCTCATGCTTCTGTGTAGCCCTGGACAAAAAAGGCAGCCTCTAGGGCCAGATCTCTACTTGCTACAATGTAGTCCTGGGCAAACAGGTAAATGCTAAACTTATGGGTGTCCAAGCAAACAGGTAGCTACCAGAACTGGGCCCATGTGTGTCACATGCTCCAGCATAGCCATGTAGCCAGCAACAGCCAGACCTCCAAGTGAGTCAGTGAATCTCCAGGGGAAACACAGAAACACCCTACCAGCCTCAGTATATGCGATAACCACCACTAGGACCTTGGCTTAGTACCAGGTGAGCTGCTAGACCCCTACAGCTTCCAGCGGCACCAGCTACCCAGAACCCCACACCCTCAACATATGAAATATGAGGATTCCCTGTGGGCCTCAGGGCAACATCAGTACAGAGCAACATAAACAGCTGGCACCTGTAGCTCCCAAGGTCTGAGATGGTACCCCTCCCACCTTGGGAGTAAACCTCAAATTTAAAAGAAGGGGAAAACACCAAAAAAGATGAGCAAAAAACAATATGACCAAGTGAATTTATTATGGTGACAGGGAAGATCAAGAAACAGACTCAGAAGAGGACAACAATGTCGAAACACCTATGGTCAAAACCGCAAAGAAAAATGGGAAGTGGTCTTAAGCCATGAAAGACTCATGGAAAAGCTCAAAAAAGAGCTTAAAATTCATATAAGAGAATTAGAAAAAAATGGGGGAAAGAAATGAGAGTGATGCAAGAGAATTGTGAAAAAATAGTCAGCAGCTTGGAAAACTGCTTAAAATGTAAAATTGGCCAAATGGAAAAGGAGATACAAAAATCTATTGAAGAAAACAACTCCTTAAAGCATAAAACTGGGCTCAAGTATTGCCTTAGATCTAAACATCTTATCTGTGTGTCCCTCTGAAAGTTACTTAAATTCTCATTGGCCCAGGCATTGCTCTAAATTTTTCAGTTGCAGAGAAGGTGCCACCTGTATTGGTACAGAGTAGTTCCTCACTTGGGAAATCATTGAACTAATGGAATTACAGGTGCAGTCCTTAACTTCTTCTTTTCCTTTAATGTATCTTAACTAGAAATTGTGTGGTCTTTCCCTGAAATCTCAAGTTACCATTGTTGAAAAGTGAATTAGAATCTAAACACAGATGCCTCTCAATATGTGAGATGATATTACTCAGAGAATTGAGTATAAAGCAAATTTTTTAAGGTAATGAAACTTCATTTTCCCAATGTTATAACAAATTGCTATGAAATGGAAATTATTTCTATAGAAAATGACCCTGTAGGCCAGATTTCTGATATGGGGTAAAGAGATTGGGGCTTAGCTAAATAGCACATTGCGTATTATTATACCTTAGTAATTGTAGATGGCAGGATTCCATCCCCACTATTAATTTCCTTCTTTGCCCTTTAGCAAATCTTTTAAAACAAATGTTTTCATTGATGATAAAAATCTAATTGTCATTCTGGATGCTAAATTTTCTGACCTTCCGTAAGATTATCTAAACTGCAATTGAACTTGAGGGTAAGATGGGCTTCTTGACAAATCACAACTTCCAGATATCACGATAATGGAGTCTGATCACATGGGTTCGTAATCAGGATAATATGTCACCTGAAGATATGAACCATCAAATGAGGAAAATACATATTGATTCTGTTCCTCTCTTAATAAAATAATTAAAATTAAATTTTCATATTTTAATTTAATTTCATATAAAAAATGTATAAGTTGTTTCCTGAGTGTTATTTCCATATTTCTGTATTTGAGATGTAACTTAACACTTTATAGAATCAGCCCCATGAATGATACCATGGGAGGAAAAATTGATTTGGAGTCCAACCTATTATTACCAGTGTGAACTTTAACATATCACTGTATTTCTTTGCAATTCATATTACTAATCAGTAAAATGAAGTAAAATGGGCAGCTAGATGGTGCGGTGGATAGAGTGCTGGGCCTCAAGTTAGGAAGACTCACCTTCCTGAGTTCAAATCTGGCCTCAGACACTTACTATCTGTGTGAGCCTGGGCAAGTCACTTTAACCCTGTTTGCCTCAGTTTCCTCATCTGTAAAATAAGCTGGAAAAGGAAATTGCAAACCACTCCAATATCTTTGCCAAGAATAGTCCAAATAGGTTCATGAAGAGTCAGCTATGATTGAAACAACTGAACAACAAAAAATTGAAGGAGTTGGATTAGCTGGTCTTTAAAGTCCCTTAATTTATGACACCGTGATACTAGAGTTATCTTTGAACGATAACAGATCACATAACAAAAAGTAAAAGTAACATTAGATTATGATGTGTCAGGTCAAGAAGTGTGATTTGCTGAACCTACCTGTTGTTAATACAGGTGGTCCCTTCAAAAGTCTCTTCCATTCAGAATGATATTCAGGGTAAAGTGAATTGGATTGCATGATGTGTACATTTAGTATTCCAATGAGAGGTTCACATTAATGTCTATAACCTTCCAAAAGTATTATCATCATGCCATAATGACCATCAATTAACCTTTTTCCTCTGTTCCAATAACTTCTGACTACAAGATTCTGAGTTTTTCTACTCTCACATAAGTTTGCATTGTGTTATGGACTTCATGCCAAGGACAAAGATTCTGACGGTGTCTCTTTACTCTTTTATCATTACTAAAAAATAGGTCACCTGTTCCATGCCTAGCAATCTTCCCACAGGGCCAACCTTTGGCAGAGCTGAGAAGAATGGGACATTATCCACTATTCCATCTGAAAAGTTGGAATATGTTATAAAAAAGAATGAAAATTTCTTTCTGAACTATAGTTGACATTTTAAATAATCTTGACCTCTGTCTGTGATGAGTTTAGGTTTGGGTTATCCTCATTAAGTGGGTTAACTAAGCTGGCAAATGGCTGCAGAACCTAACAAGTATAAATATTAGAATCTAAGATTTAGAAACTGCAGGGATTAAAATTTAACTCAATAACTCTTTGAAGTAGAATGAGAAATGGACCCTATTCTTTCTGATATACTCTGAAAATGGGAAAATACATATGGAAATTTTCCAAAGTTAATGACAACCATAGATAAAATGTTTCAAAGTCTAGATGATAGATAATAGCTCATAAACTGAATCACTTTCAGTTAAGAACCTAAAACAATAAAGGAAAATTCAGCCCTAATTGTCATTTGCAACAAGAATTTAAAAATAGCCTATAATAAAAATTTGCGTGATCTAGCAGCTATGATTTCATGTGGCAGGTATACAGTAAAACCACATATTACTCTGTACATTACTCTGTAATGTACTGAAGTTCATTTTTCAAGGCTATGTTAAGACTATGTAATAACCACCTGAAAATAAACACTTCAGAATGAAGTACGAGGTGTCCCCTACTATGTCATTGTTTGGATAATACTGGTTAGAATTATTATTTGATTCCAACATCCGTATGTTTTATTTCAGAGATTTTGGAGTGAATAGTACAAGGAAGAGGAAGTAAGTGGTGAGTAAAAGTTTTTTTTTTTTTAGAAAACATATCATATAATACATTTGATAATATTTGAAATAACTTTGAAATATGTATTGAAAGTTGTAATTAATATTTGGAATGTATTTGATGGTAGGTATTTTCTTTATTCTGTGCAAATGCAATTTATACACAAATAATTACTGGAAGATAGTAGTATTTTAATTTGAAATAAAGTTCTCATGCTACTATCAACTGATGGAGCTTGATCTATCAAGGTATTTAAAAATTCCAGTCTTCTTAGGGTTATGAATAGCTATAATGCAGCATATTGGCAGGGGAAGGAATATGGAAAGTCATATAGGAGAGAAGTGTTTCTTCTAGGCAGAGCACAGAACACCTTAAAAGCATGTTCTTTGGATGAGCCAAGGAATTAATTTTTCTAACTGGAGTTGAGAAAAGGATTATGGATTTAGAGCTCAAAGTAATCTTGGAGGCTTTTTCATTTTCTAGATGAGGAAATGGAGGAGACAGAGAGGCATTAAGTGAATTGCCTAAGATTACACAGGTAAGAACTGACAGAGGCAGAATTTGAACCCAAATACTTTTACTCCTCTTTCCAATGTACTCCTCTGAAGGTGAATAGTAGGATTATCCAGTTACGTAGGGCTTTAAAAACTGTAATTAGGATTTAAAATTCAGTTTGATTTAAATTAGAAATTGCTAAATTGTTAGAAGGAACTTTATTATGTACTGCAGCTACAGACACATATTTTGATAATATTTTACTTTTACAAATACCTAAGGACATGTTCTCCAGCTGTGCCTTCAATGATCATTTCATTCTTTGGTCCAATTTTTGAAGTTGAATTTTTTAACTAACTAATTTGTTTTCAGTTTTTAACATTCACTTTCATAGGTTTTAAATTTTCCCCACCCCTCCCCTTCCCTCCCCAATACTGCATGCAACCTGATGTGGGCTATACACGTACATTCCTATTAAGCACATTTTCACATTTGTCATGTTGCATAGAAGAATTACAAGAATGGGAGAAACCATGAGGAAGAAAACAAACAAAAACAAAAACAAAAACAAAAAAACCAAAAGAGAAAATAGTCTGCTTTACTCTGCATCATGACTCCATAGTTCTTTCTCTGGATTTGGATGGCATTTTCCATCATGAGTCCTTTGGAAAAGTTTTAGGTCCTTGTTTTGCTGAGAAGGGCTAAGTCCACCAAGATTAGTCCTTGTACACTGTGGCTATTACTGTATACAATGTTCTGGTTCTGCTCGCTTCACCCAGAATCATTTCATATAAGTTTTTCCAGGTTTTTCTGAAGTCTACCTGTTCATCATTTTTTATAGCAAAATAGTTTTCCAGTACATTCATATACCACAACTTGTTCAGCCATTCCCCAATTGATGGGCCTCCCCTCAATTTCTAGTTCTTGGCTAACACAAAACAAGCTGCTATAAATAATTTTGTACGTGTGGGTCCTTTCCCCACTTTTATGATCTCTTTAGGATACAGTCCTTGGAGTGGTATCACTGGGTCAAAGGGTATGCACATTTTTATAGCCCTTTGGGCATAGTTCCCAATTGCTCCCCAGAATGGTTGGATTAGTTCACAGCTTCACCAACAACGAATTAGTGTTCCATCTTTCCCATATCTTCTCCAACATTTCTCATTTTTTTGTTTTGTCATGTTAGCCAATCTGATAAGTACCTCAGAGTTGTTTTGATTTGCGTCTCTCTAATCAATAGTGATTTTAAACATTTTTTCATATAACCACAGATAGTTTTAATTTCTTCCTCTGAAAATTGCCTGTTCACATCCTTTGACCATTTATCAATTGAGGAATGACTTCTATTCTTGTAAATTTGACTCAGTTCTCTATATATTTTAGAAATGAGGCCTTTTTCAGACACACTAGTTGTAAAAATTATTTCCCAGTTTTCTGCTTTCATCCTAATCTTAGTTGCATTGGCTTTGTTTGTGCAAAAACATTTCAATTTAATGTAATCAAAATTATCCATTTTGCATTTCATAATATTCTCTTTCTTTTGTTTGGTCATAAATTCTTTGTTTCTCCATAAATCCGGCAGGTAAACTATTCCTTGCTCTCCCAGTTCACGAATTCTATCAGGCTTTATATCTAAATTATATACCCATTTTGACTTTATTTTGTTATAGGGTGCCAGATGTTGGTCTATGCCCAGTTTCTGCCATACTATTTTCCAGTTTTCCCAGCAGTTTTTGTCAAATAGTGAGTTCTTATCCCAGAAACTGAGGTCTTTGGGTTTATTAAACAGTAGATTGCTATAATCATTGACTGCTGTGTCTTATGTAAAAGTTGAAATGTTTTGGAAAAATACTGCTTTGCTATTACCTTTTTATTCTCCTAAAATGTGTTGCTTGGCTTTGTCCAATTTGAAATGTTTTAGAATCACAATGGTGATTATTTTCACTCATTTCCTTCTAAGAAATACATTTGTTTTTGACATGCTGATGACCTGGAACAATCAGTTTGCCTCCTTCCTAAACAAAAATTGTTAATGTTACAAAAAAAAGCTTTACCACATATTATGCATTTATGGATAAATTCCTGGAGTGGTGTAATATGCACAATTGCAGTAATTTGTAAAACTGAAATTACATTGCGCTCAAAAAGCTCAAAATACCATTTAAAATGTAATTTCATAGTGTGACTTTTTACTCATCCACCTGTTTACCTTACTTTTATGATGTCTGTTGAAAACTAAAATAGAGATTGACATAACTTTTTTCTTAGAAATAAACTTGTTCATATATGCTTTTATGTGCTTATGGCAGCATGTTTTTGTATGTTCATGTCTGTGTGTGTGTTTATATTTCTTTGGAGGCAGGCACTATGTTATCATTTTTATAAGAACTTTTCACTAAGACTTTTTTAAAATTTCCAAAAAATAATCATTGGGAAACTGAGTATCTTTAAAAAGTAAAATTAATATTAATGCTTTCATTTGAATGAAATGAAATTTTACAAAAACTGCTTATGAAAATAGCAGCTTATCTTTGTGTGGTGAAGTGATGGAAAGAGCATTGGAAAATGATTTTAAAATGTCTTGAGTTCAAATACAGCTTCAGAAACTTAGTAGCAATGTAACCTTAACAAATCCCTTAATATCCTTGGGCCTCATTTTCTTTACTTGTAAAATAAGGAGTTGTGTTTGAAGGCCTCTAAGGTACCAACTCTAAATCTATGTAATTTTATGATCCTATGCTATTTGTGATTATTTTCTTACAGGACAAAAATACTAAAGAACTGCTTTGGGGAAAATATATTTCTGGGAGTCCAGGTATAGATTAGTGCTTATCTGGACTGTTTCAGAAATGATGACCTATTTTCTTCTCCTTGGTGCCACCAGCATTCACCATTCCCACAAGAGGATTTGAATCTCCCAAACACCACCAATAGGATTCCTCACAGAAATGCTTGGCTGGATGTGAAAAAAATTACCTTTTCTTTGGTTCAATTGAAAAAAGAGGCAGCTAGAATCTTTATGCAGAGATTAAGAAGAAAATGGAAAAAAAAATCAAAATAAGGAAGGAAAGCATGAATTCTTTGAGTTTGCAATTGCACAGAGATTAGATATTTTCACCTTAGCTCTCTTTAGTTAGATCAAGTGGAATCTAGTAAAACTCTCTTTCCTTTTCTATTCTTATTATCATTCTAGTCTCCCTGTTTACAGGAAAATGTATTTGTGGAGTGGGAGAAAAAACAGAACCATGGCCATTTAATGAGGTTCAGTAACATTAAGTAGAGATAAAAAGGGAGAATAGGGAATCTATCAATCAACCAATTGAGCAGTATTTCAACAGACATTTATTAAGGGCCTATTATGTTAGAGGAACTCTTCTAGTTTCTATTGAAACAAAGGTGAAAAAAATGCCCTTAAGGGGCTTACATTGTATGGCATAGGGTAGATAGGTAGAGATGGTGGTGATGTTCAAATCTCTCTCTCTCTCTAAATATATATATACACATATGTGTGTGTGTATACATATATGCATGTGCAAAGCTAGACATATACACAAACAAATTTGGCATGTATATGTGTGTGCATTCACAACCACAGGATTTGAACTTATCTTTTTTATTTACAGTCCAGACCTCTCTCTACCACTTACAGATAGCTGATGTTTCCTTAAAGTGTATTTATTTCATTTTATTCAAATGAATGTGTTCATGTTTATTCTATTTCTTAAAGATATTTAATTCTTCAAATATTGACTGTGTAAATTTAAAAAATCTTACCCAAAAAATCATTTCCTTATCAATCATTCAATGTATCTATCCATCATACATCACATTTCTTTTCCCTTTCTTTATCTCTTTTTGTATACAGACCTAGAAATGGCACTGCTAGGTCAAAGGATATTTATGGCTTTGTAGACCTTTGGGCATAATTCCAAATTGCTGTAAAGAAGGGCTGAATCATTTCACAACTTCACCAATAATACATTAATGTCTCATTTTTCCCATATCCCCTCCATCATCTGTTATTCTCCTTTTCTGTCCTAATAGGCAATCTAATAGGTTTGAAGTAGTACCTAAGAATTGTTTCAATTTGCATTCCTCCAATCAATAGTGATTTAGAACACCTTCTCATATGGCTATAGATAGTTTTGATTACTTCATCTGAAAAATACTCATATCTCCTGCTCATTTATCAATTGGGGAATGGCTATTATTTTTATAAATTTGACTTAGTTCTCTACATATTTGAGAAATGAGGCTATTATCAGATAAACTTGATTGAAATTGTTTTCACAGTTATGATTGCTACATGTATTTCCTTCCATCTTATCCCCCCACTCTGTTCTCTCTCTCCTTTACCCTATATCCCCTAAAAACATGTTTTGCTTCTGACTATTGTCCATTCTACCACCCTCTCTATTATCTGCTTCCCCTCTTACTTTTCTGTGGGGTAAGTAAGATAGATTTCTATACCCAATTGAAGGTGTATGTGTAACAACAATGTTGCTTGCCACTGTTGTGGCTCTGTAAGACCAACAACACCAGCACACAGAAGAGCTGCCAGCACAAGTTCTTTGATCTGCTTTTCTAAGGAAAGCAACTTTAAAGGATTAACAATCTCACTTTAATCAAACATACATATATATCATTCACTTAGTTCAGGGGGAAAAGCCAGCACTCTGAACTTCAGAGCAAATACAAACAGAAATTACAAACATACATTATATAAACAGAGCAAATAACACAAACCAATCTATCCATAGCAATACATAGTTACCAGAGAAGCACAAGCATCTGGGTTTTTCCAAAGCTGGGGGGGAAGGGCTCCTTAACAATGGCTACCCAGAGTCTCACCTGGTGAAATCACACAACACTCTTCCAGTGAATGAGAGCCCCAAACAAAACACTAATCTCTAAGTTCATATACCCTTCTTAGGGCCCCAAGGCTTCACACCTAACCAGCAAAGAGCGTGGGCCTGGGGCTTAGCACCTAGCAAGACTTAATCAAAGACACTTGATTACTTTAGCATTCTAAAACAGAAAATAGTTAAAAAAAAAGCCCCACCTTGCTTAACATTATGGGTATGTTATTCCTTCTTTGAGCCAATTCTGATGAGAGTAAGTTTCACTCACTTCCCCTCACCTCCCCTATCTTCCCCTTCACTTTAAAAGTTTTTCTTGCCTCTTTCAGGCAAGAATAGGGATAGGATAATTTACCCTATTTTACTTCTCCCTTTCTCTTTCTCCTAGTATATTCCTCTATCACCTAGGATATTCCTCCATCATCTATATTTCCCTTCATATTCAACTCACTTCTGTGCCCTCTGTCTATGTATACTCATAGCTCCCCTAATAATCAGCTGCAAATATCATCTTCCCATATAAGAATGTAAACAGTTTACCTTTTTTAAGTTCCTTATAGTTTCCTTCTCGTATTGACCTTTTTATGCTTCTCTTGATCCTTCTATTTGAAAGTCAAATTTCCTATTTTGCTCAGGTCTTTTTATCGAGAATGCTTGAAAGTCTTCTATTTCATTGAATATCCATTATTTCCTCTGGAAGATTATACTCCCTTTTGCTGGGTAGGTGATTCTTGATCGTAATCCTAACTCCTCTGCCCTCTGTAAATCTTGCGTTATCCTGAGTGTGGCTCCATAATACTTGAATTGTTTCTTTCTGGCTTCTTGTAATATTGTCTCCTTGATCTTTTTCTTGGATTGCTTCATCTGAAAACTGATCATATCTTTTGATCATTTATCAGCTGCAGAATGACTCTCATTATAAATTGGACTTAGTCCTCTATGTGTTTGAGAAATGAGACCTTTATTAGAGAAATTTGTTTCAAATATTTTTCACAGTATTGCTAACTGTATTTCCCTCCACCCTATTCCCGCTGCCCTGTTTATTCTATTCTCTTTCTTCTTTCATCCTGTCCCTTTTCAAAGGTGTTTTGCTTCTGACTACCGCCTCCTCCAATCTTTCTTCATTTCTATCACACCCCTGCCCTTCTCTTATTCCCTTCCCCTCCTACTTTCCTGTAGAGCAAGTAAGATAAATTTTTATACCCAATTGAGTGTGTATTTTATTCCTTCTTTGAGCCAATTCTGATGAGAGTAAGGCACACTCATTACCCCTTCTGCCTCCATCTTCCCCTCTACTGCAAAAAATTATTTCCCCCCTCTTTTATGTGAGATAATTTACCCCATTCTACCTCTCACTTTCTCTTTCTCCTAGTACATTACTCTCTTGCCCCTTAATACATATATATTTTAGGTATCATCCCTTCATGTTCAACTCACATCTGTGCCTTCTATCTATATATGCTTCTTCTAGATACCCTAATAATGAGAAAGATCTTATGAGTTACAAATGTCATCTGCCCATGAATGAACATAAATAGTTTAACCTTATTACATACCTTCTGGTTTCCTTTTCCTGTGACCTTTTTATGCTTCTCTTGAGTCTTGTATTTGAAAGTCAAATGTTCTATTCAGCTCTGGTCTTTTCACTGAGAAAGCTTGAAAGTCCTCTATTTTATTGAAAATCCTTATTTTGTCTTGGAGCATGATACCCAATTTTGCTGGGTAGGTAATTTTTGGTTTTGATCCTAGGTCCTTTGACCTCCAGAATATCGTATTCCAAGCCCTTTGATCTCTCAATGTAGAAGCTGCTAGATCTTGTGTTATTCTGATTGTGTTTCCACAATACTCAAATTGTTTCTTTCTGGCTGCTTACAGTATTTTCTCCTTGATCTGGGAGCCCTGGAATTTGGCTAAAATATTCCTGGGAATTTTCATTTTGGGATCTCTTTCAGAAGGTGCTATGTGGATTCCTTTCAATTTCTATTTTGCCCTCCAGTTCTAGAATATCAGGGCAGTTTTCCTTGATATTTTCTTGAAATATGATGTCTAATCTCTTTTTTGATCATGACTTTCAGGTAGTCCAATAATTTTTAAATTATCTCTCCTGTATCTATTTTCTGGGTTCGTTGGTTTTCCAATGAAATATTTCACATCATATTCATTTTTTAATTGTTTCTTGGTTTCTCACTAAGTCATTAATTTCCATTTGCTCCATTCTAATTTTTAAGGAATTATTTTCTCAGTGAGCTTTTGGAGCTCCTTTTATGTTTGGCCAATTCTGCTTTTTAAGGCATTCTTCTCCTTCTTGGGTTTTTGAAACTTTTTTACTATTTTGCCTAGTGTGTTTTTTAGGGTGTGAATTTCTTCAGTTTGTGTGTGTGTCCTTTACCAAGTTGTTGACTTGTTTTTCATGATTTTCTTGTATCAGTCTCATTTTTTTTTGTTTCCAGTTTTTCCTCTACCTCTCTTACTTCTTTTTCAAAATCCTTTTTGAGCTCTTCAGTGGTCTGAGACAAATTTATATTTTCCTTGGAGTCTTTGGATGTAAGAGCTTTGATATTGTTGTCTTCTGAGTGTGTGTCTTGATCTTCCTTGTCACCACAGTAACTTTCTATAGACGAAGTTATTTTTGCCCATTGTTTGCTCATCTTCCTAGCTTATTAGTTGAGTTTTAAGTCTTCATTAAAGTAGGGCTCTGCTTCCAGGTTGGAGGATGTACTGTCCCAAATTTCAAGGATTTTGTGCAGTTGTTTTCAGAGATAATTCTAGGGACCTGTAAGTTTTCATTTCTTCCAAGGTGGTATAATCTAAGGAGAGGTGTTTACTCCTCTCCTGGCCTGTTCTCTGTTCTGCGAGTGACCACAGCCACTCTTTGCTGCCTTGGAACTGTGGTGAAAATGCCCCCCTCCACTCTGGCTGTAAGCTCTGCTACACTTGTGTTCCTCTTGGTCTGGGATGCCACCAGAACTGTGGCCTGGATCTGAGTATGGAAAAAGCAACAGAGCTCACCCTCATTATTGAATAAAAAAAGATACCTCTAATTTCCTTCTGACCAGTTGTTTGACCTCTTGACCATTTGTGGACTGAGAGCTCTGGAAATATCCACTGCCCTTGCCACTGCCCCTGCCACTGCCACTGTCATTGCCTCTGCTGATTCAATTACTCCCAAGGCCTGCTCCTGGTTTGCTTTGAAGGACTGTGCTTCCATGGCTTGTGCTTGACTGTGCTGCACTCTCACCCTGGTGTGACAGAACTTTCCTCCTGACCTTCTAAATTGTCTTTGGCATTTGTGGGCTGAGAGGTCTGGAAACCATCACTGCTGCCAGTAATTCAGTTGCCCAGAATCTTCCTTCTGGTTTGCTGGGGTCTGACCAGCACTGGTCTCTGCTCCTCTTTCACCCTGATGTAACAGACCTTTTATGCTGACCTTCCAAGTTATCTTGGGCTGGAAATTTGAGTCATTCCCCAATTGATAGTCAAATGATATAAACAGGCAGTTTCCCAATGAAGAAATCAAAACAATTTATAATCATACAAAAGAGTACTCTAAATCAATATTGATTAGAGAAATGCAAATTAAGACAACTTTCAAATATTATTTTATACCAACCAGATTGGATAAAAAGATTGAAGGGGAAAATAAAAAAAAATTTGGAGGGGATGTGGAAAATTGGACACTCATTATTGGTGGAATTGTGATCTGGTCTAACCATTTCGGAGAGCAATCTGGAATTATGTAAAAAAAGTTATTAAACTACCCATACCCTTTGGCCCAGCAGTAGTGCTACTAGATCTCTTTCCAAAGATGATTAGGAAAAATGAAAAGGAACCTATATATTCTAATAATGTTTATAATAGCTCCCTTTGTGGTGGCAAAGAACTGGAAATTGCAGGGATGCTCATCGATTGGGTGATGGCTGAAGAAGTTGTGGTATATGATTATGATGGAATACTATTCTGCTATAAGAAATGATGAGCTCAATGATCTTAGAAAAACATGGAAAGACTTACAAGAAATAAGGAAGAGTGAAATGAACACAATGAAGAGAACATTGTATGCAGTAACAGTAATATTGTTTTAGGAACAATTCTGAGAAAACAATTTATTCTGACTATTGTAAATACCCAAATTAATTGTAAAGGATGTATGAAGAAAGACACTATCTGCATTCTGAGAAAGAACTAATAATTAGAAGCACATATAGAATAATTTTACACATACATACATAAACACACATACACACATGCATACATACATACATGCATACATATATATGTATACACACACATATATCTATATCTCCATCTCTAGGGTGGGGGGGATGGGAAGAAAAAAGGGAGACAAATAAGTTTACAAGATTATTTTATTGCATTTTTGAAAGGAATAGTATGATTTAATAGTACATTTGCAGTTTCATGTGTAATCTTTTTCTTAATTGTACTACATTATGGAAATGCCTGCTTTATTCCATAAATTAAAAATAAAATATTTTTTTAAATGATCATTACATTAGTGTTGTAAAGTGAAACATGAAATGGGGTGATATATGCCCAGCAGTGGCCTTCATTACTTTCATTGAGAATGTCCCAACTGAATCCAAATAGCCGTAGGATTCCCCATAGTAAATGACCCCTTACTGATTCTCCTGCTTATGGATATTATTTTATTGACTATGTTAAACCCAAAAGCCTCCTCAATAAGATCTATTATCTTTCAAAAATTAGTCTAAAATTCAATGTGAAAACAACCTGATAAAAATATTTTAATAATACTGTCAGATATCTATTTTTCTAAATATATTTCACTCTATATGAAAAATTTTCACAATGATAACAGAAAATTCAATAGGGTAAATGTATATAATATAATTGCCTAAAATGCCCATTACAAATAGAAACTAGGGCAAATTTCTGATGATATTTTTCTTGTCTTGGGTCACCTAATGCCTCTTTTCAGTTGAAAACTTGTAAAACCACATGATCAGACTATTCCACTTACAGTCATTATAGAGCAAGACAAAGAACATTGTAATGCTAATGATAATATACCATATGTTTCCTCTCACACTTCTCAATTCTATTCTTTTCATGGAAGGTAGGAAGTATAGCGAAAGCTGATGTTAGAGACGTGTCCTGAAACTGTTACAGTTTACTATTAATACTGATGCTAACAGTATAGTTATATGATGCTTTCCACATGCTGTCTTTTGATCTTCATGTCAACCTTTGAAGTAGATCATAGAAGTATTTTCATCCCCAATTCATTGTTGAGAAGACTAAGTTTCCAATAAATCAGAGAATCCATAGATGAAGAAACTGAGGCACAGACAGTATAAGTGAGTTTAATAAAGCTTATATGTGCCATTTTTCTCATCAACAAACAGATGGATTGGACAAGATAATCATGAAGGTTCCTTCCAACTCCATTATTTTTGAAATTGATGACATATCTAACTTAGAATGAATTTAAATGTAAATTTTTGCCCAATGTGATTGTCAATTCCCAAACACTATTTACACAAGATCATTTGTACATGATTGGCCCTTCTTCATTTTGTGATTTTTACTTTAGCATAATGTCCTTTGAATTTTCATGCATTTTTATTCAGTGGAAGAATTTTGTTATACTTCCTAAAGATAAATGTCCCTGTGACTCCGATTCTTTTTCCCCTGAATCTATCTGTAGTTCAAACATAACATAGTCTCAGTGCTTCTAACAGCTTTTTAGTTACATTCAAATCTTTATTTAAAATAATTTTTATCAATTATTCAATTATTTTAATCATAATAGATACTCCCTTACAGACACTTAAAACAAATATTCCCTGAAAAATCAGTTAACTGATTAATGAGGAGAACACTGTTCTGGGGCAAATGTGTGTATGTCCTTAACTCTTTTCATAGAAGAAATGTATTCTAATGTTTGTCAATTTGAATCAACATAAATTTTTGCATTGAAATTAATTGTATCTTCTTTAGTGTAGCGTTCATGTGTGTTCTTTAAGTCATTCTGAATCATTTTTGTTTGTCTTTTTAAAATTCCATTTTCTTTGATTTACAGTGGTTAATAAACTCATAAATTTAGAGTTGGAAGAGACTTTAGTCTTATGTTGCACATAAGTACATTGAACCCCATAGAAATAAAATCTCTTGCCCAATGTCACTCAAATATTACAGTAGAGTTATGATTGGAACCTATGCCTTCTGACTCTTAATTCATCACTGTGCTGATTCATGCTGGGCAAAATCTACTAACATTTCTTTGAATTTTTCATGTTTGTCATATTTTGGGCACAATAATATTCAATTACATCTATTAATAACACTTTATTCAAAAATTTAGCAATTGTTGCTTTGGTTTTGACTTTTGCTGCTCAAATAAATTTGGCTACATATATTTTGGCATGTATTGTACATTTCTATCACTGAACTTCTTGGGCTCTATGCCTAGTAGTGGCACCTCTGGGTTAAAGATTAAACTTTAATATCTTTCTCCCAAAATATCAACTTATTTTCTAAAATGGGTAGACCAAATTAATGAATCTACTAACAGTAATATAACAATTGTATTTTCTGAAGGAACTTCTGGAAGCAAAGATGATATAGTAAGTGGCAAATCACTGCAACTCTCCCATATTAACCTCTAACCTATCATAAAATAATGCTCCTGGAACAGCAGAACCAGCAAAAATATGGGGTGAAACAAACAAATAAACAGATGTCAAATTTAAAAGAAAGGAAAAGGACTAAAAAATGAGAAAAAAATAATGACAAAATAATCTGACCATAGAAAGTTATTATGGTGACAGAGAGAATGAAGACACAAACTCAAAAAAGGACAACAATGTTAAAAGGTTAAAAAGAAAAATGGAAAGTGATATCAAACCTGGAAAGCACTTATGAAAGATCTCAAAAAGGAGCTTAAAATTCACATAATGGAGGTGGAAGAAAATCTGGAAAAGAAATGAGAATGATGCAAGAGAACTATGAATAAGAATAAGAATAGAATAAGAAAACAACTACTTAAAAAGTAGACTAGTCCAAATGGAAAAGAAAGTGTAAAAGGTAATTGAGGAAAACAATACCTTGAAAATTAGAATTGGGCAAGTGGAAGCTAATGACTTTCATGAAACATCATGAGTAAATCCAAAAAATTTCAAAAGAATGAATTATATAGTTGTATTATCATAAACATCTGAAGTGCAACTACTCCATGACTAGAGTTGTCTTGAAGAGAGGTGTAATAGTTTAAAAAATGCATTTACCCCACAACCAGTCAAACTGGTGAGAAATCTTTTATGAAAACAGACAAGATGATCCTCATATGAAAGATAGATAGTCCTCTTTTAGCATGACCACACTCAAATTCAGTCTAGCCTGGTAAGAATTATTAGAGCTAAGCACTGACCTAACATTCCAAAAAAGACAATTTCATGTAAAAAAATAAAAAGCATTGAAGAGCACTTTGCAGGGGGATTCACTATGGTTATCATCTAAAATAATTGGATCACAAATTGGCAGTACATCTTTCTGTGGTTAGTTTTGTTGTAGCAATAAATATTTAAAGGCTATAAACATTAAGCATTTATATATTCCAGGCACTTCACTACATGCTGGGGATGCAAAGAAAAGCAAAATTCAGTACCTATCTTCAAGGAGCTCACAATCTAATCAGTGAGGATAACACGTGAAAAAGAAATTGAAAATTAGAGGGATTAAGGTGTTAGGGTGAGAGGAGCAGTTGCTCCGGATATCCTCCTTAAATAGAGCAACCAGGGAGATCTCCAATACTTACTCTTTCCAATCAAAAGGAGATAGGGGGCCCAGAGGCAAGGTATACTGAGGAGGTATGAGTTTCAGAGTTGGTGTCACCTTGAAGCATGATGAGTTTCTAAAGATCATGAAGTTCAGGACAGCATCCATGTACAACAGAATTTATGTTTTTGATATAGAGGCATACTCAAAAATATTTAATAATCATCAATTGAAGTACATGTGAAATGCTTTTCTAGGTATTCTATATCTTTTATGAATGTTTTTGCATGTGACTGGATATTCATAGATAAGAAAGGGCACTCTCCTATGGTAGAAATTGCTAATAATGATGAATGAGCATAAAAAATAATCCATCAACAAACATAACTGTCAACCATGTTCCAGGCATTGTATTAAATGAAACTAATTTATATTGAAATAGTTTGTGAATAGCTTACAAAATCTCAAATGATTTTACATGTCTCACAAATTAGAGAACCATAATTGTCACAAAGTTAAAATATATT
This sequence comes from Trichosurus vulpecula, assembly GCF_011100635.1. Lineage (NCBI taxonomy): Eukaryota > Metazoa > Chordata > Mammalia > Diprotodontia > Phalangeridae > Trichosurus > Trichosurus vulpecula. The sequence continues at coordinate 164,663,265 of NC_050579.1, forward strand.
AACCCAATTTTATATAAAGATAAAATGCGGTTATATGGTAAAGTGGAAAAAAATTCCAAATACTGAATCAGAAGTGGGATCCTCAATTCAAATCCTGCTTCTCCCAACTGTATTTTGGTGTGGCATTTGGTATATCACTTAACCTCTTGGTTTTAAGTTCATTCACCCACAAAATAACAGGGCAGGCTTGACAGGCCTCTGAGATAGATACCTAGCTTTTTTATCTATGAACTAATAGGAAAAGAGGAAGACACACAGAGAAAGGGACAGACAGAGAAAGAGACAAAGAGAGAGAGACACAGAGAGAAAGAGAGAGAGACAGAGACAGACAGACACACACACACACACACACACACACACACATGCAGAGAGAGAGAGACAAAGATGGAGACAGAGACAGAGACAGAGAGACAGAGATCCATTTCCTCTAAATAATAATTGCACCAGATATGTTTTTATTTGCCCATAAAGTTCTACAACTTTGGGAAAATGTGTTGTTGTTATTTTTGTATGTACCAAGAAAGGAAAATAAAAACCATGCAAAGAAGTGACATAATATAATAGATACAGAGCTGGCCTCAAAATCATGAAGATCTGGGTTAAAATTCCAACTCTGACACTTACTAGATATAGAACCTTAGAAAATCACTTGGTTTTATGTTCCTCAGGCAATTCCTTAGGATTTATTTACTGTGGAATAGGTAGTTATGGAAGATTCCCCTGCTAAAAAAAAATCACAGTTCATTCTGGTAATTATTTTTATGATTGCTAGGAATTTTGCTTTTAAAATAAAACTGAAATATACAATTCTTCTATAAGGAAAAATTAAGATGCTAGGTGTGTTTTGCTCTACCCTGTCTTTAGAGATATATCATACTTCACCAAACTCCTAAAGTGTTAGAGGAGAGACACATTCAAAAGTACTGGCACAGTTTCATGAGATAGAAATTCATTTCAATTGCAATGAAAAGAGACTTCTCTCTGTCTGTATAATCTGCTTTCGGTTATTCATTTTCATTAGATTCTGCAACATGCTGATTGTCTCAATGGTATTGCCTCAACCAAGAAACAAACCATAGGGGAGAAAACAACATAAAAAAGCCTCTCTCCCCATCTGCTTCCAAGCCTCTCCATTATTACCAACTGTGTTCTAAATCACCTTGTGTCTGATGACATTAAATCAGGGAGAACAATCAATGGAGGGCTTGTCAGCACTCCCATAATGTGACTACTGTACTCTGTCTAGCCAGTTTATACTCTGTCACTTTCGATTTAAAGGGCATAGAGTATGGAACTCTTGATTTGGGGCAGCTTTTGGAAAGTATTTTCATTTTTCTAGACACTGGAAGCAAATTAGTTGAATAATAACGATTGTAACCTCGTATGTGTCAGACATTTTAGGAAAGGAAATGTTCTTCCTATTTGTTCCAAGATGCCTGCCCTTTCCTAACATCATTGGCATTCTCTTTCACGATATTCTTATGACAAAGGCAGCTCAAAATGTTTCTCTTGACAGCAGTTTGAAACTTGGCTTTCAACAGTTCAGCCTTGAGAAGCTAATCATTAGGCCTGTGGATGAATCACTGGTTTCCCTTTCTCTGATTTCCCAAATAAAATATGATTAGTTCTTTGTTATTTCTAGATAATTATTATACTTTGGAAGATCCATTATACTCCACCTAATAGGGCTCATGAACTTCTTCTAGGCCACTCTTCTACTTTTCTGACTATATGCAATGTACAGTTAAGTTAAATATTTATAGTTTTTAAAAAATTATTTGTATTAACACTTCACACATTTTTAACAGTCATATAAGTGGTAATATGCAGGGCTATGAAACAAGAAACCAGTTTTTAATAATAAAATAATAATAAAATATGTCTGTGTTTTCTTAATTCTCTCCTATTTCTACCTCACCACTTCCATCTCCTTTTGTTTCCTGCTCTCCTATCCTCTCCTCTCCTCTACTTTTGCCTCTTTTCCCCTGCTTTCTTCTCATCTTTTCTCTTCCCCCCTTTCTTCATCTCATCTATTTCCTTTTGTCTTTTTTTTTCTTTTTATTTGGTTTCCAACACTGATTCCATAGATGTTGGGAACTCTCAATGAGAAATTTTCCTTAGATCAGAACTATTCAGCAGCCTCTATACTTAGAAGTTGTGGGGAGAGCCAAGTTGGCAGATTATAGTCAACCCAGATGAACTCTCTCAATGCTTTCCCACAAATAACTTTAAAATAACACCTCAAATCAAATTTTGGTGTGGCAGAGACAAAAAAAGTTCAGGGTGAGACGTTTTTGCAGCCTAAGAAAAATTAGGAGGTCAGCAGAAGAATTTCGTGACACCTGGGTGGAGGCCTATCCTGAATCCACACATGTGGCAGCAGCATTAGGAGTCATAGCAACAGCATCCTGGGTGGTAAACAGGTCAGACAACTAGCCAGAAAAAGATTACTAGGAATACTCTGCTGGCACTATGTACCAATGTCACTTACTGCCAACTCTATTAACCCACTCATTTCTTGGTTGCAGTTTCAAGGCAGAGAATAGAGCTAGGAGTCAAAAGGGAGACCCTGGTCACAGGTCCAAGGCAACAAGAGTGCTAGTGATTGTGGCTGCAGGGGACTGAGTCCTTTCTGGCTCAAGACTAGAGTACTGACCAGGAGAGTAGTGTCCACACCTCTCCCTATATCACACCATCTAGGATGCATTAAAAGAAACTTGCAGTCCCCCAGAACTAACTCTGAAAACAGCATCATTAAAGTCTGAAGCTTGGAAAAGTGTCTCATTTCCAGGTGAGCAGAGCCCACCATAAGCAAAAAGTTAAAAGTCAAGAAATAGTCTGGGAAATTGAGCAAACAAAAATAACAACAAAGAATTTGACAATAAAAAGCTACTATGGTGTCAAGGAAGACCAAGGCATGAACTCAAAAGAAGAGAACAATGTAAAAACACCTAGAACTAAAGCCTCAAAGAAAAATGCTTATCGTACCCAAGCCCAACAAGAATTCCTAGAAGAGTTAAAAGAAAGAAAATTTGTTTGGAAGAACAAAAGTTCAAGAATATCAAAGGAACTAATTAAAAAATGTGAAAGAAGGAGGTTTAGCAGTACCAGATCTTAAACTATATTATAAGGCAGTAATTATGAAAAAGTATCTGCTGCTGGTTACAAAATAGAAAAGTCGATCTGTGTAACAGAGTAGATATACAATTTATAGCAGTAAATGGCTATACTAACCTTGTATTTCACAAGTGTAAAGACTTAAGTATTAGGAATAAGAATTCATCATTCAGTAAAAATTGCTGGAAAAACTAGAAAGCAGTCTGACAAAAATTGGGCATACACCAATATCTTACACTATGTGCCAAAATAATGTGAAAATGGACAAATGACCTAGATATAGAGATATTACAAGAAAATTGAAAGAAAGAAGCAAGGAACATATTACGCATCAGACTTAAGGATAAGTGAATGATTTATGAATAAACAAGGGATAGAAAGCAGTATGAGGTATGAAAAGGATAATTTTAGTTAGTTTAAATTAAAAAGTTTTTGTACAAATAAAACAAATGTAGCCAAGATCAGAAGGAAAGCAGGGATTTTAGGGAAAAATTAGGGAAAAATACAGACAGTTTCTCAGATAAATGTCTAATATCTTAAATATATAAGGAACTTTTCCAAAGCTATATGAATACAATTCCTTCTCCAATGCATAAATGATCAAGGATATTAACAAGTTATTTTCCAGTGAAGAAATCAACTCAATTTGTAGTAATATGAAAAATGTTCTAAATAATTATTGGTCAGAGAAATAAGCATTAAAAAAATCTTGAGATATAATTCTATACCCATTCAATTGGCTAAAATGATTGAAGGGGAAAGTGACAAATGTTGGAGAGTATGTGGAAAAATTGGAACACTAATTCTTTGTTGATGGAACTGTGAACTGATCCAACCATTTTGGAGAGCAATCTGAAATTATGCCCAAAGAGTTATTAAGCTGCCTATACCTTTTGACCCAGCTATACCACTATTAGGTCTGTTTCCAAAGATGATTAGGGAAAGAGTAAAAATAACCCATATGGTCTAAAATATTTATAGCTCTTCTCTTTGTGGTGGTAGGGAGGTGGAAATTTTAGGGATGCCCATCAATTGAGGTGTGGCTGAACAAGCTGTAGTATATGGTCATGATGGAATACTACTGTCTTACGAGCTCAATGATGTATAGACACCATCTCTATCCAGAGAAATAACTGATAATTAGAAGTATGTAGAGAATGATTTTACATATATTCATATATTTATGTCTAATGATAACCATCTCTAGGGTTGGAGGGGGAAGGAAGGAAAAAAGTTGTATGATTATTTAACTGATTTAATGGAATAGCAAGTTGTACATAACAGATTTGCAGTTTTATGTGAAATCATCTTTTTCTATGCTATTATTTTATGGAAATGTTTTATTTCTTAAGTTCAAAGTAAAATTTTAAAAAGGAATGAAAGAAAGAGGTAAGAGTAGTAGAGAAAACTTAGGAATAGAAATGAGAATGATACAAGAAAATTATGAAAAGAGAATTAACAACTTGCTAAAAGAGGCACAAAAATTAAAAACACCTTAAAAACAGAATTGGCCTAATTGGAAGAAGAAGAAGAAGAAGAAGAAGAAGAAGAAGAAGAAGAAGAAGAAGAAGAAGAAGAAGAAGAGGAAGAGGAAGAAGAGGAAGAGAAGAAGAAGAAGAAGAAAAGAGAAGAAGAAGAGAAGAGAAGAAGAAGAAGAAGAAGAAGAAGAAGAAGAAGAAGAAGAAGAGAGGAGGAGAGGAGAGAGGAAGGAGGAAGAGGAAGAGGAGGAGGAGGAGGAGGAGGAGGAGAAGGAAGAGGAGGAAGAGGAGAAGGAAGAGGAGGAAGAGGAAGAAGATGAAAAAGAAGAAAAAGAAAAAGGAAGAAGAAGAGGAAGAAGAAGAATTCACTGAAGAAAAGTATTTGTTAAAAGCAGAATTGGCCAAATGGAGAAAAGAAATGCAACAGCTCCCTGAAGAAAATAATTTCTTAAACTTAGAATTGAACAAATGGAAGCTAAGGAAAAGCATGATACATTAAAAAGAAATAAAGCAAAGTCAAAAGAATTTAAAAATAGAAGAAAGTGAGAAATATCTTATTGGGAAAACAACTGACCTGGGAAATAGATCAAGGAGAGATAACTTAAGAGTTATTTGATTTCCTATAAGCCATGATCTAAAAAAGAAATTAGACTTTATATTTCAAGAAATCAAGGAAAACTGCCATTATATTTAAAATTCAGAAGGCAATATAAAAATTGAAAGAATGTGCCAGTCACCTCCAGAAAGAGATCCAAAATGAAAACTATACCATGAATATCCAAGCCAGTTTCCAGAACTCTCAGGTCAAAATGCAAATACTTCAAGAAGTCAGAATAAAAAAAAATGTCATGATTCTGCAAGATTTAGTGACTTACATTTTAAGGAATGCAGGATTGGGAATAAGATATTCTTGAAGTGAAAGGAACTAGGATTACAATCAAGAATAACCTACCTAGCAAAATCAAGTTTAATTGTTCAGAGGGAAATGGATTTTTAATGAAATAGATTACTTTCAATCTTTCCTGATGAAAATCTCACAGCTGAATAGATAATTTGACATTCAAATACAAGACTTATGAGAAACATAAGTTATATCTGAAAGAGTAATCATAACAACCTTAATAAAGTTAAAATGTTTATATTCCTATACAGTAGGATTATACATGAAACCAAGAACTTTATCATTATTAGGTTAGTTCAAAGGAGTTTACATAGATAGAGATCAAGGGTGTGAGTCAATTGTGTTGGAATGTTTTCCAAAAAAATGAAGGGATAGGAAAGAGGGATGCACTGGTAGAAGGGGAATGGGAGAGGTAGAAAGGGCAAAATTTCCTCACATAAAAGAGGAATGTAATGAAGAGATTTTATAGTGCAGGGAAGGGGGATGATGGCAGGCAGAGATTTAGCATCTCATTGGGACTAGTTCAAAGAGGAAATACACAGATGAAGTTGTGTATACAAATGTTACTTACTTAATAGGGAAATAGGAGGTAAAGGGGAATAACAGAATGGTGGGAGCTGTTAAAAGGGAGGGCAAATTAAGGGAGACCTTGGTTAGAAGCAAAATAAACATTTGAAGAGGGACAAAGTTGAAAAAAAAGAGAGAAAGAAGAAACAGAAGTAAATGGAAAGAAAGATAAAACAGTAATTATAAGTGTGAATGTGAATGCTATGAGCTCACTCATAAAACCAAAAGGTATAGCAGAATGGATGAGAATCTAGAATCTAACAATATTTTGTTTGAAAGAAAGATACTTGAAACTGAAAGACACACATAGAGTTAAAATAAAAGGCTGGAGCAGAATCTAATGTGCTTCAGCAAAATTGAATAAGACACAGGTAGCAATCATGATCTCAGTCAAAGCAAAAGTAAAAATAGACCTAATTAAAAGGGATCATTAGAGAAACTACATTTTGCTAAAAGGTACCATAAACAATGAAGTAATATTAAAAATATATAGCAAGTTTCTCTGATAAAGGCCTTACTTCTCAAATATATACTGAGTATAGAACTGAACTGAATCAAATTTACAAAAATGAAAACCATCCCCTAATTGATAAATGATAAAAGGATATAAACAGGTAGTTTTCAGAAGAAAAAATAAAAGCTATCTTAACCATATAAAATGTTCTAAATTATTATTGATTAAGAGAGGCAATTTAAAGCAGCTCTGAGGCACCCTCTCACATCCATCAGAAATGACAATTTCTGGAAGACAGGAAGGAAAAATAGATATACTAATGAATTGTTGGTGGAGTAGTGACCTGCGCCAACCATTCTGGAGAACAATTTGGAACTATGTCCAAAGGGATATAAAGCTGTGCCTACCCTTTGACCCAGAAATACCACTATTACATCTGTATCCTAAAGGGATCAAAGCAAAAGGAAAAGAATGTGTGTGTGTGTGTGTGTGTGTGTGTGTGTGTGTGTGTGTGTGCATACATATGCTCTCAATAATGAAGCAGTGGTTTCAGAAAAAAAAAAACATGAGAAGAGCTCTACGAACTGATGCAAAGCGAAATGAGAAGAACCGGGATATCATTATGCACAGTAAAAAAAAATAATGTTGCAATCATGATCAACTGTGAAAGACTTGGCTACTCGGATCAATAAAACAATTCAAAACAATTCCAAAGGATGAAGGATGAAAAAAACATCCTACATACCTCCAGAGAGAGAACTGATAAGCTCTGATTAAAAACCAAAGTATAATTTTCTTACTTTATTTTTCTTGCTTTTTTTAAAAATAGGCTAACATGGAAATGTTCTACATGCTTTTACTTGTATAATGTTATCACGTTGCTTGCCTTCTCAAAAAAGGTGGGAGTGGGAAGGAGGGAGAGAATTTATAACTCAAAATTGAAAGAGAAAACATAGCTAGAAAATAAAGAAATAAGAAATTAAAAACAAATTTAAAAATGAAGGCCTCCACCAAGGGAATAAACAAAAAACAGTAACAAAAAAGAAAGTTGAATGTATCACTTCAAGGTTAGGTAACTTGCATGGAGTAATATATCTAACATGTATTGAAGACAAAATTCTATCCGAGTCATTCTGATTCAATTCAAAGGATAGCTCTATATTCACAATCCTTCATTATTATGACAGATGCACATTTTAGTGCTAGAAAATTCTTTTGTGTGCCATATGTTCCATTCATTTTTAGGACAAATTATATATATATTCAACACTCAAAGCCACTGGTGAAAAATATTAATTGGCCTTATAATTTTAAAATATAGGAATTTCAGTGATCAAACCTTGCCTAAAGGGAAGAAAACCCTTGGCATACTTACTGACCTTATTACTTTGTTTGACCTTACTTAAAAGGTATTTTTCTCCCCAGGGAAAATAAGCATAATTATCTTAATATTTCCTTATAGGTTATTCAAAACAGATTCCATGTTGTTAGTTCTCTGATCTTCCTCCAAGGCAATGATATACTCCCATACTATTCCCAACAGGATCAACTGTGATTAAAAATTACACATTTTCTGCTTTGTCTCTTATTTTCCTTATTATATGTTTCCAGAAAATCTTTTATTAGGAAATTTAAGTTCCTGGATTGTCGCCCTTCTTGAAGAAATCTGATTGACAGAGATAATCAAAACAATAATCTTTTTTCAGTGTTAATCAAATGAGACAATCTGTTCTAGAGATGTATGGATAACTCACATAGGAGAGAAAGTGTTCTTTCCAAAGTTAAAAGTTTCTGTTATGTCTGAAAAATAAATGAGACTGGGAAATCTACTCAGACAACATGAAATTACATATATTTATTTGTCTCATTGTCAAAGATTATGATTTTTTATTATAAAAGTGCTTTGAAATTTTTAAAAATTTATTTATTTTTAGTTTTCAGCATTCTCTTCCATAAGATTTTGAGTTCCATCTCTCCCCTCTGCCCACCCCAAGACAGCATTTAATTTGATATAGGTTCTACATATACATTCCTGTTGAACCTATTTTCACAATAGTCATATTGTAAAGAATAATTAGAACCAATGGGAGAAACCATGAGAAAGAAGAAATAAAGACAGAGGGAGGGAGAGAGAGAGAGACAGAGAGAGAGAGCAAATACTATGCTTCAATCTGCATTCAGACTCCATAGTTCTTTTAGTGGATGTGGACAGCATTTTCCAATTTTCCATCATGAGTCCTTTGGAGTTGTCTTGGATCCTTGCATTGCTCAGAAGAGGTAAGTCTACCAAAGTTAGCCATCACACATTGTGACTGTTATTGTGTACAATGTTCTCCTGGTTCTGCTCCCCTCACTCAACATCAGTTCATATTAAGTCTTCCCAAGTTTTTTCTGAAGTCTGCCTGCTCATCATTTTTAGTGCACAATAGTATTCCATTACACTCATACACCATAACTTGTTCAGTCATTCCCCCAACTGATGGGCATCCCCTCAATTTCCAATTCTTGGCCACCACAAAAGGAGCTGCTATAAATAATTTTGTACACGTGTGTCCTTTCCCACTTGTGTGATCTCTTTTGAGTACAGCCTTAGAAGGGGTATTGCTGGGTCAAAGGGTATGCAAATCTTTATAGCCCTTTGGGCATAGTTCCAAATTGCTCTCCAGAATGATTGGATCAGTTCACAGCTCCACCAACAATAAATTAATGTTCCAACTTTTCTACATCTTCTCCAACATTTATCATTTTCCTGTTTTGTCATGTTAGTCAATCTGATAAGTCTGATGTGGTAGCTCAGAGTTGTATTGATTTGCATTTCTCTAATCAATAGTGATTTTGAGCATTTTTTCATGTGATTGTAGATAGCTTTCATTTCTTCATCTGAAAAATTCTTGTTCATATCCTTTGACCATTTATCAATTGAGGAATTACTTCTATTCTTATAAATTTGACTCAATATTCTATGTATTTTAGAAATGAGGCCTTTATCAGAGATAATGGTTTTCTGCTTGCCTCTTAATCTTGGTTGCATTGGCTTTGTTTGTGCAAAAACTTTTCAATTTTAATGTAATCAAAATGATCCATTTTGCATTTCATAATGTTCTCTATCTCTTGTTTGGTCATAAATTCTTCACTTCTCCATAAATCTGGCAGGTAAACTATTCCTTGCTCTCCCTGTTCACTTATTGAATCAGCCTTTATATCTAAATTATGTACCCATTTTGACTTTATTTTCATATAGGGTGTAAGATATTGGTTTATGCCTAGTTTCTGCCATACTCTTTTCCAATTTTCCCAGTAGTTTTTGTCAAATAGTGAATTCTTTTCCCAGAAGCTGGAGTCTTTTAGTTTATTGAACAGTCGATTCTACAGTCAGTGACTACTACGTTTTGTGTACATAACTTATTCCACTGTTCCACCACTCTATTTCTTAGCCAGTACCAAGTAGTTTTGATGATTGATGCTTTATAATACAATTTAAGATCTGTTATGACTAGATCACCTTCCCTGGCATGACTTTTCATTAATTCCCTTGATATTCCAGACCTCTTGTTCTTCCAGATGAATTTTGTTATTATTTTTTCTAGCTCTATAAAATAAATTTTTGGTAGTTTGATTGGTATGGCACTGAATAAGTAAATTAATTTCGGCAGAATTGTCATTTTTATTGTGTTAGCTTGGCCTACATTTGAGCAACTGATGTTCTTCCAAGTATTGAAATATGGCTTTATTCATGTGAAAAATGTTTTGTAATTATGTTCATATAGTTCCTGGGTTTATTTTGGCAGGTAAAGTCCCAAATATTTTCTAATGTCTACAGTAACTTTAAATAGGAATTTCTCATTCTATCACTTGCTGTTGGGCTTTGTTAGTAATATACAGAAAAGCTAATGATTTGTGTGGGTTTATTTTACTATCTTGCAACTTTACTAAACTTGTTTATTATTTCAAGTACATTTTTACTTGATTCTCTAGGATTCTGTGTGTATATTATCATATCATTTGCAAAGAGTGATATCTTCATTTTTTCTTTGCCTATTCTAACTTCTTCAATTCCTTTTTTCCTCTCTTATTGCTAAAGCTAATGCTTCTAGTGCCATGTTGAATAACAGTGGTGATAATGAGTATAAAGGTGTTTTAATCTAAATATGGTTTACAGTACATTGGTTTGAACATCAATCATTCACCATTTTTATTACTTTTATCTGTTTCATGTCATGTACTTTGAAAAAAATCTATTTAACATTTAATTTCCCTTATTGATAATTCATGATATCAAAAGAAGAAGAGAGAGAACACAGGCATTTCAAAGATATACTTCTAGGCATTACTGAAATTGTTTTCATCAAACACAGTACCCAAGAGTGATCACCAGTATCATTGTTCACTGAAATGAACCTTGGGTTAGGTGGTCCATGACTCGGACTGTGCTCAATTGACTAAGTGACTTGGGACAATTTAAAGAGATTTAGTTTCTTTGCCCCTCAGGTTCTCAAGGGTAAAATAATGAGTAAAAATATGGTCTTGGACTAATAATGGGCTTGGCTTAGACCTATAATGTCTTTTTCCAGATATAAATAAATCTGTGATCCTCACTCTAAAATCTGAAAAGAACTGAAGGAACTACAAAGCTATCATTGCTGGTTGTCATGCTTAGAATGATGGAATGAATGGGGGAAAATGTGTAACATACATATATGCATGCATATTTTATGTATGTATATGTGTGTGCTTTGCGAGAGCTTCATAAATAAATTATAGGCCTTTCTTAAATGGAGTATGTGTTTAATAGAATAAGTTGGATTAAAATTTTCTCCATTTGAATAAAAATGCTGCAGGACAAGGGATGTTTTTGATTTTCTTTGTATATCCAGTGCATAGAAAAGTGCCTGTCACATATAAAGTATTTTATAAACAATGAGTGATTGATTAGTTAAAGAAAAAAAAAGAAAAAGGGGAAAGGGAAATATAAAGTCCATGATAATTAGAAGTTAGGCGACTATGAAATTACAAATTACAGATAAAAGAGGAAGGTTAAATATAAGGATTTCATTTATTTAAAAGATCATGTTCTTTTAAATAATATCTTCAGACCAGTGGTCAAGGTAACAAAATAAATATGGTTATTATGGGGTGGGGGAAGATGGTCCTAATCACTGTATGAAAACTTGTCATAGTACATGCAATCAGTGAAACAGAAGTAACTGTGCTAAAGAGGAACTTTTTTTAAAACTGGAGATACTAATAATGACAGTGGGCAGAATGCATAAAATTGAAAGCAAGTAAAGACTAGGATAGTCCCATTGATTTCCACAGCTTGTTTTAGTACTAGGTGCAGTTAATGCCAAGAATACCTTCTGGAAGAGCTTTAAAAATTAAGAAATCATTAAATATTCATATATTCATTCAATATCTAAACTTTATATTTAACCTAAAGGTGGTGCAGGGAATAGAGTGCTTGGCTTGGAGTCAAGAAGACCTAAGTTCAAATCCAGTCTTAGAAATTTACTAGTTGTGTGACCCAGAGGAAAAATCATTGTTTGCCTCAGCTTCCTTAACTATAAATAATGTAGATGATAACAGCACCTACTTCCTAGGATTTTTGTGAGGATCAAATGAGACACTTGCAAAGTACTTAGCACAATGCCTGGAACATGGTATGTACTTATTTCCTTCCTCCTTTCCCAATGCAGTGCTCTGCATAGAGTAACAGCTTAATAAATGTTTTATTTTAATTAGTGGATAAAAATGTACAACTGAATAAATAAAAAAAACATTTATTTAATGCCAGCTATATACCACACACTGTCATAAACTTTTGAGATATTTCAAAAGTGAAATATTTCTTTTCCCAAGCTATCTTGAATGGGAACAAAAATAGAATAGAGAGAAGTTATAGCCAGGAAAAGGTCTAATGTGGTGAGCCATGTGGATGTTGAATAGAACATCTGTTATCTTGCCATTTCTAGCAATAGTGACGTTGATGTGATTGGTATTACCAGAATAAGAAATGTAAATTAGGTGAGAGGGCAAAGGGAAGGAGGTTGTTCATGGCAAGATGCCTTGGGTGGATGGCTAGAGGCAAAAATGAATGCCATTGTAATATAAGAGAAAGCAATGTGAAGTATTGTGAAGTAGGTATTTGGAGAAATGGATTTCCTAGTTCTAGGCTGGCAATTAAGTAGTGTTGTAACCTTTGACAAGTTTTTTTCTTCAATTTAAAACTCTCAAGTTGGAGCCAAGAATTGTCACCCAGCTGAATTGTCCCAACATTCCCCTTCCAAAAACTTGAAAATAACACCTCAAATCAATGTTTTGCAGTGGTAGAGCCAACAAAACGGCAGGATGAGAACTTTTTTTCAGCCTAAGAAAACTTAAGAGGCTGGCAGGAGAAGTCTGTAACACTAGGGTAGAAATCTGTCCAGAGCCAACACATGGGAAGGAAGCAACAGCATCCAGAGCAGCAGAAGCCACTTCAGGTGTTCTCAAACCAGAAATGATAAAGGGCTTGAACAACTGGTCAGAAAGAGATTACAGGGGCACTTTTGTGGGCACTGAGCACAACTGATGCTGATTGGCAACTCTATTGTCCATAAACAATTCTGGGCCTCAGTTCCAGGTCAGAAAACAATTATTTAGGTTGGTCCCAAGAGAGCAGAGACCCCAGTTTCAGTTCTAAGGCAAAGAGAATGCAAGCCCTTGTGGCTACATGGAGACCAGGGGCCCTTCTTGGGTAAAGACAAAAATACAGATGAGGAAAGTGGTGAACATACTGTTCCTAGGATCACACTACCTTAGAAGCATCCAAAACATGCAGATTCCCAATATTAGCTCTGAAGACAGCAGCACCCCCCCCCCAATAAAAAAGCCTAAAATCTGAGACAGTGCCACCTTGGAGCAGAGTGAAACTTAAAATAAAGCTCAAAATCAAGAAATAGACTGAGAAAATGAGCAAGTAACAAGAACAATAAGCACAACAAGAATTTGGTCATAATAGTTTGACCATATGCTGACAAGGAAGGCCAAGACATATCAGAAGAAGACAGCATAGTGAAAACAGCTACAAACAAAACCTGTATTAAAAAATACTAACTGGACCCAAGCTCAACAAGAATTCCTGGAAGAAGTTAAGAAAGAGATGAGAGTAGTCGAGGAAAAATTGGGAAAAGAGATGAGGTCAAATTCCATGACTATAGAGAACTTTAGATTCTTTGTGTGAAAACTGTCTGTTCTTATCTTTTCACCATTTATCAAGTGGGGAATGAATTTTATTCTTATAAATTTGACTTAGTTCTGTATATGTTTGAGAAATGAGGCCTTTTTCAGAAACACAGGCAGTAAAATTTTTTTCCCAGCTTTCTCCTTTCCTTCTGATCTTGGTTCAATTGGAGTGTCTTCTAGGAGGTTATTGATGGATTTTTCCATTTTGATTTTGTTCTCTGGATCTAAGATATAAGTACATTTTGACTTGATAATTTCTTAAAATATACCTATGCTCTTTTTTACTTTCTGATCATTACTTTCAGGTAATCCAGTAATTTTAAAATAATTTCTCTGCTATATATTTTCCCAGTCAGTTTTTTTATTGATATTTTTTTTCACATTTTCTTCTATTTAGTCCTTATTTTTCTTTTTGTTTGTTTGTCTCTTGAAGTCTCATAGAATCATTAGCTTTATTAGCCCAACTTGGTGCATATATGTTTGCTTATGATATCACTTCATTGTATATCATACCTTTTGGCAGGATGTAGTTACCTTCCTTATCTCTTTCAATTAGATCTATTTTTGCTTTTGCTTTGTCTGCGATCAGGATTGCTATCCCTGCTTTTTATTTTTTTTTTTTTTACTGCAGCTGAAGCATAATATATTCTACTCCAGCCTTTTGCCTTTACTCTGTGTGTATCTCTCTGCTTCAGATATGTTTCTTGTAAACAGCATATTGTAGGATTCTGTTTTTTAATCTATCCACTTCCATTTTATGAGAGAGTTTAGCCCATTCATATTCACAGTTATGATTACCAACTGTGTCTTTCTCTCCATCCTACTCCTCCCCCCACTTATGCTTTTCTCTCTCCTTTATCCCTTTCCCTTATCATTAGTGTTTTGCTTCTGACCATAACTTCCCTCAGTCTGCCCTCACTTCTATCAGTCCCACCTCCCTTTTCTTTCTCCTTTCCCATACTACTTTTTCCCTCTCTTCTGCACTCCCTTCCATCCACCCCCTCCCTTTTATTTCCCCTTTTCCTTCCTTCTTTTTATAGGGTAAATTAGATTTCTATATTTGAGTGTGTGCCTTAATCCCTCTTTGAGTCAAATCTGGTTCAAACAATGCTCATCTCCATATAGCTGGGATGTTTTTGCTTTCAGTCTTGGGAAACTGTATCATGGAAATTAAGGCCAATCAGGTTGTAATGGGAGGAGGAAATCAAGTAAGCAGCCTCAGTAAAACTCTGTTCCTATCACAGTAGTGCTGTCATTTTTATTAGGCATGACCTAATCACAAGCACTGGGTATTGCAATTATTTAGGGTATTCTTTATTTCTTTAAGGAGTAATTTTAAATGAATCTATACAAATATTTTATGTGCTTTGGAAGTTGGTCAACATAATATTTATGCATTTTATAGTTTATAAATGAGATTCTTCTTATCATATCAATTTCATTATTGTTATATAAAGATAATTTTGTTTTTAAGAGTTTATTTCATACCCTGTCATTTTCTGAGCTCTTGGTTGCTTATGTTAGTGCCAATGATAGGATTTTCTAAGTACATGATCATATATGGATAATTTTTATCTTCTTTTTTCCTGTCTTTAATATGTTAATTTTTTTCTTTTTTTTTTCTTTTGCTAATATTTTCAGTAATAGATCAAATAATAGTAGGGAGTGAGAATATCATTGTTTAGTCCTCTATTTATTGGGAAAGTTTCTGATGAATATTCTTTATATATGATAATGGTTTTAAGTAGGTTTTTTTTAATAATATAAAAGGTCCTACCATGAAAGTATTTTGTAAGGTATTTAACATGAATGTTGCCCCTATCTTTTCCATCCTCAAAAAATCATCATCTGCTTTGTCTTTTATTGCTAGCTATAACCTCATGTCTTTCATCTCTTTTGTGGCTAAACTTATTGAGAAGGCTATATGTGACATGGCCTTCAGTTTCTTTCCTCTTTCTTAATTCTGTAGCGTAGCTTTTACCTTTATCAATCAAGTAAAATTTGTTTCTCTAAAGTTTCTAATGAATTCTTAATGGGCAAATCTAATGTCCTTTTCTGTATTTTCATCCTTATGAACTCTCTAAGGATTTTGACATTGTTTATGACCCTCTTCTCTTCAAAACTCTCTTCTCTTTAGGTTTTCATGACACTGTTTTCCCTGGTCTTCCTCTTACCTGTCAGATCATTCCTTTGTTTCATGCTCATTCAGGTCATGACTGAGAAAAGTGAGTATCCCCTAAATTTCTGAACTGGGTGTAACATCAATGTTGCTGTCAGCTGCTGTGGTGGTGTAAGGCCAATAACACCAGCACATAGCAGGGCTGCTAGCACAGTGTTTTTGATCTTTTCTAAGGAAAGCAACTTTAAGGGGCTTACAATCTCACTTTAATTAAACATAGATATAGCATTCACTTAGTTCAGAGGGAAAAGTCAGCACCCTGAATTTCAGAGCAAATACAAACAGAAATTACAAACAGAGACAATATAAACAGATCAAAATTTCTGTCTAACCAAATCACAATACATAGTTACTAGAGAAGCACCAAAGTCTGGGTTTTCAAAGCTGGAGGGTGGTGCTTCAAGTTCTTGCCCAGAATCTCATCACCAACACTCTTTCAATGAGTGTGCCCCCAAAGACAAAATGCCAACCTTAGATCTTATATAAATGTCTCAGGGTTGAAGGTCATCACAACCATGGTACTCAAACTCATGTGAACTAGGCCTTCTCTTACTTAAGCAGGTCATCAAAGACTCCCAATTCAATCAAAGATTCCTTAGCACTGAGAAGCACTTCCAAAACAAAGACAACCAAAAGTTCACTTTGCTTGCCATTACATTTGAAAGGCAAAACTCATCAAACATACTTGATTACCTCAGCATTACAAAAGAGAAAACAATTAGAGTCCCACCTTAATTACCATAACACTGGGTCTCCTTTTCTTCTACCTTGATACTATTTCAATTGACCTTTTCAGCTCCTATGATTTCAATTATCATCTCTATGTAGGTGACTATCAAATGAACTTGTCAAGAATTAAATGAACACCAATATCTCAAAAAAAAAAACCTTGATTTAGTTACTTTGACCTCCTCACAACTCCTTCAAAAAGATAGACCATCTCCCTATCCCACCTCTGAGAATTTCCATGGCTTTCCCCCTTGCTTTGAGTTATCTTGCTCTATACTTCCACCACTTAGCTTAAAAGGTTTCCTCCAAATCTCTGATAAAGTAACACTTTCTGCAAGGAGCTTTTTCCAGCCCTCTTTAATGTTAGTGCTTTTTCTCTGTTGATTGTGTCTATGTTTTTGTGTATGTGTGTATAAATGCATATAGAAATGATTTATAATGTGATTTATACATTTATTTTAAATTTGTGTGTGTGTGTGTGTGTGTGTGTGTGTGTGTGTGTGTAAGGTGGACACAGCTGTTTGCATGTTATCTTCCCTATTGTACTCTAAGATCTTTGACAGTAGGGAGATTCTCTTGACATTCTTTATATTTGAAGTGAATAGTACAGTACCTGTTACACAGTAGGCACCCAAGAAATGTTAGTTAATTCATTGATTTTACTTTGAAAAAGACATTTTATCTTTCTATTGAGATAATTAAATTGTTTTGGCTGTTTTAGTTTTTAATATGATTAATTATGTTGATTGTTTCCCTAATGTTGAACCATACATGCACCCCTAGTATAAATTCAAATTGGTCATGATGAATGATTTCCTGGAAAAATGGCGGTAGCTTGATATATTTTTTTTTCTTAATGGAATCAATGTTTATTAATGATATCAATCTATAACTCTCCTGTGCTTTATCATTCTCTGATTTAGGTAATAGGAGTATATTTGTCTTATAACAAGAGTCTGGTATGATGTTCTTAGATTACTATATGTTTTTTTAAAACTTCATTTTTTTAAAAAAAATTCTCATATCTTTTTTAGATGAATTGCTATCTAAATGTTTTTGCTATCTTGCACTTAAGTGAAAATTATTAGCTCACAGCTAAGAGTTTTCACTTTTTCCTATTAAGTTCATATTATTAGTTATGTCCCAGTGTTCAATCTTTCAAAATCTTTTTATACCTTTGCTCTCCCTCTTTTGTTAACTATCCCTACCAGTTTAATGCCATCTGAAAATCTAAAAGTTTTCTTAAAGTACCTTTTTTGTGTCATGGATAAAAATGTTAAACAAAACATACTCCTGAGGTAATTAGTTCAATGGTCAACTTCCAAGAGGATGGCAAATCATGAATGAATATTCATCTTTGTCCCTGGCCATTTAAGCAATTCAAAATATTTCTAATCATGCTCTAGTGATTTCTAATCATGCTTCATTTCATTTTTTTCATAAGACTAGCATGAAAAATTTTACTGTGTGGTTTTAAAAAATCTAGTTAAATTAAAGCAAGAGTCCCCAGAAAAAACTAGTTTGTAACACTATCAAAAAAATAAATTAATTTAGCCTAGCATTTTTTTTTCTTGATGGAATCACGCTTGTTTTGGTTTAACACAACATTCTTTTTTCTTTTTTAAAAAATTTATTTATTTTTAGTTTACAACATTCAGTTCCACAAGCTTTTGAGTTTTAAGTTTTCTCCCTCTCTCTTCCCTCCCCTCACCCCAAGACAGCATGAAATCTGATACAAGCTCTACATATACATTCATATTAAACATATTTTCACATTGGTCATGTTGTAAATAAGAATTATAACCAATGGAATGAGCCATGAGAAAGATGACAGAAAACAAAACAAAAAAGAGAGAGAGCAAATACAATGCTTTGATCTCCCTTCAGACTCCGTAATTCTTTCTCTAGAAGTGCATAGCATTTTCCATCAGGAGCCTTTTGGAACAACATACTTTTTGTAGCAGCTTATCTATTATTGCTTTAATAATTTTCAACAATTTTTTCAAGAATCAAAGAGATCATTAGTCTATGTTTCCTTCCTCCCTTCTTTCCTCCCTCCTCCCTTCCCTTCCTTCTTTCCTTCCTTCCTTCCTTTTTTCCTTCATTTTATCTTTCTTCCTTCCCTCTGATCCTGCTCTTCTTCCTTCTCCTCTCTTAAATTTTCAGTCATCCAATGTTTATTCTATTTTTCAATGATCTTTTAAGCATTGTTGTCAGTATTCAAAAATTATACCTTCCAAATTTTTGAATACATAAAGATGTACTTCAAAAAGCCCAGGTGACAGGAAACCTTATTAGGAACATAATCTTCTAATAAAATAATATAATAATTTGACAGTTAATTTGTACCTATAAAGTGAAAGATATGGAAGGAATCATACTGGTTCAAAAATCAAAGGAAAAATTTATTACTTTTTAAAGTTTAATAGTATTTTTTTAATTAAGATTTTTTTATTTTTAGTTTCCAACACTCAGTTTCACAATATTTTAAGGTCCAGATTTTCTTCTGCCCCTCCCCCCACCCTCCCCGAGATAGCATTGAATCTGATATATCTTCTACATATAACTTTGCATTAAACTCATTTACACGATAGTCAAGTTGTAAAGAAAAATTATGAGCAATGGAATGAATCATGAGAAATAAGAAACAAAACCAACAACAAAAAAATCAAACAAACCAAAAACCAAACAATAACAAAGGAGGAGAAAAGAAAAGAAGAAAAAGAAGAGAGCAAATAGGTTGCCTCAATCTGCATTCAGACTCTGTAATTCTTTCTCTGGATGTAGATAGCTCACCCCATCATGGAACCTTTGGAGTTTTCTTTAAACCGTGTATTGTTGAGAAGAGCCAAGTCTATCAAGAATCAATATATCTGTGGTCATGTATAATGTTCTCCTGGTTCTGCTCTGCTCACTCAGCATTATATCATGTAGGTTTTTCCAGGTTATTATGAAGTATGTATCTTCCCCATTTCTTATAGCACAATAGTATTCCATTACATTCATATACCACAACTTGTTTAGCCATTCCCCAATTGATGGGCATTCCCTTGATTTCCAATTCTTTGCTACCAGAAAAAGAGCCATGATAAATATTTTTGTACATATAGGTCCCTTTCCTATTCGTGTGATCTCTTTGGGATATAGCCCTAGAAGGGGTAATGCTGGGTCAAAGGGTATGCACATTTCTATAGCCCTTTGGGCATAGTTCCAAATTGCTCTCCAGAATGGCTGGTCACAACTCTGCCAGCAATGTAACAATGTTGCAATTTTTCCACATCCTCTCCAGCATTTATCATTTTCCTGTTTTGTCATTTTAGCCAATCTGACAGGAGAGATGTGGTATCTAAGAGTTGTTTCAATTTGCATTTCTCTAATCAGTAGTGATTTAGAGGATATTTTCATATGCCTATAGATATCTTTAATTTTTTCCTCTGAAAACTGCCTGTTCATATCCTTTGACCATTTCTCAATTAGGGAATAACTTGTATTCCTAAAAATTTGGCTCAGTTCCTTGTATATTTTAGAGATGAGGCCTTTGTCAGAGACACCAGTTGTAAAGATTTTCTCCCAATTTTCTGCTTCCCTCTTAATTTTGGTTGCATCAGATTTGTTTGTACACAATCTTTTCAATTTGACATAATCAAAATTATCCATTTTGTATTTTGTAATGCTCTCTTTCTTTTGTTGTGTCATAAATTCTTTCTTTTCCCATAAATCTGATAGGTATACTATTCCTTGCTCTCCCAAATTTCTTATAGTATCAGCCTTTATTCCAAAACCATGAGCCGATTTTGACTTTATTTTGGTACATAGTGTAAGATATTGGTTTATGCCCAGTTTGTGCCCTACCATTTTCCAATTTTCCCAGCAGTTTTTGTGAAATAGTAATAATATGTCAAGACAATTTTTGGCATTCATTATTACAAGATTTTGAGCTCCAAATTTTTCTCCCTCCCTCCCTTTTCTTACTCCCTTCCCTCCCCCTTCTGAAAATAGTAGGCAGTTTGATCTAGTTTATACCTGTGCTATCATGTAAAACATATTTCCATATTAGTCACAGTTGTGAAAGAAGAAACAGATCAAAAGAAAAAAACACAAGAAAGAAGAAAACAAGTAAAAAGAAATATCCTTCAATCTCCATTCAGAGTCCATCAGTTTATTATCTTGATATGAATGGCATTTTGCTTTATGAGTGCTCTGTACTTGTCTAGAATCATTGTGTTGCTGAGAGAGCTGAGTCATTCATAGTAGATCATCACATAATGTTGCTGCTACTGTATAAAATCTTTTCCTCATTCTGCTCATTTTACTTCCAGTCAATTTGTACAAATTTTTCCAGGATTTTCTGAAATCTGCCTGTTCATCATTTCTCATGGCATAATAGTATTCCATTACATTCATATAACACAGCTTGTTCAGACATTCCTCAATTGATAGGCATCCACTCAATTTGCAATGTTTTCCCACCATAAAAAGAGCTTGTATAATATATTTTGGCACATGTAGGTCATTTTCCCTTGTTGATGATCTCTTTGGGATACAGACCCATTCATTTTATCCTTTGATCAGAGATCATGCATAGTTTGGTTGTCCTTTGTGCATAGTTCCAAATTGCTCTCCAGAATCGTTATATCAGTTCACAACTTCACCAGTGCTGCATAAGTGTCCTAACTTTCCCACATCCTCTCCAACATTAATCATTTTCCTTTTTGGTTATATTAGCCAATATGATAGCTGTGAGGTGGTATCTCAGAAGTGCTTTAATTTGCTTTTCTCTAATCAAAAGTGATTCAGAGCACTTCTTCATATTCCTATATATAGCTTAATTTTTTCCTCTGAAAACTGCCTGTTCATATGCTTTGATCATTTATCAGTTGGGGAATGGCTTGCAATCTTATAAATTTTACTCAGTACTCTTTATAATTGGGAAATGAGGACTTTATCAGAAACAAAAGAGGTAAACTTTGTTTCCCAGCTTTTTGCTTTCCTCCTAATCTTGATTGCATTGGTTTTATTTGAACAAAACCTTTTTAATTTACTGTAATCAAAATTATCCATTTTGCATTTCATAATGTCCTCTGTCTTTTGCTTGGTCATAAATTCTTCCCTTCTCCATAGATTGGACAGGTGAACTATTCCTTGCTCTCCTAATTTGCTTTTGGTATTATTGCTTATGTCTAAATTATGTGCCCATTTTGAGATAGTGTGAAATGTTCATCTCTGCCTAGTTTCTGCCATGCAACCTTCTAGTTTTCCCAGTGGTTGTTGTCAAATAATGAATTCTTATCCCAGAAGCTGGAGTCTTTGGGTTTATCAAACAGTAGTCAATTACTACTGTGTCTTAGGTACCTAACCTATTCTATTGATCCTCCACTCTCTTCCTTAGCTGGTACCAAGTAGTTCTGATGATTGCTGCTTTATAATTTAATATCTGGTATGACTAGGCCACCTCATTTTGCATTTCTCATTAATTCTCTTGATATTCTTGACCCTCTTTTTCCTTCCAGTTGATTTTTTCTCATCATTTTTGCTAGCTCTACAAAATATTTTTTGGTAGTTTGATATGGCCCTGAATAAAGTAAATAAATTTAGGTAGAATTGTCATATTCATCATATTACCTCAGCTTACTTTGGTATTTTTCCAATCATTCAGATCTGACTATTTGTGTGAAAAGTCTTTTGTAATTGTGCTCATGTAATTCCTGGCTTTGTCTTGGCAGGTAGACTCCCAAATATTTTATATTGTATACTTTCTCTTTCTGTCTCTTGCTGCTAGGATCTGTTGGTAGTGTATAGAAATACTGATGATTTATTTGGGTTTATTTTCTGCAACTTTTCTAAAGTGAATTATTTCAAGTGATTTCTTAGTTGATGCTCTAGGGTTCTCTAAGCATATCCCCATTTCCTCTGCAAAGAGTGAGAGTTTTCTTTCCTCATTGCCTATCCTAATTGTTTCAATTGCTTTTTCTTCTGTTATTGCTATTGCTACCATTTCTAGTACTAAATTGAATATATTCAATTGTGCTTACAGTTTTCCTTAGATTGAACCAAGCTCTCCATCCCTGGTATAAATATCACCTGGTTATAATGTACGGTCTTTGTCAGATATTGCTATAATTGCTTTGTTACTATCAAAATTCATTAGGGAAATTAATCTAGAGCTTTCTTTCCCTGTTTTTCCTCTTCTGGTTTAGGTATCAAAGCCATATTTGTATCATGGAAGGATTTTGGTAGTACTCCCTTTTCCTTTTTTTTTATCATATAGTTTATATAGTATCAAAATTAATATATCATTAAAAGTTTGGGAGAATTCACTTGTAAATCCATTTGGTGCTAGAGATTTTTTCTTAGGGATTTCATTTATAGCTTGTTCAATTTCTTATAAACAAAGCAATTGTAGCAATATCTAACAAAGACCATACATTATAACCAGGTGATATTTATACCAGGAATGGAGAGCCTGGATCAATATAAGGAAAACTATAAGCACAATTGAATATATTCAATTTAGTACTAGAAATGTTAGCAACAGGAATAAGAAAAAACAGCTTATTAGACATATCCCATGCATCGTACCAGGTGGTGAATACCCAGTTTTTACCATTTCCAGTTACTACTCTGCCAAACTGTACTCCAGCCATATTGACTTTTTCTCTGTTTTTTATGTATATCAAGCCATCTTCCACTTTCATACCTTTGCACTGAATATCCTCCATGCTTGGAATGTGCTCTCTCTCTGTCTCTTACTCTCTCTCTGAATCTCTCTCTCTCTGTCTCTCTCTGTCTCTCTCTCTTTCTATATATATATATATATATGTGTGTGTGTGTGTGTGTGTGTGTGTGTGTGTATGTGTGTGTGTGTGAACATAAACCAAAACTCAAGAAAAATAAAGAAAATTTTACAAATCTGTATTTTACAATCTGTATTTAGACACCATCAGCTACTTCTCTGGGGATAGATAACATTTTTCTTCATAAGGCCTTCACAGTTGTCTTGAATGTCGTATTGCTAAGAATAGCTAAGTCATTCACAGCTGATCATCTTACAATAATGCTGTTATTTTGTACACAGTAAATTTCACTTTGCATCATCTCATGAAAGGCTTTCCAGGTTTTTTTTTTTTTTTGTGAGAGTGTCCTGGTCATCATTTCTTATAATACAATATTATTCCATCATAATTACATACCACAACATGTTCGGCCATTCCCCAAAAGGTGGACATCTCCTCAAGTTCTAACTCTTTGGTCCAGAAATGAGTTGCTATAAACATTTTGTATGCCTAGGTTCTTTTCCTTTTTTTTTTTTAACTCTTTTGTGATGCAGACATAGTAGTCATACTGCTAAGTCAAAGGGTATGTATGGTTTTATAGCCTTTTGAACCTAGTTCCAAATTGCTCTATAGAATTGTTGAAACAGCTCACAACTCCACCAAGGTGCATTAATGTCTCATTTTTCCTACATCCTCTCCAATATTTGTCATTTACCTTTTCTGTCCTATCAGCCAATCTAAAAGGTAAGAGGTAGTACCTCGGAACTGTTTTAATTTACATTTCTCCTATCAATAGTGAGAGTATTTTTCATATGGCTATAGATAACCTTGATTACTTCATCTGAAAACTATTCATATCTTTTGATCACTTATCAATTGGGGAATGGCTCTTCTTTTTATAAATTTGACTCAGTTCTTTATATGTTTTAGAAATGAGGCTTTTATCAGAGCAACTTGTTTCAAAATTTTTTCACAATTACTATTGGTAACTGTATTTCCTTCTATTAACTCATTTATTCTACTCTGTCTCTTCTTTCACCCTGTTCCTCCTCAAAAGTGTTTTACTTCTGACAATCCCCCCATTTACTCTCCCTTCTATCATACCCCTCCTTCCATTATCCCCTTCCTCTCTTATTTTCCTGTAGATTTCTGTGCCTAATCGAGTGTGTATGTTATTCCCTCTTTGATCCAATTCTCACAAGAGTAAGGTTCACTCACTTCTCCTCACTTGCCCCCCACCTTCCCTTCCACTGTAACAGTTTTTTCTTGCCTCTTGTATCTGAGATAATTCCCCCCATTCTATCTCTCCCTTTCCCTTTCTCCCTGTGCCTTCCTCTCTCACTCCTTAATTTTATTTTTAGATATCATCCCTTCATATCTAACTCACAGCTGTACCCTCTATCTATATATGCTCCTTCTAACTATCCTAATAATGGGAAAAGTCTTATGAGTTACAAATATCATCTCCCATGTAGGAATATAAACAGTTTAACCTTATTAAGTCCCTTATGATTTCCCTTTCCTGTTTACTTGTTTACACTTCTCATCAGCCTGTATTTGAAAGTCAAATTTTCTATTCAGCTGTTTTTTTTAAATCAAGAGTGTTTGAAATCCTCTATCTCATTGGATGTCCATTTCCTCCTCCCCCCTTGCCCCCAAAGGCTTTGAATTTGTTTCACTCCATTTTTTTGTGGGTTTTGTTGATAAAGAATTTGTTTAGAGTAATTTCTATAGGTATTTGGAGGGTTTTGGAGAAAAGCTTGGTTGAGTCCCTTTCTTTAGTCTGCTATTTTGGCTCTACCACCCCTTAAATTTGCTTATTTAAATATTCTATTTCCTCTTCTGATATTATGGGAATTTTCTTATACTTTTGCAAATATTCATACTTTTCATTTAGATTGTTACTAGTCATTACCCAAGTAGGATTCTTCCTCCTTCTGGAAGGGCCTCAAACTTCAATCCATTCCTATGTAGGGCCCTGCTCCTTTGCCACCCCAAGTATCCCTCTCTACCCTTGAACTGCAACTTGGAAATGGGTAATAGGCAAGAGAGTTGTAAAATGATACCTGGTGCTATGCCAATCCTACCAGAGGCATCCCCTGTAGTCTCTTTCTGACCAGTTCTTTGATCTCCTTATTGTCTCTGGGCACTATGTACCCCAGGATTATTACTACTGCTTCTGTTGCCTCTAAGGCCTACAGCTGATATTGCTTGTACTCCTACAGAAAATGCTCATAGGTGAGAAGTGGTGTGTCTTCTATAAGAACCAACAAAGAGTCAAGAATACATGGAAGATTGCAGTGTAATAAGACTGGAAGTGCAGGGAGAGTAGGTTATGAAGCTCTTTGGATTCAAAACAGTGGATTTTATATTTAATCTTGGTAGGGATAGGGGCTAAATGGAGTTTACTGAGCAGGGAGGGCAATGTTGTTAGACCTGTACTTTAGGAAAATCTTCTTGGCTGCTGACTCAAGCATAGATTTCAGCTGTGAGCCTAGTTAACTAAGTTGATAATAGTGCCTTTGACAATAATAGGGAAGTTTGAAAAGGATGAGAGTTTTGGTGAAAGATTATGAGTACAGTTTTGGATATGTTCCATTTAAGATGTCTACTGGACACATAGCTCAAGATGTCTAACATGAAGTTAGTGATAGGAGAATGGTTATCAGAAGAAAGTTTAGGTTTTGATAGATAAATTTTAGAATCATTGGTATATAGATGATAAATAAGCTTGTGAGAGCTGATGAGATTGCCAAGGGAAGTAATATTGAAGGACAAGAACAAAGGACTCTGGACTCACACAGTTAGTGAATGTGACTTGAATGAATATCAGACAAAGGAGACTGAGAGGCAGGGTTCAGATAGTTAGAAAGAGAACCAAGAGAGAGTAGTGTACCAACAACCTAGAGAGAAGAGAATGCTAAAGAAAAAAAGGATGATGAGGGAGGTGGAGAGGAATTTAGACTGAGAAAAGGCCAATGACTTGGAAAAAGACCTTCTTTTAAAAATCTAAGCGGTCATCTAGGGTTTTCTGAAGTTTCCTTTATATATTTAGAATCTTTATATATTTAGAGCCTGAAAACCTTGATTTACCAATGGTCATTGTCCAATGTGGTTGCATAGTTTTCTGATGAGGTGCAATTCTGGTGAGTCCTTAACTGTTACCATAATCAAATTACAAAAAGGAATTATATAATGATGTCCTCTAGTGGAATTTTCTCGGAACAACCCAGAACCTGCTCCTGCCAGAGGAATTTGAATGTCAGAGAGAGGGCTAGAAAATATCATCAGTACAGAGTATCTTGTGATAGTCTAACAGGGGACTGATATGACCAGGTCTATGCATATGAAAGACTATGCATAATAAAGTCAATAATTTCCAGTATAGATAATATGGTGAAAGTTTAAAAATTAAACAAAGAACATATTATTATTATTCTTATAAAGATACACTGCTACTCTCTTCATAGTGATTGTTAGGTAAAATTATATTGTGAAAATTAAACAAAAGAAACTAGGAATGAACTTGCTAATTTAGGAGGGAGAAGATAAGGGTACAAAAATGAACTATGAATCAACATCAAAAAGGGACATAAAAGTTGACATTTTGTTTTATTGAAAAAATTGGTGTAAAAAAAGCAGACAAAAGGAAGGTTTTTAAGGTTTTTTTTTTTTTACCTTAAATGAAGTCTCTAAACCACTTGCGATATTGAACTCATTTTTACTGCCCTTACAGAGAAAAAGAAAGACAATAAATATGGGTTATAAGAGAACTACAGAAAATTGTCATCATCATCATCAACTATTTATGGCTCACGGACAATGTGCGTGGATTCTCAATTACAGTCATTGATCAAAACAGGTAGGGAATGCTGACCTCGGGAATTTTCAACGTAGTGAGAATAGCTAGTCAACAAGGTTTACAAATTGTGGTAGAAACTGGGTCATATGTCTACTTGATTGGACAAATGCTAATGAGTATAGATATAATTCTCCTTTCTGTTCATGTATATGACTAACAATAATGCAGTTGCTTTCATCAGGCAATATATCTGAAGGGCTGATACTAGACAAGCATGGATTTTGTGTGCTGGAAACTATAATAATATATTATACAAGGACAACTAGGTGGCACAGTGGATACAATGCTAGGTCTGGAGTCAGGAGGACCTGAGTTCAAATCTGCCCTCAGACACTTGCTAGCTGTATACAGCTAGGCAATTCACTTAATCATATTTATCTCAGTTTCTTCATCTGTAAAATGATCTAGAGAAGGAAATGGAAACCACTTCAGTGTCTTTGCCAAGCAAATCCAAAATGGGGGTCACAGAGAGTAAGACAAGACTGAAACACTCAACAACAACAACAAAGATGACAGGTAAATAACCAAGAATTCATTTCAGTTTTGAGACTTTAGAGGTAGAATACATTTCAAAGAGCATATTATTGAATTTTGTCACTTTGTGGATGAGGAAACCAAGTCCTAGAGATAGAAATAGCAAGATGTGCCTTTGAATCAATATTTTAAGACAAATTCAGTTAAGCAGAGTGGTTGGAGATTGAGGAGAGCTCTGAAGACATAATGACCTTTGACTAAAGACAGAAATGTGAGATATGGGCCTATGTGACACTGGAAAATCACAAAGCTGCTTCTAGGGTAGATTTCTGTGATAGGTGCAAGTCCAAGGATTGGCTACTTCAATGATGAAATCCCTTAGAAGACGTTCGCCTGTGATAGAGGGTTTGAGAAGAAAGATGATATTTTTTCATGTTATCTGTTTTTGTTAATTGTGCTTACTATATGTTAATCCCATTTTTTTCTAAGTTTCTAAAGGAGTGAAAGAACTGTCAGCACCCATAAATTATTGAAGGAGGGGCAGTGAGGGAGAAGACATTTGGAAGAAGGAAACTATTCAGCAAAGAGGCTGGTACTACTTTCATTACTTTAATTCTCATGTCTATCTCAATTAAATATTTACCATGACATTGCTGTTCCCTTTCTGTTTCTATTAATAGAATCAGCAAATCAATATTGGATTTTGAATTGATTTCAGAGGCTCTGGTATCTTATACCTAACTTGATGAAGAAACAAAGGTAAGACAAATAAATCACAATAAAAAGTTCTCATGATTTGTACTTGAGACTTATTTTGTTCATAGAATGGAATATAGTTTTATTTTTTCTTTCTCCTTGTCTTTTCTCATCAAGATATGTTGTTTCATTGGTAGAGCAAACTCTCAGTAAGGAAAATTACCTCTATAAATTCAAATCAGCAGCCTACAACATATTATCTTAGTGAGATACTTAGGACACTAAAGGTTAAGGTATTTGTCCAGGTTCACATGGAGAGTATGTGTGTAGGGGTAGCAGGAGTAGTTTGAACCTAGGTCTTCATGACTGAAAGCAAAACACTATCTTGATTAGCTGTAGATGTCATAAAGATAGCAAATAAGTGATGATAAAAAGAAGATAACCTATATGGTAAAGCACAGTCTTAGTATCACTCTTAATCATAACTCAGTTTCATTTAAATTGAAGTTAGAATTCTGTTGTACTGAATTTTATAATTTCTTTCAAAATACATTGACTTCATTGACTTCTTTTTCTAATGTATTGTGGATCACCTAGGCACCTGGGTGGAAGATCAACTTTAGCCTCAGACATATATTAGCTGTATGACCTTGAGAAAGTCATTTAACCTCTTTCTTTCTTAGTTTCCACATCTGTAAATGAGGATAATATTAGCACCTACCTTGTAGGGTTTTTGTAAAAATAAAACACATATGGAGAGTTTTTTAAACTTTAGAAAGTGAGTTGGTAAGCATTTATTAAATGTGTGCTAGGCATTATGGTAAGTACTAAGGATACAAAGAAAGGCAAAATATAATCCCTGCCCTCAAGGAGCTCACAAACTATGGAGGAGACAACATTCAAGCCTTAGGTACAAAAAAGAGGTATGTATAGGATAAATGAAAAATATTCGACAGAGGGAAACTAGAATTAAGTGGGATTAAGAATGACTTCCTGTAGAAAGTGAAATTTTAGCAGTAACTTGAAGCAAGGGAAGCTGGGATGTGGAGGTAAAGAAGGAAAGCATTCTGTGAAGGAGAACAGCTAATAAAAATTCTTGGATTCAGGAGATGGAATGTAATATATAAGGAAAAGCAAGGAGACCAGTGTGTAAGTTGTAAGAATGGAAAGATATGTATCTGGGGTGGGGGGAGTGGCAGATTATGATGGGCTTGAAACAACAGAGGATTTAATATTTGATTGTGAAGGTGGTGAGTTGCTGGATTTTATTGATTAAAAGAATTACATGGTTAGAACTGTGCTTTAGGGAGATGTGTGACATCTGAGGGGGCAATGGACTGGAAGGATAGTGGTACTCTTGGCATTAATGGAGGAGTTTAGAAGAGGGTCAGGTTTGGGAAAAAAGATATTTTCAGCTTTTCACATGTGGATTTTAAGATTTCTATGGAACGTCAAGTTCAAGATATCAAATAGTTGGAGATGAGAGACTGGAGGTCAGCAGAAAGGTTAGGGCCTGATAAGTAGCTTTGAGAATCATCAGCATAAGGATGATAATTGCATTCATGGGACCAAATGAGATCACCAAGTGAAGTAGTATGAATGGAGAAGAGAAGAGATACAGAGCCTTGTGGGACCACTCACAGTTTGCAAGTGTGACAGGATGAAGGGGAAGCAAAGGAGATAGAGGAGTTACACAGAAAGTAGCATGAGAACCAGGGAAGTGTAGTGTTCCAAAAACACAAAGGGAAGAGTGTTGAGGAAAAGAGTGATTGACAGTATCAAAGACTGAATGGGGTCAAAAAAAGATGAAGACAACCAAGGCCATTAGATTTGGCAATTAAGAGCTCATTAGTAACTTTGGCAAGATCAGTTTCAGTTGAATGATGTCAGAGGCCAGATTGCAAAAAGTTAAGAAGCCAGTAAGAGGAAAGAAAATGGACACACTTCTTGTAGATATTCTTCTCAAGGAATGTAGTGAAAAAAGTCAGGAAAAATATGGGGAATTAGTTAGCTGAAATGGAGGGATCAAGTGAATTTTTTTGAGGACAGAGGAGACATGGGCATATTTATATGCAGTAGGTGAACTTCAAGCTAAGAGAGAGACAGAGAGACTGAGACAGAAACAGAGAGATAGATAGATAGATAGAGAGAGAGAGAGAGAGAGAGAGAGAGAGAGAGAGAGAGAGAGAGATTCACACACACAGAAGAGAAACACACAGAGAGACAGAGAGACAGAGGCAGCAAGAGAGACAGAAAGAGGGAGAGAGAGGGGAGGGAGGGAGGAAGACAGAGAGAGACAGAGAGACAGAAAGAGAGAAAGACAGACAGATAGACACACACACACACACACACACACACACACACACACACGGAAAGAGAGAGAGAGAGAGAGAGAGAGAGAGAGAGAGAGAGAGAGAGAGAGAGAGAGAGAGAGAGAGAGAGAGAGAGAAGGTAAGTGAGTGTGAGGATGATAAAAGGGAAACTACACTAGAGGAGCCAGGCTTGAATCATACCATTTGTGCATCTAGATTAGCTTTGGCAAAGAGAAGGGCCACCTCATTATATTAGGCTGACAGGAAGGAAGGGGTAATGTGAAATGAGAAGGGGAGGAGTGACCTCTTGGCAAATTGTTTCAACTTTTTAAATTAAAAAACAATAAGTCAACAGTCATAGGTGAGAGGAAAGGGGGAGGAGGTCATGGGGTGTTTGAGGTGAATGGAAATGTTTGAAAGAATCTGTGGTGAGGGGGTAGTGAGATAATTAGTGAGGTGTAAAAGAATTCCCTTACAGTAATAAATGTTCACTTGAGGTTATATAACATAAATTTGTAATCAGACTAGTTAGCATGCCTTTATAATTTTCTTTATCTTTGTTCAGCAGCCTGTGTGTAGGAGAAAAGGCAATAGATGATGGAAGCAATCCATGGCTGAAACTTGGCAGTACAAGATAAGAAATGCAATAAGAGGCAAGGCAACGAAGAGGAGAGAATAGTGAAGAATTGAACTAGTTCACGAAGGAGTCAAGATGGGAAAAGGTGAGTGAACCTAGGCAGAGGTGTGACCCTGGGGCCTTGAGGATACATGTGACCCTCTAGGTCCTCAAGTGTAGCCCTTTGACTAAATCCAAACTTCACAGAAGTTTTATTCCTTTATTTGTTCTGTGAAGTTTGGATTCAGTCGAAGGGCCAGACTTGAGGACCTAGAGGACCACTTGTGGCCTCAGGGCCACAGCGTCCCCATCCCTAAATCTTGGTGCAATGTTGATGGCAAGGGAGAAAAATAAAATATTGGAAGATTAGAGGTCACAGCATAGACAAAGAACAGTGTTTGGGACTGCAAGGCAGAAGGAGAGAAGCAAGGTCAATGGATTGTGATTAGATAAGGGAATTTGAGACTTCATGAACATGGAAGTAGAATATTTATGAGTGTTAGAAAGATCAATGGTATTATCATCTTTATATGTAGCTAAGGTAATATGAAATGAATAATTTGAGGAACCCTTACAAGAAACAACAGCATTATAAGTAGAAAAATCCAAATCTTTTGATCCCACCCATACTTGCCTGACAAAGGTTATTTATGGCATGAAAGTATACTCCCCCATAGAAAGATCTTTACAAATACACGACATGTTCTGGGGCTGCAATCTGAAGTCCCACTTGAGTTGATAATTTGGATCTCGAAGAGCAAAGCTCTTTACATCTTCTCTCAGGAAGTTAGGAGTAGCCTGAAGTGGTCGACATTATTACTTTAATGCAGGCCTGTGCAACCTTTGCCATAATGGCCATTTGCAGCATGCCAAAAGATTTTAGGCAAGCTACAAACAATGTATGATCCTCTATGTTTTTTGTGCACCATCCAAAATCCTTTGGCAGGCTGCAGGTTGTGCAGGCCTGCTCTAATGCTATAAGTCACATCTCCCCCATAAAATTTTCTTCCATGATTATCACTTGATATCACTAAATCAGCCCTACTTAATTAGCTTTTAGAAAAGTGTATCATTAGAATGGTCAGTATAAAATACGTTCCCAAAGATTTGACACATCCTCCAATAAGTACATGTATGAAATACAGAGCAAAACAGGTTCAAGTTGAGAGATATGTGACAAAGTGCCAACTGAGAGCTCTCACAAGTCTTTCTTTTTTTTTCAGAGTTTTTAAAAAGTTTATTAAATTTCATTACCTAGTCTGCTGCAAGGTTGACGCCTCATCTGTATAAAATAGCTTCAGCAAGCAGTTTATTAAAAAATTAAGTTGATATTGTACTGCATCTGACACCATCCAGTTAACCAATCTCAGTAAATTATTCCCATGGAGAGAAAACCAAATATATTTCCAACAATACTGTTGATGGATGAAGTTGGCCATTACATTACTGATTTAAGGCTTTTTACAGATAAAATCCTAGCTCTGAAGTACATGATCTTAAAATTCATTTTTACCACACATGATGCGATGAATTCAGAAATAGACAGACACTAACTTGAAATTACAAGGAAAAAGTTGTGCAAGAGGTGCAAATAGCAAAAAGCATTTTTATCCAGTCATTTCTGAGTAGTTAAGATTTTCTTCCATGCCATGGTGTTGTTTCAGAAGTGTTAAAATTGCTAACCTTCCATATACCACTAGTTTAGGACAAAACTGTACTGGGCTGTATTCTTATGCTAATTTATTTGGGGATCCAGTGTTCAATCCTCAATAGATTTTATGTATCTCTCATATGCATCCTCACTCATCAGCTCATCAAGTTCTGACGGGTTGCTCAGAGTCATCTTGATCAGCCAACCATCTTCATAACAAGATTTTTTGACAAGTCCTGGGTCTTCTGCAAGAGCTAGATTAATTTCGGTTACTTCTCCTGTTAGTGGAGAATAGAGCTCACTGGCAGCTTTCACACTTTCCAAAGCTCCAAACTCATCTTGTTTGTTCAATTTTGTTCCAACTTCTGGAAGACTACAGTAAACTATATCTCCCAATGCTTCCTGTGCAAAATTGCTGATTCCCACTGTTCCAATACCATTTTCAGCTGATATCCATTCATGCTTGCCTGTGAACTTTCGAGCGGCGAGTCTCAGGGTGCTGGTGCAGAGGCCCCGGGAGGCAGCGGCCACTAGGAAGAGAGAGGAGCATGGGCCAGGGTGGGCCCGGAGGCGCACGGGGGTGGCTACAAAGGAGACCAGGGACCCCGGGGGTCTCAGCCCCGGCCGCCGCCCACAGGGGGCTCCTCTCACAAGTGTTTCTTTTGGAATGTTAATGATTCTTCCTTTATATATAGTAGAACTTTCCTACAGGGCTCTTTTTAGAGCAATAAATGTCCATCCAGTGGCATCTGCTGACCTCAAAAGTTCCAAAGTTTCTGATAGGATGGTGAACGGAAGATGCTAAGTCCTCTAGTATCTGAGGTTCATTATGTCCTTCTCTCAACAAAAGTGAAGGAAATCCTTTGCTCCTACCGCATTACCCTTTTCTGTAGTTTAGCTAAAGTACATTCTTCTGAATTTCTTTTAATCTTTTGAACTCATCTCCATTAGTTCCTTGGTATTATTCAGGATATGGAGTATTATCACATTTCCTCAAACACTCTGAACTCTCTTCCTGTGTAATATGACTTTAGCTGATCAAAAGCTTTCTCCACACTTAGTCTAAAGTCTATGATTGATTGACCAAGTGATTGATATATATTCTCACTTGGTTAAGCCATCAATGTGCAAAATTCTATCACTTTAAAATGAATTTATTTTCTCAGTTAAGCCTCATCTTTATATAATAAAACATATTAAAGTTGAAGAGGGATAACTAGGAAGAATGATAGTCTAGCAGGATGTTGTTCCACCAACTTGGAAGGTGAGGGAATATTCAGATCAGATAGTTCGTGTTGTGGTTGATGAATGGCCTTACAAAGGGTAATTTTGGGGAGCTTTAACATATCAGGTATCAAATGGTGTATATGGATTATTAACATGTCTCATGATAGTGAGTATTCCATTTTGTCCTTCCAATCAAAACCAAGATCTCAGTGTAGTATCATGAACCTTGATTTAAGATAATTCATGTTAAAGAGCTGACCAATGCCATTCTCTCCAAAAGGCTGGTAATAGTGATAGTCTCATGGACTTTTTAATACCATTAGTTCACTGTAACAGTAAGGCAATAATAACAATATAGATGATAATTGTCAAAATGCCTGTGTAGTTGTGTATCACGAAGTATATGAGACTCTCCGTGTAGAAGGTAGAAGGAGTAAACCATTTATTCAGACACCAGAGAACCATATCCAGCAGACCTTTTATCCAGTCTTTCACAGCAGTAAAATATTTCACACACAATATAACAACCTGGAGACTGGCCATCCCAAAACCTCTCCCCAAAACAAGCTCACAGTACAGCTAAATCAGCCTGTTCAATTCTAACAATCATGAGGGCAGCCATTAGCAGCTATTAGCAGCCATAACATCCTTCTCTCTCTCTCAGCATTTTCCTGTGACATAACTTCCTTTTCCTGTCAGGAAGCTTCTCCCACCACATGTGTCTTAGGCTTCCTGTGATGTAAGCAGGTTACATGGCCTATTAATGGGTGGGAAAGATCTTCAAATCCAAATTGCTACTACATTTGGCCCCAAGATCTTCCTTATCCATTACATAGGGCAATGGGAATTCTGGGATAACTGGTGTCAACAGAACTTTACACAATAATATAAAAGACATAACACAAGTTAAGTATGTAAAACAATGTCATCACTCCCCCCTTGAACAAATGGGGCTCAAAATCTTGTGGTAAGGGGTGAAGATCTCGTCCTCCAAAGCTACTTCCTATTGACACTGGACATAGAGCTGTCACTTTCTATGAATAGAGTCCTATTTGAGAAGTCAGTTCTTTAGCAAGCTAATATGTGGAACTCAGTTGACACCAGGTCCAGGAATGACACATCACCATCACGGACAGGTCCAGAGGGGATATCCGAACACATCAGAGAGTGACATCTGGCTTAAGCAATCAGGCATCTGCAGGTGGATGGTACTAAGCCTGCAGGAAACAAAACTCACAAGAAATTTAAGAGACAAAAGCCAAAAAGAAACAGAGATTGTCATAGCCTCATTCACAATAGAATACATGAGTCAAAGATACAGTTTCATAACCATTTTCTCCTGGGTAGACCACTGTTACAATATTGTCTTTCCCATGTGCTATAACTTCTGCAGCCTTTGGAACATCATCCAGCTTCCTCTTTATCTGTACTTTAGCTCCCAGTTTTGTTCTATCAGTAGAACCAATTCCTTCCTTTCCTCTGATAGTTATTTTGGGAGGTGGGTCAGTTTTCACCATGGGTATTGTTTCACAAGGAATAATAATCAATTGAACTATTCTATCATTTTTACACAACTATATAGGTTCACCCAAATTCTGGAGTGTCACAATAATTTCTCCTTGATAACTAGAATCTATCTCACTCCAGCCAATACATGTATTACTTGAGCTGCTAATCCAGTTTATCCATTCAAAATGATTCTTAGGAATTCTCATACATGTCCCAGTAGAGATTTTTCTTATCTCTTTTCTATCCAACCAAAAGTTTGCTAAATAGTATAAATTATATCCTGCCGAACCAGGTATTCCAGGATACAGTGGTGGGACATCTTCCCTCGAAGTCCAATACTCAATATTTTGAATCTTATGTGTTTGCTGTTTTCTAATTAGCAGATTTGGGGTCTTCATTCTGGCCAGAGGTGTACTTCCTCCTAACGGTCTATAATTCAAATTACGTAAAGCAGTGAACAAATTATCTTTCCAATGTTGATACAAATTATTAGAACTTAACTTTCTTAACTGTTCTTTCAACAGTCCATTTATTCCTTCTATCAACCCAGATGCTTCTGGATAATATGGAATATGATATGTCCACTCTATATTGTTCAATATATAATATCTCTTCATTTTATTACCTTTGAAATGTGACCCATTGTCACTTTGAATCTGCATTGGGGTTCCATAAAATAGACTTATGATATCTAGAGTTTTATATTGTTTTTCTGGGTTGCATTCTTATAAGGACAAACCACTAGTACACCTGAATGGGTGTCAACACAAGTACATATAAATTTGCATTCTTTATCTTGGGATAGTGGTCCAATATAATCTGTCTGCCAAATCTGGGCTGGAACTTTTCCCCTCGCTATTTCTCCAGTTACTACCCGAGGAACAATTCGATCCATTTCCAATTGACATATGTGACATTCCTCTGCTACTTGCTTTAACAATGAATAAAAGATATCAAAACCTTGATCTTGCACCCACTGGTGTGTGGCCTGGACCCCTAAATGTCCGGCTGTTTGGTGGACCCATTTTGCTAGTACTGGTTCATAAGTTGGTGTCAGAGTAGGGACAATATGTTCAGTAGCAATCTTTGCTAGTCTATCAGCATGTGCCTTGTACTGACGTTCTGGTGTGGTGAGGGACATGTGAGCATCTACATGAAAAACTGACAAATTACTAACCAAAGACATGTTCCATATATCTTCCCAGAGTTCTTTGCCCCAAACTTGTTTATCATGAATTTCCCAATTTTGATTTTTCCACATTGGCATCCACATAGCTAACCCATTAGCTACTGCCAATGAATCAGTGAATATACGACACTGTCCTCCTTTCTCTCTTTTAATAGCTTGATGTACTGCCATAAGTTCAGCATGTTGACTACTTCCACCTATCCCAGTACTTTCCAAAGTTCTCTTAGTACATGGGTTGTAGGGTACTGCTTTCCAATGTCTTTTATGGCCCAAATATTTTGCTGTCCCATCAGTAAACCATGGATGTTTCTTCTTTTATTCAG
Source organism: Trichosurus vulpecula (assembly GCF_011100635.1). Taxonomy (NCBI): domain Eukaryota; kingdom Metazoa; phylum Chordata; class Mammalia; order Diprotodontia; family Phalangeridae; genus Trichosurus; species Trichosurus vulpecula. The sequence continues at coordinate 164,700,543 of NC_050579.1, forward strand.
TTAGTCCATCATATCCATCATTCCATTATACCAAGGATTGTACCAACTCTTGCCTTGGTTCAGGGGTTTTGTCATTTCCATCAATGTTGATGCTTGCAATAGATTCATGTAGAGCAGAAACTCCACTTTTGCTTGTTCTGAATATACCATTTCCATTTAATTATGCTAGCCTCTTGTACATGTCTAATTCTGTGAAATGCTGGGGTACTCATTATCCAAGTTATAATCAGGATTCCAGGCCTTAATATCACTTCATGGCCCAGAGTCAGTTGTTCAGTCTCTACCAAAGCCCAATATGCAGCTAACAACTGCTTTTCAAAAGGTGTATATTATAATCCAGATGAAGGTAATTTTCTTGACCAAAATCCTAAGGGTACATTTTGGCTTTATTATTTCTGCCATAAACTCCAATTCACATAGTCATCTTGTACAGTCACTTGTAATTCCACTGGTTCACTTTGCATAGGCCAGAAATCCACAGCCAACTGTATAGCAGCTTTACCTTCTTCAAAATCTTAATTCTGTTCAAGTCCCCAATCAAATTCATATTTTTTTCCTAGTAACTTTATATGAGGATTTCAAAATTTGTCCAAGATGTGGGATGTCCTATAAATGGTCCTATAAACTTTTGGGCCTATTTCTTATTGGTGGGTATAGGAAAATCTTGAATCTTTTGTCAAGCTTGTAAGCAGTCCTTTATTCCACTGTATACCCCAAAATTTCACAGTTTGAGCTGGTCCTTGAATCTTTGCAGAGTTAATTTCCCATCCTTTGCTTTTCATATGCTCAATCAAAAGTATCAAACTCTTCTCCACTTCTTTTACATTTTTTCCCTGTATCAAAATATCATCTATATTGTGGGTAAGCTCTATACCAGGTAACTTTAATTCATTCTAACGTTCAGCCACAATCCTCTCACAAATAGATGGGCTGTGCAGGTATCCTTGTGGCAATTGGGTAAAAGTGTATTGTTGGCCATGCCACATGAAAGCAGATTGGTCCTATTGTTTGGAGTCTATTGGGATCATAAGAAAGCATTGGCCAAATCAATAACTGCATACCAAGTCCCATCATATTTCTGGATCCTTTCTATCAAGGTAACAATATCTGGAACAGCAGCATACAACGGTGCAGTCACTTTATTCAATTGTTTATAATCCACTGTCATTCTCCATGTTCCTTCTGACTTCTGTACTGGCCATAGAGGATTATTCCATTGAGTGGTTGTAGGGAGTAACACTCCTGCTTCAAGACATTCCTTTATAGTATTGGCAATTTCATCTTGCCTACCTGGCACATGATACTGCTTCAAAGTAATTACTTTAGAAGTTTCAGTTAGAGTGATTGCTTCCATCTTTACTTTTCCCACCAAAACTGTATTAATTTCTATCTTCCTTACTGCAAATCGATATCTCCCCTCAGGCAAATTCAGAGTCATGCCTTGCAATATATCTGTTCCAATGATATATTCAGGAATGGGTACAATGACCATGGCATATTTTTTCTCAGTCAATTGTCCAATTTTCATCATCAGTTTGAATTGTTTGTCTGATATTTCAACCCCTCCTAGTCCTGTGATGGTAACAGGAGTTCCATGCTTAAATTTATCAGGGCTTCCATAAATCAAGCTGGTCTCTGCTCCAGTGTCTATCAATGCCCTACTTATAGTATTTGATCCATTATTCCAATGTATAGTGAGATTAATGTGGGGTCTGCAATCCTGTCTGTGTGTTTCTTTAATCTGAGCTGGGCGTCAGCCTATTTCTTAGTCTCCTTGAAGGTGTGACTCACTTGGATACAAGGGTTCAAGATCTGTAGGATTTGTAGGGGCAGTTCTTCCTTCTCTATTCCATTTGCTATTAAGCCCCTTATCTTGGTATATTATGTATAGCTCATTAGTTGGAATACTATCTATTCTTCTAAAATCTACCCCTGCTCTCAATAGAACAGTAAATGTTTCTTTCTTTGCCATTCTATTCTGACATTGAAACTGTTGACTATGTACCCTTCTTTCCCAATGAAATTTATCTCTTCCCCAGTCTCCTAAGTCACTTAACTGTGAAGTCTTATCCAGCACCTCCGAAAGAGGGTTCCCTATCTATGCAATCAGCAGAGGCAGAATCACATTTTCATAAGTGGGGGGTACCGTGTTAACTATCAAATTCCTATTTGAGACTCCCAAGGGAGTTTCATAATGAACTTCAACATTCCCCAACATAATAGGAGTCTTCATTACGTCCTCCTTTAACTTTCTCATACAGTCCCTAATTGAATACCAGAGTCTATCTACAGAAGGCCACATAGTGTCAACAGGATATTCCTCTTTTACAGCCTATCACAGCCAAAGCCAACAAACTGGTTACTTGATTAGTTCTTTGTGAATGATAATCCCTTGCTGTACAAAAAGCTTGCTGTACAAAAGAGTTCTGAGTAATACTTATGAATCTCATACAATCCACAGAATCTACAGATGTTCCTGCAGCCCCTTCATCAGTGATTCTCACCATCCAATATATTAACAATTCTCCCATTGTCTGGGTGAACCAACTCAAGATATCTGTGATTTCTTGCTGTGTGAAATCCTCCAAAACAAGCCTAAACTGAGTAGTATGATCTTGTGTTTCCTGCCTCCTCTGCTGTATGGGGTGCACTTATCTTTGGGAAGTCTGGTGAAATACTGTAACACTTAATGGTGGCTTAGACGTAGCATGCGACAAAGTATTGCTTCATGCCTGTGGTTCTGACATTGTATCCTCCTGTCTAGATTCTCTGCCCCATAACCATGGTAACCAGACCGCTTGTGAGGTTCGACCTCAGCTGAACTGAGGTGCACTCTTGATCTCCTTGGCTTCCTCTGCCTTCCAGCTGGATTTACAACAAGGCTGTTAGCTTCCTGCTGTTCTAACACCTCAGTTTCTCCATTTTGCTGTGGTATAGAAGAAGCACTTTGACTTGAATTATCAGACCTTTCAGCAACTGTCTGAGCCTGAGCTCTCTCTCCTAATAGTCTGTCTCTGTGTTCACATACAACATGATAGACTGTGAGTAAAATCCAGCCTCATCTAAAGATTGTTCTTGGGATCCTGATTCCTGGCTCAGCAGTAGCTTCTCTGAGACATTGCTCCAAATCCCTAGGTCCTCCACCCTGTAGCTTCTGCTTCCAGTCCTCACAGAGACCAGTGCCCTTAGACCATTCCCTTGCAAGGGAGCAATAAGTTGCATCTTCTGATCCTGGGACAACCATTTCTTCTTCTAAAGCCCTTCTGCCTCTAAATATAGATCTCATACCTTGTGATCCCCTCCTTCTAGTCACCAAATTATATACCAGTAAGGCAATAAACACAACATCAATGATAATTGTGAATATGCCTGTGTAGTTCTGTATCACAAGTATCACAAGGTATGAGAAACTCTCTATAAAGAAGGTAAAAGAAGTATAACATTTATTCAAATGCCAGAAAATCATATCCCATAACCAAATATTCAGCTCCCACATTCAGTCAGCCCACTTTATCATAACAGCAAGGAACTTAAAACACCATATCACAGCCTGGAATCTCTCCATTCCAAAACCTCTCCGACCCCCTCCTGAGGTCTTCCCCAAAACCAACTCATGGTACAGCTAAGTCCTCCTGTTCAGGTCTAACAATCACAAGGGCAACCATTAGCAGCCATTAGCAGCCATCACATCTTTCTCTCTAAGCATTTCCTGTGACATAACTTCCTTTTCCTGTCAGGAAGCTCCTCCTACCACATGTGTCTTAGGCTTCCTGTGATGTAAGCAGGTCACATGGTCTATTAATGGGTGGGAAATATCTTCAAATCTAAATTGCTACTACATTCCCCCATGGTATAATGTAGCCTTATGGCTACAGTAGCATTTATATGTATTGCTGTCAGAAAGCACAGAGGTAGAGAATATCCAATTGAGACCATCTCACTCACCTAAATAGAAATGAAAATAAAGAAAATAAGATACAAGGCATTAATTGTATGTATAACATGATAATACATAGCATTTATTAACACTTATCATATGTAATATTTAATATATGCAAGTATTTTACTAATTTTATTTCAAATGATCTTAACAACAATCCTATGAGGTAGGTACAATTATTTCCTTTTTCCATATGCAAAACTGAGTCTGAGAGATACTAAAAGTTTTACTCAGGACAGCGTCGCTAATGCATGAAATAGGTTTTGAACTTGTGATTCCTGATTTTATTTTAGGTTTGTATTAATTTGACACATGCAAAGATGTAACATAAAATTGTAGAAGATTTATGATCTGAAAATAAGTGGATGGGTTATGTATGAAGAAATCAAATCATCAAGCATATATGAAGTGCCTACTATGTGTCAGGCACTGTAATAAGTTTGAAGGATTAAAAAAAAAGGATAGAGTATGGGATAACAGATGGATAATGTTAGTGCTTCATTGGCAACCATGGAATGATAAATGTCCCCAAAAAGTTGTCTACATAAGGAAGATCATTTTTGAAGGATATTTAGAATTACATGCCCACAGTCATTCATATGAGAAGTTGTGGACAGATCTAAAGTTCAGATAGTGAAGTATTTTCAGTAAAGGCAAACAGCTAGTTAATGATGCAACTAAAATTAGACCATTGATCACTTTACTCTCTGTGCTTTTTCCATTCTGCTGAACCTTCTCTAATGTAGCATCTATTCCTCATGTAAGCACTAGCTGAGAGAGTTTAAGAAGTGACTGAACGGACAGAGCAATCCCACATAATAGTGGGAATTCACCAAGAGTTTTCAGCAATCAGAGTTTCCTGACTACTTACCAATTTCTTATCAAGCCCTAGCCCCTTCCATACCTTGGTAACCAGGGTTTTGACTATATGACTGTGTATGCCTCTTTTCTAATCTTATAATTATTTTTAGCTATAGACCTTCCTATATAATTTTGTAAGGATTTTATGTCAATTGGACATGGATTCAACTGGAGAATACTTGTGTTTTTGGATGCATATTCACCAATTCTTTTCTATACTCCCATGAACTAACTTCCTCAGCAATGACTGAAACTGAGCCTTAATATTATGAGTCAGTTCTTGGGGTCAGATCTTTTCACAGTATTAACAACTAGTAGTTCAATGGTGCTGTCTCAGAACTTAACCTTGTAAACACATTTTTGCATTTGAGAAAAAAATACTAATGCTTGCTAACTGATAGATACAGGAGACTTGGGAAAGTGGTGACAGTGAATTTATTGGTATTGCTCCCTAGAATAACTGGATATCCTCTTTAATAATAGTAAAGAATTGCTTCATTCCCCTTCACACTATCACAGATCTAGTTATTGTAATGTACAGTATACACTATATATAATTACACTATAATACATAACTTTCTACATGTTATGGTCACTTGTACATGTTCTTTGCAGCCATAGTTTGATAGTCAGTGTTCTTAGATCACATGAAGATGCCACTCCCAACATGGTGAGTTTAAGGTTTTCTGAACAGAACATTTACAGCTTTTCATTGTAAAATGAAAATTTTGGTGATATTTTCATTTTGCTATCCATCAACTTTTATACAAATACAGTGTATGAAAGGAAAATAACAACAAAAACAAACAAGGAAATAGACAAATGTACCAATAAATAAATTGTTATAAACACACATAAACAAACAAATAGATAAGTGAGTGAATGAATAAATATATAAATAAACACATGAAAAATGAATAAATATTGTGGGTCTTAGTTGTGTAGAATTAACCTTATCTAATCATTTTACTTTCTTTCACCTTGAAACTAAACCCACAATAAATAAATAGAAAATGTATTTCATTTCCCCACTGACTACAAATATAACCAAACAATCTAAGCCTAAGAAACAAAGAAACAGAAAACAGCTCTTGAGGTGGAGCCAACATGGCAGAGTCAAGACAGGGACTCTCTAGAGTTCTCTCCCATTCCCCTCCTTTAAAAAATAACTCTAAACAAATGCTAGAGTGCCAGAACCCACAAAAAGACAGAGTGAAACAAATTTCCAGCCCAAGACAACTTGGACAGTTGACAGGAAAGGTCTTTTGCACCAGGGTAAGAGAGGAGCACAATCCAACACAGGTCACACTAGCCCAGAACCAGCCCTCAGAGTAGGCCTCAGGGCCACTGAGTCACTGATAGGAGTGGTGGTTTCAAGACCTCTCAGCCCACAGACACCAAAGGCAACTTAGAAGAAAGGTGAGTGGCATCTGGATAAGAGTGGAGTATAAACCAGGACAGACTGTATCAGCACAGCCCCAGTCTCCAGGCCTTGGGAGACACTGAATCATCAGTGACACAGGCTGTTTCTGGGGCTCTCAACCCATAAATGGTAAACAAGTCAAACAACTTGTGAGAAGGCAATCACAGGATTTTTTTTTATTGTTATTTGTTTGTTTTGCTAGCACTGAGAAGAGATTCCTTTGCTTTGCCCATACTCAGATCCAGGTCACAGTCCTGGGTGGCAGTTTCAGGGCAAGGAGGAGCACTAGGATAGCAGACTTTGTGGCTACAGTGTAGTGGTGACCTTCATCACAGTTCCAGGGTAGAAAAGAGTGCTTGTGGTCACTAACAGACCAGAACACAATCCAGGAGAATAGTAAACAATTCTCCTTAGATCATACAACCTTGGAAGAACTTAAAACTTACAGGTTCCTAGAAGTGTCTCTGAAAATAGCTACACAAAATCCTGAAGTTTGAGGCAGTATGTCCTCCATCCTGGAAGCAGAGACCCACTTTAACAAAAAGTTAAAAGTCAAATAATAGGCTATGGAAATGAGGAAACAATGGAAACAAACTCTAATTACAAAAAGTTACTATAGTAACAAGGGAAATCAAAACACACACAACAACAACATCAAAGCTCCCACATCCAAAGCCTCCAAGAAAAATATGAAATGGTATCAGACCATAAAAGATCTCAAAAAGGATTTTGAAGGTCAAGTAAGAGAGGTAGAGGAAAAATTGGGAATAGAAATAAGAGTGATGCAAGAAAATAATGAAAAATGAATCTATTAAAGGACACTCACACACACACACACACACACATACACACACAATACAGAAGAATATGACACCTTAAAAAACAGATGAGGCCAAATGGTAAGAGGTCTAAAAAGCCAATGAGGAGAAGAATGCCATAAAAACAGAGTTGGCCAAATGGAAAAGGAAGTCCAAAAGCTCACTGAAGAAAATAATTCCTTCAAAATTAGAATGGAGCAATTGGAAGTGAATGCTTCTATGAAAAATCAAGAAAAAATAAAACAAAACCAAAAGAATGAAATATTGGAAGACGATGTAAAATATCTCATTGGAAAAAAACAACTGAACTGGAAAATAGATCCTGAAAAGATAATTCTAAAATTATTAGACTACCTGAAATCCATGATCAAAAAACATAGCCTAGACATCATCTTCCAAGAATTTATCAAGGAAAAGTGCCCTGATATTTTAGAGACAGAGGGTAAAGTCGAAATTGAAAGAATCTACTGATCACTTTCTGAATGAGATCCCAAAATGAAAACTCCCAGGAATATCATAACCAAATTCCCAAATCCCCAGATCAAATAGAAAATACTACAAGTAGTCAGAAATGATTCAAGTGTCATGGAGCCACAGTCAGGATAGCACAAGGTTAGCAGCTTCTACATTAAAGGATCAGAGGGCTTAGAACATGATATTCCAGAGGATAAAGTAGCTAGAATTACAATCAGGAATCACCTAACTAGCAAAACTTGAGTATTATCCTTCAGAGGAAAAAATGGATATTCAATGAGATACAAAATTTGGCTTTCAAAAATACAAGACTCAAAAGAAACATAAAAAGGTAAACAGAAAAGGGTAATCATAAGGGATTTAATAAGGTTAAACTGTTTACATTCCTACATGGGAAGATGATATTTGTAACTCATAAGACCTTTCTCATTATTAGGGTACTTAGAAGGAGTATACATACATACATACATACATACATATATATACATATATATGGGGAGAGAGAGAGAGAGAGAGAGAGCGAGCGAGCACAGGTATGAGTTGAATATGAAGGGATGGTACATAAAAATAAAATTAAGGGGTGTAAGAGTAATGTACTGAAATAAAGATAAAGAGAGGTAGAATGGTAAATTATCTCACATAAAAGAGGCAAGAAAAAGCTTTTATAATGGAGGGAAAGAGAGAGGAGGTGAAGGGGAGCCAGAGAGCCCTACCTTCATCAGAATTGGCTCAAAGAGGGAATAACATACACACTCAATTGGGTGTAGGAGAAACAGGAAAGTAGAAGGGGAAGGGATTAAGAGAAGGGGGGGGGCTGATAGAAAGGAGGGAAGATTGGGAGATTGTGCATTCAGAAGCAAAACAGTTTTGAAAAGGGGCAGAGGAAAGGAGAGAATAGAATAAATGGGGGGGTGGAGTATGGAGGGAAATACAGTTAGTAATATTAACTGTGAAAAAAATTTTGAAGAAAGTTTCTCTGATAAAGGTCTCATTTTTCAAACATATATGTTTATTATATCAATATCAAACTGAATCATATCTTTTTAAAAAAAGAGCCACTTCCCAATTGATCAACAATCAAAAGATACGATCAATTTTTAGGTGAAATAATCAAAGCTGTCTTTAGCCATATGAAAAAATACTCTAACTCACTATTGATTGGAGAAAGGCAGATTAAAACAATTCTGAGGTTGGCTAATAGCAGAAAAGGTCAATGATTAATGTTGGAGGTGATGTGGGAAAATGAGATGTTAATGCATTGTTGGTAGAATTCTGAACCGATTCAACCATTGTATGGAACAATTTGGAACTATGCTCAAACTTCTATAAAACTATGTATACCCTTTGACCTAGCAATACCACTGCTAGGTCTCTATGCCAAAAGAGATTAGAAAAAGGGAAAGGGACCAATATAAGAAAAAAATATTTATTGAAGCTCAATCATTTCTGGGGAGAAAGAATTAGAAATTGAGGCCATGCCCATCAATTGGGAAATGGCTGAATAAATTGTGGTATTTTAATGGATATTGTAATGGAATATTATTGTACTATAAGAAAAGAAAAGCAGGGTACCTATTCTCAGTAATACAATGACCCAAGACAATTTGAAGGACTTATGATAAAAAAATGTTATCCATCCACAGAGAAAGAACAGATGGTGTATGAATACAGATTGAAGCATACTGCTTTTTAAACTTTTGTTTTGTCTCTTTTTTCTTTCAAAACATGACTATTATCGAAATGATTTGCGTGACTTCACATGTACGAATTATATTGAATTGCTTACCTTCTTAATGAGAGGAGGGATTGGGGATAGAGGAACGGAGAGAATGTGAAACTCAAAGTTTTAAAGATGAATGTTAAAATTGTTTTTACATGTAGTGGGGAAAAATTAAATATTAAATTCAAAAAATAAAGTAAAAAAGTGAAAAAATACCTCTTCACTCTTCTACCTATCTCAACTCATTAGATGTCTCTTGACTGGTTCTCAAAACCAAACAAGAGCAGATTAAACTCACTGAGCACTTCCTCAAACCTTCCTCAGCATTTTAATTTATTCCTTAAGCCCTTATAACCTGACCTGAATCCCACCATTTTTGAACCTGATCACTTGAAGTTCTTTTCCTGAAAGTATTTCTTCCTTTAACATCTATGACACTATTCTCTATTGTTTCTCTTACTAATTTTTACCACTCATCTTTTGCATGATTTTTGCCTCCTTTGCTTTGTACTGGCATATAAATGCAAGAATTTCCCAACTTTATTCTATTATATAAAAAGGTAAACAGGAAAGGGTAATCATAAGGGATTGAATAAGGTTAAACTGTTTACATTCCTACATGGGAAGATGATATTTGTAACTCATAAGACCTTTCTCATTATTAGGGTACTTAGAAGGAGTATATATATATATATATATACAGAGAGAGAGAGAGAGACAGAGAGAGAGAGAGAGAGACAGAGAGAGAGAGAGACAGAGAGAGAGAGAGAGAGACAGAGAGACAGAGAGAGACAGAGAGAGACAGAGAGACAGAGAGACAGAGACAGAGAGAGAGAGAGAGAGAGCACAGGTATGAGTTGAATATGAAGGGATGGTACATAAAAATAAAATTGAGGGGTGCTATACCTCAGTTCTATTGTTGGTCTCATATACTGCTGTACCATAATATCATCCACCAGCACTCTGCAGATGACTCCTAACTCAGTACGGCCTACATTGTGTTATCTCAATGACATCTGTCACTTTATTTCTTGGTTATAGTTAGTTCTTGTGTTCAAGTTTATCTTCTTGTAGTCCATGAGATAAATGATTATTATCTTTGCCTTACTTTCTCCTACCTGTAACATTGTGTATGATAACTTCTGTGCACTAAATGGGCATTCAGTAGATTATTCATGCTATCAAGCAATCAGAAATCATTTATACTTTACCATATTTAAGCACTGAATGAGGATAGAAAGGCAAAAGTGAAAGTCTTTGCCTATGAATACTGGATGAATAAATAAACAAATTAAATATTAGTGATATGAGTTGCATCATTGTGTACTATGCTGATTTTTATTTTTAACTTTTTTATGATGTTCATAAATATGAACTATATTTACTATAGTTGCACCACAGTGCCTAGATTTCTTTGATTTAAAAAGTCTTTGTAGCTGTATACATCTGTTAAATGATATATTTCTGAGAAACAAAATATATGATCATAAAAAATTAGCTGATAAATCCTTACCTCTTAGTTCTTTATGTAGAAATGAAATTAAACCTAACAGCACATAGAAAGTTGTTTTTTTTCCCTCTGAAATAGAACACAGTCAACAATTTTATTCATTTAATGGAAATTTAATGAACAGTTGTTTATTTCAATGTTTACAGTTTGGTTCAGAGATAAATTATCACTATGAATTCAAATTCTGTGGTGGTTATTTATGCAAGTGGGTTCCATTATATTGACACTGCAAGCAGTGATGCACTTCAAAGATTGTGCTGATACAGATGTGATAAACTAGAACAAAGTTTAAATGGCTTGTAAATGTCAGCAGAATCTCAGGAGTAAGTTATGACCTTCCTATTGACTTCCTGAGCACTTTTAGTTACATTTTATGTGTTTCATATAATGAAAGTGTAACACCATTCAAATGACATAAACAGATGGGAAGAGCAGCTGAACAACTTCATGAACAGATATTTAACCCTGTATTTTGATCACTGGTTTTAAATTGCCCAGTAAACCCAATTCCCTGGGAATAAGTTAGCCACCTTTCAAAGCTATATTAACTCTGCCAGTTCACTAGGATATTTTAAATGTACCTAAATAGAATTTTCCTAAAAACGCATTTCTAAAAGTTCCCTTAAAAGAAATAGTTCTTAGAACATCTAAAAATGAAAGGTACATCCTGAAGACTGTATAAGAACACTGGCTCAGAAACCCGAGAAACCAAAGTAAGTAAAAATCAATAGTGAATTGTCATCCCAGAGAACTACATTGGCATTACACGTATTCAATAAGAAGTAGGAGTTGTGCCTGGAAGAGAGGATAGTTTATAACATATTGCAGAGATATTTTGTTTTGTTCTTTTGCACAGAAACATCTCAATTAATTCAATTAATTGGAATCTGTCCCCACCTTCCATTTTGAGAAGACTTTTCAGTATTTTTGCTTTGATTTTCATTTGTTGCCTTTCAGGTCTTAGGTAAAAGGGGAAAATAACCAGAAAATAAATCATCAAAATTTTCTTTGAAAACAAACAAAGAACTTGTAGGACTTGTCCTGATTTCAATATCAGTTCCAACTAGGCTTCCTCATTCACGTCTATATCTGTAGTATGATATGATTTATTTTAAATCAAATATTTATTAAACATTTAAAATGTGCTATAGCTTTTGACATATACACGTTACATACATGCATATGTGTCTATACACACATATATGTGTATATATGTATATATGTGCATATAATACACGCACACAGAGAAAATAACAAATCCATAGATACTGGCCTCATGATGGATAAATGAATCGATCCATCAACTGATAAATAAATAAATATATACTCAATATTTTCTATGTGCCAGACACTATGGTAGATGTTGAGATTATGAGTATAAAGGAAAAAAAAAACTACTCACAGTGAACTTACACCTGAATGAGGTGGATAACAAATACACACACATAAATATACGAATGGATATATACATTCATGTATATGTACGTGTGTGTGTTTTACAAATGCATATAAAGGAGTTAAATAAAAAAAATAGCTAGGGATAGAGGACACTAGCAATTGCCATATCAGGAAAAGCTTCATATGGAAGGTATTAGCTGAGCTTGATCTTAAAAACGGAAAATATCATTACAAGACAGATGTGAGTAGGGCATGCATTTCAGGAATCGGAAATGGCTAGTGTATATATATACATGATAGAACATTCAGTATCATGTGCGAAGAACAAATACAAGGCAAGTTATTCTGGATCAAAAGACTTCTGACCAAGGAAGTTAATAGTAAAGAATCAAAGTGGATCAAAGCACTTGAGGGAAAAAAAAAAGCTTTGCATTAGATTTATATCATTCATTCATTCTTTTTCTATTTATTTAATTTTTGTTTATATGTGAATTTATTTACCTAGTTATTAATTAATTAATTTGTTTGTTCAATTACAAGGTAAACTATGACATAGCCTAGGCTCAGTATTCTCTTGCCTCTAAACCAACACAGGAGGCAAAAATTCAGTAACAATAGTAGCAAAATTAATCATAGATTTAGAGTTAACAGAGGACTTCTGTCTCCAAATCTATTGCTATTTGCATTCTACTAACCTGTCTCACTAGCTGAAGCAGCAGGGCACCCTGTAGGGGATGTGTCAGGGAAGTCAAATTACCACCAACTCTTTATCCACCCTCTTTTCTCACACTTTGATGGGGACAACCCATGGTCCTGAACCCAAGAACCTTGGAAGAAACAGGGACACCTAAACCACAATACCCATTTCCAGATCAGTTTCCACTATCATTATTGAGGAAATAAATGGTTGTACAAAATGGGCCTAAATTCCTTATTACCATCAGCAACAACTGCTAACTGCTACCAAAAGGTAGTTAAACAAGAGAGCCTTGGGATTGACAGCAATATCCAGACTACCACTTATGTATCAAATCAGCCTTCAAAGACATTATCCAGGGAAGAAACTCTTGTGGCAAACATATCAGTTGTCCCCATAAATTGTCAATCAATTGCCATGCACAGGGTAGTCAAGCCAGCTTAGCTGATGTTATGAGGTACCCTGAAGGAAAAACAGGAGACAACATGTCAAACTACCAACAACACTTTGACTATCATCATCCCTCAGAACTTGATGGGGAAAGCTTAGGACTCTGAAGCCAAGAATCTTGTGAATAGAGAACCATCTGGCCCACTGGCCTCAACGTCATCCTCTAAAATAATGACTCTGGGGATATAGCCTTATAATTGCTCCTATAGGTACTAAAGCAACAATTTTTTAAGACTAAGGGAAAAAATGTTCTTGCCCTTGGTACTATCAAAAGATTCAACATTGAAAGCTGATATGATTTTATCGATGGACATGACATTTAAAAAGTATTACTGTGCTTTGCTGCTGTACCCTAAAAAAATGATGGTTTTGATCAGCTGAAGCCTTCCATATGTTTGTCTTCCCATTAGAAGATGAGATAGTTGAGGATGGTAACTAACATTTCTATTTGCATCCTCAGCATTTAACATAATGTTTTGAATATAATAAGCACTTAGTAAATGCTTTATAGACTCATTCTCAACAATGTGAAATCCTGCAAGGAATAAGGTAAAAAAAGAATATGCAAGAACAAAGCTTATGTATGGGAAATTACATTTTTGTGTATTCTAGAATAATAAGAGCTTGAATGAAACCCTCTTTTCATTGAAATTACCAAGTATTAGAGTGTAAATTGATTTAATTTGGAGAGTATTACTAAATTCCTCATAGGATTCCTCTACTGCTTTATCTTTAGTAATGAAAATTGATGCATTTATTTTCATGATGGTCATTTTGTAAACATTTATGATAATTACTGCATGCCTTTTGCAGATGTGAATTTCTATGGTTAGCTACATCAGCAGAAAAAGTATAATCAGTGAGGCACTTTTTCTATGTGGCATTTTATGAAATACTTGAAGATTGCTAACATGAACTTCCTCCCCTGCCCTGTTAGTCATCTTTTCTTCAGGCTAAACATAACTAATACCTTCAACCAATCTCCATGTGGCATTAACTCAGCCTTCTTCATCATCCTAATTGTCTTTTTGTGAAAAATTTCATTGCAAGCAAAGAATGGGATGTTCTAAATATGATCTTAATAGGGACTACAATGTCTTTATTCAACTCATGGTTCTTAGCCTAATATTTCATTAGATTTTTGGACTCCCACATTACTGTTGAGTTTTATTGATTTTGCAGACCACATTAAAAACCCATACATCTTTTTTAGTGTTAAAATATCTCCAGCTTGTATTTTCTAATATTCAGCAATTATGTTTCTATTGCGTATGGTAATGTAAGTTTTACCCATGTGCTACACAACAAGTAGGTAGTATTCATATTATTTTTTTTAAATCTTGCAGGGTTGTCATGTCTTGCTGAGCCTGGAGAGTAGAGAGTTGTACCTTTTTATCTTTCCCTTTAAGAGGGAAACCAGTTCTATTTTGAATATTGATAGCTGTCACCAGTATAAGATAGAAATGTAACCATTGCACAATGTAAGGAAAAAATTTTCCCTAATATACACACTTACAAAAAGTGGGGGCCTTCAAATTGCTTGTGAGCATTCACAATATATGTCAATAATATCATGAAATCCTTCTTATCTTCTTTAAATGAGAATAATAGAAATCTTCCTTTCTTAACTCACAAATTTTTTTCCATATCTTTTCACTTTATTTTAATTAAATTTTCTTATTTACCTAGTGTCATAAATTGTTTTCTCTTTCTCCTTAAGTACCCCCTCACAACACAATTCTTTACAAGAAGGCTGTTCAACCTTAGGTTTTTATTGAAACAATAGACAATATATTTTGATTTGCCATTTTAGTGAGAGATCTGCAGTAGCTTTGCTTCCTTTGCTAAAGCATTTATGTAAATTTCTATGCTTGTGGGTAGGCCACATAAATCACACTGTGACCACATTTTGGACAGCCCTGCTTTACAACATTAACCCTGAGTTCTTCCTCCTTCAAATTTTACCTTTCTTCTTCAGTTTTAGCCTTTCTTGTTCCACTTTTCCATAGCTTTACCAAAATGTGATCTCTGCAAATTCAGTCAATGGCTTCATCATAATTCCAAATCCTTCGAAATGACCTTGACAAATTCTTCTTTTTGTAGAATTCACACCCTTCTCTCTTTCCAGGAACTTCTTCTACATAATCTTTTTTTTTCTCCTCAGAAATTTAAATACAGAGGAAAAAAAGCCAAAACCAACTGAAAAGAAATGGAGGATAGAATAAAGTAAGAAAGTGAACTATTAAATAATTGGAAGATCTTTTTCAACAGCCAAATTTAAAATAAAAATAATTTTCTGGTGAAGATAAATTTAACTAAACTAAAAAGAATGCTTCATTTTTTGAATTCTGAATATTAAGCCATTATTTTATATTTAAAAGAGACTTTATATAACAGAATTTTCTATAAAAATGTATCTTACAATTTAAATGGACAAGATTAAAAATAATATCCATTTGAAAGGTGTTTTTTTCTTCCTAATATGGAGTACATTATATACTTTAAAGAGTCCTTAAAAATGTTTGTTTAACATAATTTAACTTTTATTGATAATGTATGATAATTATTACAAAAATCATATTTTATATAATCCATATGAGGCATATGGGGAAGCTTGCTGAAATTTAAATAACCCTTAATTGCTGTTTCTGGACACCTGCCTGATTTTTTAAATTCTTTTCAGCATGAATATCCACTATAACTTCTCACTGCATTAATATGAACTATTTTCTTTAATATTGCCCAATTTCAACATGGTTTCTGTAGTTCCATTTTTCTTATAGACTGGAGTCTAGCTGATGTACTTTCAGCTTTGTGACAGTTATAAGGTACTCAACTTTATAACATCCTGTGTGGAAGGAAGACAGCAGCAAATATCCAAAAATACATCAGCTGTCAAAAAAAGGATGTAAAGACAGAGAGATATAGACAAAAACAGACAATCAGATCAAGATAAACAGAAATAATGAGATAGAGAAAGAGACTGCAATGGAAAAACATAGAGGCAGATGCACAGCAAGAGACATAGAAAGAGACACAGACATAGGCCCAGAGATGCATAGAGATGAAGAGATTAACACAGGTAGATGGCACAGTGGACAGGATGCTGGACATGAAGGTAGGCAAACCTGAATACAAATCATGCCTCACACAGTTGTCAATTGATACAGAAACACATGTTGGGGCATAACATTGACAACTGTTCTGGTTGGTCCTGGTGCAGCCCATGCTGGACTCTGCTCTGCTCTCAGCTCTGTGCAATAGACCCTTCCCAGCAACCATCTAGGCTGCCCTGGGCTGGAGCCCTGCTTCACTCTGTTATTTCTTGGGTTCTGCAGCTCTAGAATTTGTTCATAGACATTTTGTGCAGTTGTTTGTAGGGACCTGCGGGGGAGCTTAAGGGAGTCCCTGCTTTCCAGCCACCATCTTGGCTCCACCCCTAACAATCACATCTAATGTAAGTGATTAGAGTAGAATTTTTTCCATATCCATAGCTCTTTCTTGGCCCCCTAACTACAATATTGCTATTTCTATTTTCCCAAATTTTTGCCAGAAAGGAATTGTATCATTGAGAACTGAGTTGTTTTACAAATTTTTCAACATTGTTTGTGATAGTGAATAATAGACTTAATAGATTCCACTGGATGAAAAACTGAGTAACTTTTCTTACACTATTGATTTTTTAAAAAGTAATAGACTAATTCATAGTGTCCCAGACAGCATTTTGACAGTTTGCCTTATCTTCTCAGAGTCCCTCAAAAATTGACATTACATTTTTAGATAATTATTTGTTAATTCATGAGGGAAAGATGTTCTTAATTTTAAAACTTTGTAAATATCCTGATTCTTAGAAATTTTACATAATTTTATGTCATTTGTGAGGTTTGCATTTATTCTCTTGAAAATAAATTATTTTAATATATTTATTATATCTTATTGTTTGTCTACTGGTGAATAGCTCTCCATCTGAAAGCTTATCTATATACTTTGGATATCAAACGCATATCAGAATTATGTAATTAAATAATTTTCTCTCATATTTTCTTTTATATGGACTACGCTGTTGTTTTTCTTTCTTTTTTTTCTTTTTTCTTTTTTTTTTAAATTTATTTAACATATTTAGTTTTCAGCATTGATTTTCACAAGAGTTTGGATTACAAATTTTCTCCCCATTTCTACCCTCCCCCCCACTCCAAGATGGCATATATTCTGGTTGTTCTGTTTCCCAGTCAACCCTCCCTTCTGTCACCCCACTCGCCTCAAAGTTCCTTTTCCCTTCCTTTCTTGTAGGGCAAGATAAATTTCTACATCCCATTGCCTGTGTCTCTTATTTCCTAGTTGCATGCAAAAACTTTTTTGTTTGTTTTTGAACATCTGTTTTTAAAACTCTGAGTTCCAAATTCTCTCCCTTCTTCCCTCCCCACCCACCCTCCCTAAGAAGGCAAGCAACTCAACATACGACACATGTTTATAATTATGTAAGACCCTTCCACAATACTCAAGTTGTGAAAGGCTAATTATATATTGCTCCTTCCTAACCTATCCCCCTTTATTGAATTTTCTCCCTTGACCCTGTCCCTTTTCAAAAGGGTTTGTTTTTGATTACCTCCTCCCCCTATCTGCCCTCCTTTCTATCATCCCCCCTTTTTATCTTCTTCCTCCTTCTTTCCTGTGGGGTAAGATACCCAAGTGAGTGTGTATGGTATTACCTCCTCAGGTCAAATCTGATGAGAACAAGATTCACTCATTCCCCCTTACCTGCCTCCTCTTCTCTTCCTACAGAAATGCTTTTTCTTGCCACTTTTATGAGAGATAATTTAACTCATTCTAACTCTTCCTTTCTCCCTCTCTCAGTGTATTTCTCTCTCATGCCTTAATTTGATTTTATTTTTTTAGATATCATCCCTTCATATTCAACTCACCATGTGCCCTCCGTCTCTCTCTCTCCATATATATATATATATATATATATATATATATATATATATATATATATATATATATATATATATATATATATATACATATACATGAAGACACACACGTATATATATACATACCCATATATCTATACACACATATATACATATATACACATATATATGCATATTCCCTTCAGCTACAGTAATACTAAGGCCTCATGAATTGTACACATCATCTTTCTAAGTAGGAATGTAAACAAAACAGTTCAATTTTAGTAAATCCCTTGGGATTTCTCTTTCTTGTTTACCTTTTCATGCTTCTCTTGATTCTTGTGTTTCAAAGTCAAATTTTCTGTTTAGCTCTGGTCTTTTCACTGAGAAAGCTAGAAAGTGCTCTATTTTGTTGGAAATCCATATTTTGCTTTGGAGCAGGATACTCAGCTTTGCTGGGTAGGTGATTCTAGGTTCTAATCCTAGCTTCATTGACCTCCAAAATATCGTATTCCATGCCCTTCGGTCCCTTAAGGTAGAGGCTGCTAGATCCTGTGTTATTCTGATTGTGTTTCCACAATACTCAAATTGTTTCTTTCTGGCTGCTTGCAATATTTTCTCCTTGATCTGGGAGCTCTGGAATTTGGCCACAATATTCCTAGGAGTTTTCTTTTTGGGATCTTTTTGAGGAGGTGATCTGTGGATTCTTTCAATTTCTATTTTGCCCTCTGGCTCCAGAATATCAGGGCAGTTCTCCTTTGTAATTTCTTGAAAGGTCTTATCTGGACTCTTTTTTTGATCATGGCTTTCAGGTAGTCCAATAATTTTTAAAGTCATTAGCTTCCACTTGCTCCAATCTAATTTTTATGGTAGTATTTTCTTCAGTGGTCATTTGGACCTCCTTTTTCATTTGGCTAATTCTGCCTTTCAAGGCATTCCTCTCCTCGTTGGCATTTTGGAGCTCTTTTGCCATTTGAGTTAGTCTATTTTTTGGCTGTTGTTCTCCTCAGTATTTTTTTCAGCATTTTTTTGGTTCTCCCTTAGCAAGTCATTGACTTGTTTTTCATGGTTTTCTCACATCATTCTCATTTCCCTACCCAATTTTTCCTCAAATTTGCTTTTCCAAATCCTTTTTGAGCTCTTCCATGGCCTGAGACCAGTTCATGTTTTTCTTGGAGGCTCTTTGACTTTGTTGACTTCTTCTGGTTGTATGTTTTGGTCTTCTTTGTCACCAAAGAAAGATTCCAAATTCTGAGACTGAATATGAGTGTGTTTTCACTGACTGTTTGTGTTACCAGCCAACTTACTTGACTCTTGAGTTTTTTGTCAGGGTATGACTGCTTGAAGAGTAGAGAGTACTTTGTCCCAAGCCGGAGGGGATGTGCTGTTGTTTTCAGAGCTATTTCTATACAGCCAGCTCTGCCACACCAGCATTGCTCCTTCCCCAAGAACCACCAACCTGGACCTGATGCAAATCTTAAGCAGGCTGTGCACTCCTGCTATGATCTGCCACTTAATTCCTCCCCCTAGGTGGGCCTGTGGCCAGAAGCAACTGCAGCTGTAGTTCTGTAGCTGCACTACCTCTGCCACCCCTGGGGCAGTGGCTGAACCACCCACAAACTCCTTCCACTCTGTCCCCGCAGCTTTTCCCACTAACCTTCTCTGTTGTCTTTGGTGTTTGTGCGTTGAGAAGTCTGCTAACTGCCACAGCTCACTGATTCAGGGCACTAGGGCTTGTTCCACCTGGCTACTGGTCTGGTTGGTCCTGCCACCTCCCATGCTGAGCTCTGCTCCCCTCCACTCCCAGCTCCATGTGCGATAGACCTCACCCAGTGACCACCCAGATTGTCCTGGGCTGGAGCCCTGCCTCCCTCTATTTTGTGGGTTCTGGAGTTCTACAATTTGTTCAGAGCCATTTTTTTATAGGTTTTTAGAGGGACCTGGCAGGGAGCTCACTCAAGTCCCTGCTTTCTGGCTGCCATCTTGGATCCACCCCCTGGAAGCCCAAAAATTTGACTTTCAAACAAAAGACTCAAGAGAAGCATGAAAAGGTAAACAAGAAAGAGAAATTATAAGGGACTTACATTCCTATGTGGAAAGATGATGTGTGTAGTTCATGAGACCTCAGTATTAGGGTAGCTGAAGGGAATATATATATATATATATAAACACACACACATATATATGTATACACACATATATGTATATATATATATAGACATATATGTGTACATTTATATGTATATATATGTATATATAGAGAGAGAGATGCAGAGAGAGAGAGAGAGAGAGAGAGAGAGAGAGAGAGAGAGAGAGAGAGAGAGAGCACAGGGTGAATTGAATATGCAGGGATGATATCTAAAAATATAAAATCAAATTAAGAGATGAGTGAGGAATATATTGAGAGAGGGAGAAAGGGAGAGATAGAATGGGGCAAATTACCCTCACTTAAAAGTGGCAAGAAAAAGCAGTTCTGTTTGAAGGGAAGAGGGGGCAGGTGAGGAGGAATGAGTGAATCTTGCCCTCATCAGATTTGACTTGAGGAGGAAATAATATACACACTCAGTTGGGTTTCCTACCCCACAGGAAAGAAGGAGAAAGGGGATAAAAATGGGGGGGGGGGATGATAGAAGGGAGGGCAGATAGGGGGAGGAGGTAATCAGAAGCAAACACTTTTGAAAATGGACAGGTCAAAGGAGAAAACTGAAGAAAGGAGGACAGGATGGGAGGGAGCAAAATATAGTTAGTCTTTCACAACATGAGTATTGTGGCAGGGTTTTACATAATGATACATTTGTAGCCTATGCTGAATTGCTTGCCTTCTTATGGAGGGTGCGTGAGGAGGGAAGAGGGGAGAGAATTTGGAATTCGAAGTTTTAAAAGCAGATTTTCAAAAAATGTTGTTTTTGCATGCAACTGGAAAATAAGATATACAGGTAATGGGGCATAGAAATCTATCTTGCCCTACAAGGAAGTAAGGGAAAAGGGGATGGGGTGGAGTGGGGTGACAGAAGGAAGGGCTGACTGGGAAATGGGGCAATCAGAATATATGACATCTTGGAGTGGGGGGAGGGTAGAAATGGGGAGAAAATTTGTAATTCATAATTTTGTGGAAATCAATGCTGAAAACAAAAATATTAAATAAATAATTTTTAAAAATAGTGACATCAATGTGATAACATATCAAAATTTGTGGGATGCATGCAAAGCAATACAAAAAATAATTTATGTTTTTAAAATTTCATATCAATAAAAGAGAAACAGTGAATCAGTGGATTGGGCATGCAACTGAAAAAAATTGAAAAAGAACATATTTAAAATTCCCAATTAAACTCCAAATTGCGAATCCTGAAAATCAAAGGAGAGATGTAAAATTAAAAAATGAACAATGTAAATAAAACTAGGATCTAGTTTTATGATAACAGAATAAATTAGCTAAAACATTGGTTAATTTTTTTTAAAAAGAACAAATTACTCGTATCAAAAATGCAAAAGGACAACATACTAATGAAGATGAAATAAAAACCATTAAGAAATATTTTGACAATTTTTTGCTAAAAATGATCATTTAAGTGAAGTGGAGAGAAGTTTATTAAAGAACAAATTACCCTGAAGAACAGAAGATGAAACAGAATATTTAAATAATCCTATGTCAGAAAAATTTTTTCAAGAAGCCATTATTGATTTCCTTATGTACAAAATACTCATCACCAGATGGATTTGCAAGGGAATTGTACAAAATATTAAAAGAATAATTTATTATAATACTATATAATCTATTTTAACAAAAATTGGTAAAAATGGAGTCCTGTCAAATGCCTTTTCTGATACAAATATAGTTTTGTTATTTAAGCCAGGGAGCCAAAAACAGAGAAAGAATACTATAGACCAATTTTCCTAATGAAAATTGATACAAAATAATTAAATAAAATATTAGAAAGCAAAATATAGCAATATGTTGCAGTGTTCACACATCATAACCAGGTAAGAATCATGGCAGGATTCCAGGGCTGGTTCAAATTTAGAAAAATTATAAGCGTAATTGACCCTAATGATAACAATAACTACCAAACTCACATGATTGTAAGAATAAATTCTGAAAATGATTTTTACAACATGTGATACCCATTCTTATTAAAACACTGGAAAATATAAGAATAAGTGCAACTTTTCCTAAAATCATTAGCATCTATCTAAAGCCTAGACCAAACATTATCTGTAAGGAAATAAAGTACAAGCCTTCCCTTAAGATTATGGGTGAAGCAAGTATGTCTATTCTCACTATTATTATTCATTACTGTACTTGAAAGCCAATTACAATAATGACAAAGAAAATAATTATTAAAAAAAGAATAAGCAGGGAGGAAGGAAGAAAATATTTTGCAGATGCTATGATGGAAAATTTAGAGATCCCTAAGTAGTTGAAACAATTAACAATTTTAGAAAATTTGCAGGATACAAAACAAACCTTTATAAATCATTGGCATTTCTCTATATTGCCCACAAAAGATACCAAGAAGAAATAGAAAAAAAGATTATATTTAAAATAACTGCAAAAAAAACCCAAAATACTTAAGAGTCTAGCTGCTAAGTCACACTCAGAACCTATTAAACAAAATTATAAAATATTTTTCACACAAATACGGATGGATCTAAACAACTGGAGAAATGTTAATTGCTCATGTATAGGCTGAGCCAATATAATAAAAATGAAAATTCTACATAAATCAATCTCCTTATTTGGTGACAAACAAATTAAACTACCAAAGAATTATTTTAGAGATCTAGTAAAAAATAATAGAATTTATCTTGAAGGAAAAAACAAAACATCAATATCAAGACAATCAAAGAAAAAGAATGGGAAGGAATTCAGCCTAGCAGTGTCACATTTCAAAATTTATTACAATAATATAATCATCAAAAAAAATCTGTTTCTGGCCAAGAAAAAGAGTAGTCAATCAATTTAAGAGATTAGGTGTATAATGTACAGAAGTACATGACCATAATTGTATGATAAATTTGAAGAATGATTCAAAGTGAAGTAAGCGGAATCAAGAGGACACTGTGTACAGTAACAGCAGTATTATAATGATGATCAAATGTGAAAGACTTAGCTACTCTAATCAAGAAAATGACCCATGACAATTCCAAGGGACACAGAATGAAAATGCTATGGACTTGCAGAGAGAGAACTAGAAAACTCTGAATGCAGATTGAAGAATTTTTTTTTTCTTTACTTTTCTTTCCTTTCTTTTGAAACATGCCAAATATGGAAAAGTTTTGTATGATTTTGCAACAACAATGTTGCTAGAAGCTGTTGTAGGGGTGAAAGACCAACAACAATACACAGAGGGGCTGCTAGCACAGGTCCTTTCTTCTGCTTTTCTAAGGAAAGCAACTTTAAGGGGTTAACAATCTCAATTTAATTAAACATACATTTGTCAGTCACTTATTTCACGGGAAAAATCTAGCATCCTGAACTTCAGAGACAATGAAAACAGAAATGACAAGTATACATTATATAAAAAGAGCAAATAAACCCAAATGCATACAGTTACCAGAGAGCAGCACCAACATCTGGGTTTTCAAAGCATGGGGGTCCAGTGGCTACCCAGAGTCTCATCTGGTCGAGTCACATGACACTCTTTCAGTGAGTGAGAGCCTCAAAGTAAAATGCCAACCTCAGAGCTTATATATCATATTCAGGATCAGAAAGTCTCACAACCATGCACCTCAAACCCCATATTGTGGCTTAAGCAGGTTAAAGACTCTTGATCTACTCAAAGACTTTTGACTCAAACAAAGGCAAGACTGATTCAAAGGCACTTGATGGCCTTAGCATTCCAAAACAGAAGACAACAAAAAAGTCCTACCCTGCTTAACATTACAGTTTTCATATGTAAAATAGGTATAATGTTAAACTTCTCAATGATCAGAGGAACAGCTATTCATTCAGAGTCAGAAAACCTGAAAATAAAAAAAAATTAAAATAAGAATGTAAAAATAAACAAACAAATAAATATGAGAACTTTATATGTGTTAACTCATTCTGTACTCACACTGATTCTATGAAGTAGGTACAATTATTTGCAACCCCATTTTACAGATTTAGAAACTGAACCTGAGAAATGTTAAGTGATTTTCCTAAAGTGATACCTTTTCTAAGCTAGGCAGGCTTCCACAGCCTGCCTTCCTGACTCCCAAGTCCAGCATTGATCACCACGGGACATAGCTGCCTACTTATTTCCCAAGACTAACAGAAACAAATCACTTTTCCCAAATTCTGATATTTTGTGGCTAAAAATGAAAATTTAGGAAAGAATCTCAAAAATACCTGTAAAAGATTGTGAAATCTTCATCAAGAAGTGGAAATAAAAATTGGCTGAGGTGCAGTTTTCATCACTGATGATAATTGAAGGAGTAAGATCTCTGTTTAACAGTTTTCTCATGATATAAAAAGTGGGATTTTTTCCTTCTTTTTTTCTGTGCGAATAGATAATCCATACTTTAAAGAGTTACTTATGAATTTCATTGAAAATATTTGGCATCATTCCTGGACTTGATACATAACAATTTTATCCTCAAAGAAGAACATCTAAAGAACCTTATTTTGTATAAAGTAATCCTTTCAACTTGAATTCTTTGCTGGACTTCTTCAATGATAGTACAGAACTTCTTTATACTTCACCTGTATATGATCAGATGTTTGGGGAATATTGCTGGAAAGCCAATGTGCTTCTTACTAATAGTCTCATTCTTAGTATTAATATCTTTCATATATGTGTGTATGTGTATATATCCATATATATGTGTGTGTTTGTATGTACACACATATATTCCAGTTTCTTACCTAAACCTACATGAAATACATATGTATGTATAAATATATGTATTCATGGAATGTACATATAGAAGTATATATAAATGCATATGTATGTATATGAAATATATATGTGTAAATACATACATAAATAATATATTACATAATGTTGTTGAGGTTTTAGGGGCTTAGGGGTGCTCAGGACCCCAAAATACTGACATGCTGGGTCCTGTTGAACGAATTTGACTCAAGTCTTCTTTCAGCCAAAGAAAAAAACAAAGTTTTTTAAAGATTTGTATATTAGGTAGACCTTTAAGGAATCTGAGCCTTTGTGACACTAATGCCAGCTGGCCAGATTAAATACAAACTGAGTTAGATTGAATCTGATCTCCTTCAATGAGGCAAGATGGATCTTATATACAGAAAATTGTGGGAGGGATTAAGGGGTGGTCAACTAGTCTGGGATGATTAGAGGAGGGGTTTAGGGAGGGTCTTGAGGAGGAGTCTAAGGATGATCTTGATGGGACTGGGATGACTAGAGGTCAGACTCCAGGAACCAAGAGAATGGGATTTTTATAGGCTCAAGGGTGGGAAGTAGCCAGAGGTAATGTGGAGGTAACACATAATGGAAGGCTTATGGCCTCAGGGGAAGGCCAGATCAAATGGCACAATTCAAGGAGAGTTCAAGGGTGTTCCCAGAGACTGTACCCCATCAATGTTATGTCCTATTTAGTATATATTATATAATGTTTTATTATCAGAAGTGTTGTTTTTTTTTCTTATATGGGAATATAGGAAAACATTTAGCAGGTGCTCATCAGCTATACAGAGTTTCTTAATTTCGTGTGTGAAATGTGTGTTTGTGTGTGTGTGCATGTGTGTGTGTGTGTGTGTGTGTGTTTTCTGATGGTCCATTTTGGCACTTTGCTGAAGCCTATAAAGTCTAACAGTAATGAATGTTTTTAAATAATAGAATGAAATGTTAAATTCATGTTAGACATCAGTGAAAATAAAGATGTCTTTTTTTTTTTTCAGTGAAGTACATTGACCTCCTAAATTCCCTAGGATCTATGGATAAGAACATTGAAATCCCTCTATCATTTGAGATTTTAGCTGGGTATCTTCCATGGGAATGCTAAGCACCTTGTATGAGCAAATTCCTTTCATGTATTCCCACTTGCTTCGTATTATCAATCAGATGGTTTTCAAAAATAAAATAATAATGTTATGCCTTTAAAGGAAACTTCTGTGACTTTAATCTACTGAGCACAGCCTTTAAGGAGATATTTTGCTCTACTGAATCAACTTTCCTTTTATAGTCAGGGGAAAATACGCAAAAAAGGTTCTAGTGCTCTCTTCTGTTTTCAGTCAACTGAGTGACTATCAAGGTCTGATTTGCTCTAGATTATTATTTGTAAACACTTGCCTTTTCCTTTTTTACAGTCACTGAAGGACTTTTATGATTATGTAGATTATTCCTACACTGTAATTTGGTAGAGATTCACAGGAATTCATACATTCTTTCAACTGCCTTTTTAAAATAATAACCTCTTAGATTTTCCCCAAATATTTGTGATCTTCTGGTTTAGCTATATTGAGAATTCATGCTTCAATAGGTTCACAGCTATATGATCTATAACACAGACCTCATCTATAGCACAGACCTCCTCTTTATGAGAGTGTTCTAGTTCATTTGCTTCAGCTGCATTTCCTTTCTTTAGTTACCTTTCTACTTCATGAAACACATTAGGGATTTTTATTTTAAAATCCAAATGTATCTGTATGCAGTATTATAGATAAAATAGTTTCTTATAAAAATCTTGACAGACCATTTCCCTGTTTTGCCACTTTGCTGTCATCCTCAAATTTCATTTTAAATTTCTGATGTGTGGCTTAACCAGGTCTCTTCAGCTTTCTGTAAACTTCTTTCCCCTGAATTTTGCTTGTTATTTTAATGTATAGTATTGCTTATAATTTTCTACTCTTTGATTAAGTAATTAATTTTTTTTCTTTAGACACATTTCCCAAACTAGTATTACCCTTTGTATGATTTGTCCAGAAACTCCATAGCTGAAAACAGTTTGAATAATCTCTCATTCTGTTTTTTTTTTTATTTCTTTATGATGGGGTTTAGACTGTGGGAGCCCCCTTGAACTCTCCTTGAATCTTCCCACTAGATGAGGCATTTGCCTGAGGCCATAAACCTTTCATTAGGCTTGGCCAAAATCTATTGGTTACTCTTAACCTAGCTTAGCTCTCCACTGTCTGACTAGTTTCCACCCTTGATCCTATCAAAGTGTCTATTCCAAATCTATTACCCTTAAACTAGCCTAGCCCTACATTTTCTGTTATCTCCAGGTAGCCTTCAGCTACTTCCCACTCTCATCCCATTCTCTTGGTTCCTGGAGTTTTACCTCATCCCAGTCCCATCAAGCTCCTCCTTAGACTCCTCCTCAAGACCCTCCCTAAACCCCTCCTCCCATCACCCCAGGACCACCCTAGTTCCCTCCCACAATCTTTCTGTATATAAGTTTCATCTTACCTCCATGAAAGAGCCCAGATTCAATCTGGCCCATTTGTGAAAATGCGGGTCACAAATGCTGAGATTTCTTCAGACAACCTAATATGGCAAATCTGTAATAAATTCTGTTTTTCTCCCTGGCTATTAGAAGGCTTGAGATGAATTCATTTGAGCAGGACCCAGTGTGTTGGCATTTTGGGGTCTCAAGCACCCCTAAAAACATATGGTTCCCTAACCTCATCATTCATACTTTCATAGTATATTCTGTTTTTTTTTTTCCTACACTAATTTCTTGATATGGTGAGTTCTGTAC
Organism: Trichosurus vulpecula; assembly: GCF_011100635.1. NCBI lineage: Eukaryota > Metazoa > Chordata > Mammalia > Diprotodontia > Phalangeridae > Trichosurus > Trichosurus vulpecula. The sequence goes on from NC_050579.1 coordinate 164,728,401, forward strand.
TCTATAGTATCATCCCATCTTTCTTTCCCTAACGTTGAGCTACTCACGGTTTTGCCCCAAGGTCATATTTTGTGTTTGTGTATGAGAATCGAGCCTCTGTTCAAAATTCTATTTTTTCCTGAAACACTTCCTCAAAAACTACTCTTTGGCTGTGGCAAACTAAGTTCAAAACTAGCCTCTCAAAGTTGTGCCAGCTCTGCACAAAACGTGCTACATTAAGAAGTGTGCATTATTGATTTTATGATCTTTGTAGGAAACAGTAGGTTGACCAAGGGGACATAGCCCGCTTTTAAGCAGGCCTAAAAATCTTTATTTCTTCTCAGGGACTTGTTGAAAATATTTTGCAGTCTTAGAGGTGCATAGGGTTGCTCTTATTGCAAATTGCATGTGGCGTGGTTTCTGTCCTACCCCCAAATTTCTGCACCAACTTATTACTCATGTGCCCCTGGAATAAACAGACATGGATCGTATCATGTGTGGAGCTCTGAAGAGAAAGATAGGGCCTAGAGGAAAATGGAACTTAAGGGTTTGCCAGTCAATTTAGTATTAAGTGCTTTCTTTGTGCCAGGCATTGTTCTAAGCACACTTATAGGCACAAGGGAAACAAAGACAAAGACAAAACAGTCTTCAAGGAAATGCCAGAAATTAATGAGAAGTCAAACAAGGGGACAATCTTAGCAGTGAGCAATATGTACAGAGTAGGCTCAAGCACAATGCATTTTTGCATTTCACGGCCACTGGTAATGAAATGTTAGTTTCAGAAGATAGATACAAAAAATCCACTACAAGTAGTTTATTGATTTCCTTAAAGTAACCCAGCTATAGAACTGAAAGTTCATCCATTACCAGGAAATCATATATGATGAGTGGGTCAAAAAACAGATCATACAAATAAGTAATAATTATATGAAAGATGATTACAAAGAAACAACATATCAAAATTTCTGTGATGCTGTTAAATCAGTCCCGGGGTGGGGGGTGGGGGGTGGGTGGGAGGGAAGAGAAGATTACTGAAATGACCATGCATTTAAATCATTAAAAAGCTATCAAATATGTAAACCTTAAATACATGGAAAAGATGAGATATTACATATTGGAAGAGAAAGAAGCAAATTAGAAACAAACAAAAAAACCCAGAAATGATAAAGCTAAAAGCTAGCTATTTGAAAACTCTAATAAAATTTATAAACCTCTAAATAGTGTAATTAAAAAGTAGAGGATAGAGAATTAAATTTATAAAATAGTAAATATGTAAGGTAAAATCATCCCCCAGAAAGAAATCAAAAGTGAATAATAAGAAAATATTATGCATAGTTTTATGCTAATAAAACTGAGAATAAAAAAGAATCAGTGAAATAACTTCAAAAATATAAAATATTCAAATTATCAGAAAACAACATAGAGATCTTAAATAATGTGATCTCAGAAAATAAAACTGCTCTAACTTTAAAAAAAACTACCAAAGAGGAAACAAAATAAGCAAAACAGAAAATAAAGCAAAATAATATAATCATATTAAAACCAAAATATCCAAAAACATATATAATCATCTCAAAAGATGCAAGAAAAGGCAGAAAAATAATATCTTTTGATGGTGTACAGCACTCCTTTGTACTTAAAACTATTAAAAAATAGTCATAAAAGGACTTTTTATGTCATAAAAATCATTTTTCTAAAATCACAAAAAGTATCATATGCAATTGGGATACATTAGAATATAATGTATGAATAAGTTAGCCCATCAAGAGACCACTGAACCTGTCCTTTCTGGAGGCAGTAGTGAGTGCTATATTCTTCATTTTGTCTGCTAACATCTTAGCATCTATCTCTAAGAGAGGACAAAAGGGTACTCTTGTTAGTTATTCTCCTGAAGGAACTTTTCTGTATAACTTCATGGGTGATGCTTTACAGCACAAGTCTCAGTCAATTCCTAGATTAATTAAAGAATCACTGGAACAAATACTTGAGGAGAGTGATCTTAGACACATCTTTTACTTTTTGCACTCGAATTTGGTTTTTATCTTTGTGGAATTATTCTATAGGGTACTGACCAACAGCCTAGGTCTAATATCAGATGGATTCCATATGCTCTTTGATTGTTCTGTATTAGTTATGGGTTTTTGTAACCCTAGTGAGTAGCTGGAAAGCAGCCTGTATTTTCTCCTGTTGTCATGGCAGAATAAAAATTCTTTCTGGTTTTACTAATGGATTTTTTTCTAATGGTACTTTTTTATTGTTTGTGGAGTCAATGGCTAGATTTATAGATCTTCCAGAATTAGACACATACATGTTAGCACCTCTCTCAGTAGGAAGGCTTATAGTAAACCTTATTTGTGTCTGTGCCCATGGCCATGGCCATGGATCTTCTCAAGGAGGCTGTCACTCACACCATGGATACAGTCATGAACACAATCATTCTCATGGCAGTCATTGACATATCACAGCCATGGACACTCCCATGGATCTTCAGGAGGAGGCATGAATGCTAATATGTTTTCACATATGTTGGCAGACACATTTGGTGGTATTGGTGTGATTGTAACCACAATTCTTAGAGAACTCATATTCATATTTATTTACAATAAATATAGGCATGAAACTAGGGTGCCTACTCTTCCCACTATTATTATATATAGTTCTGGAAATGCTAGCAAAAGCAACAAGATGATAAAGAAATTAAAAGTATCAACTTGGGTGAAGAGGAGATACAACTATTCCTGTTTGCCACTGTATTATGGTTTACTTGGAAAAATTAGGTAATCAGCAAAGATAGTAAATGAGACAACAATATCAGCAAAGTTCCAGAATGCAAAATAAGCACTCAAAGATCAACAGAATTTGAATAGAATAATAAAAAACCCACAAAAAACTGTCATGGAAAGGGTACTCTCATTACAAATTATTACAAAATACATAAATACCTGGGGATTGACCTATTAAGGAGACAAAATATTTGTATCAATTCAAAGACCAAGCATTCTTTAAAAGTAACAAAGAACAAATTAAAAACTTAGAAGAATATTCAGTGTTCATCACAAGGCCATGTTACTATAACAAAAACAACAGTACTACCAAGATTAATTTATGTTTTCATATAAGCCAATCAAATTATGAAAATAGTATTTTATAGAACTTGAGAAAATAATAGCAAAATTCATTTAAAAAATCAATAGATCTGGGACTTCAAGGAAAATCATGAAAAGAAATAGAGATGAACAGAGAACATTTCTATTTCACAAAGTATATCACATATCAGTAGTCATCAAAACCATCTGGTATTGGTTAAAAAATAGAAAGGTCAATGGAACAGACGGGGCTAGGGGAAATCAGAAATAATTGAACCTAATTACATAGTGTTTGAAAAGTAGAAAAAGTAAATTGTATAGGGAAAATATGATTATTTGATAAAAATTGTTGCAGAAACTCAAATTTTGTCCATAAGAAATTAGTCTTAGGTGAAACACTTTGTAACATCTTTCAAAATATAGTCTATGTTATTATCTCCGTAATGTAAAGCATCACGCTACTTTAAAAAAAAAAAACTTTTTTTATTTGAAATAAAGAGAAAATATGATTTGAAGGTTTAAAAATTTTGTGAAATTATACATCATTCATTTTTATAATTAAAGAATAACAAAAATATAATTTATCATAGTATATTATATTTCAACTTGTGATATATGCATAAAAGTTACATTATACAATAAATTACTTTAAGAGAGTTAAGACTACATATAAGATGTACTGTAATACTTTCAAATTATACAAGCAAATGTTCACTGAGTTAGAAATAGTCATAAATTCTCAGTTCATGGGACAGGTAGAAAAGTTTGTATCTCTATGTGCATATGAATACACACATATACGTATATATGCATGTAAACATACATGCATGAAATTGAATATTGATTTTTAATTCTATTTTGTTAAGATTTAATTAAGTTAGATTTAATATTCCCCTTCTGCTATTTCTTATCCTAGTAACTTCACCCATTATTCACATTATGGAGAAATCTGATTAACCTAAAAATCCCATGAACTGAGAAATTACTTGGCATCCAATTTATATCTGAAGTTCAAACATGAGCTCTTTTCTTGTCCAACAGTGCTCTCTCTGGAATAATAATCATAGTAATAATAATAACAGTAACAACAATAATAATAATGATAACAAATTAATTGGCTCAGTAAATAACTTTCTAACCTCATTCTGAAAATAACTTCATAGAGAATGAAAACTGTCAAAGAGACAAAAAAAATCACTACTGCCCAATTTTCTCATGTAGTTTTCAATGACATACTTTAATCGAAGATTAAAATAAGGTAAGGGGTTCACTCTTTGCAGAAGTCTAGAATACCACTTGAGTTTTTTTTCTTATTTCAAGCAAAACAATATTTCTACCTTATTTCTCTAGTTTTATCCATGTAGTGAAAGGAGAGAGGTAGGATATAATTTATTTTCCACATTCTTTTTGTTTTTCTTTAATACAAGTGTACTCTGCATAATTTCCAGGGTTCCTTCTCCCAACTCTTACTAGCACTGTCAGGTTCCCACAGCATGAGAATATATCTTTCCTTGAGGTGTCTAAGGATATATATATATATATATATATATATATATATATATATATATATATAGAGAGAGAGAGAGAGAGAGATATCTATATATATATACACACATGTATGTATGTATGTATGTATGTATGTATGTATATATATTTACTGCATGGGACAATTCTCCAATATCATTGGCCCATTCTGGTATATTCTCTCCCAAATCATTCACCAGAGATTGGCACCTTAGTTTAATTTCACCAATTAATATAAATTATATTGAAAAGTACATTTAGTGAGAAGTTATAGCAAGATCAGCAAAACAAATTATATGTTGAAAATGGAGGCTAACACTCCCATGTACAAACTCAGTCTTTAGGCAGATTTTAAATTTTAAATCTTAATACACTTGCTGCAAATATTGGTCCCTTCAAATTTACTTCTGAGTGTGGCACAAATGAATGATTAGATACCACTCTTTCTTGATTGCTTTTGACTCACTGCTATATAAAGTCAAGGAGGTCATTCTGGTCAGGAATTCATTTTTCACTGACCCCAGCTATCCATAAAGTCAGGCATGAAATCTCAATCCTAGACATCTGCAGCTCACTTTTACAAAGTTTCAAAGCTCACTGAATCAGGACCACCATATTAGGCAGGAACAACATCTATTAAAGCAGGAAGAGATATGCTATATTTCTAATATATTCAGATGTGCTATCTAAATTCACAGGAAGAGGCATATCTATTTGTCCTACTCTACTAACACACATACACACACACAAGATTTGTATGTGTGTATGTGCATATATAAACATATTTATACTATATAAATATATACACACATACATACATATGTACATACATTGTCTTCTTTAAATACGAAGAACAAACACAACAACATATATACATACACACGGAGTTTATTTACAATAAAATAAGCTAATTTTTGAAGTGCTTAGTACTTCTTATTTACTATGTTTGCCTAAGGTTAAGTAATTATTTTGTTGGGAGTTGATGTGTCATAAATATCCCAGAGTTGGTGGTATGTTTGAGATAATGGGGTTAAGGTTGAAGAACGATATTTCTAGTGACTAGTAGTTAGGAAAATAACTACGTTCTTTTGAGCAAGATTTCAGGAGTTATTTGTGTCAATCCTCCTTAGGATGATCCAGGCTGCCAATCCATCACAGAATTGCCACATGTATTATAATACTTTTTTTTTCTTCTAGGACCCATAACATTGGTCTTGTAAACTGGATTCTAGTTCCTATGAACTTATATGGAGATTATTTACTTTAGGTTGTAAAAAGGTAGCATATCTTGAATGTCTAGGTGTCTCATGAGTGCGGATCTACGCTTATATGTTTCTACAACACCAGTGCCATGGAGGTACCAATAGGTAGGGGGAAGTGAAGGAATCTGGAACGACTCAGGAAAACTTACCAAGAGCTGCCTTTAGTCCTTCAATTAAAAAATAGATTTATTTTAACGAGGTATCAAAAAAAGTCATCACATCCTTTGGAAGATCTGTTTATGAATGGATGAAATACTCAGGACCAGTTTGCCCTTCCGTCTCTCAGAAGGTAGGAGTGTCATAATACTTGTGGACTCTTATCTTTCTTGGCTTAAAGTTAGCGGTGAAATTCCATCCAAAACCTGGGGGTCTTTTGATAAGACAAGTATTCTGGAAACAAAGAAAGTAAATTCTTTAATCTGGCCTTCCAAGAGAGGGCCTTCACCCTCTAGCAACTGCTTAGATATCTTAGTTCAGAAAGATTATATAATGAGCAAGTGGATGGAGAGCTCCTGTTTCCTGTTTCAATGGGACCTACTTTTCAGTTCATCTGGGGGAAAAAGTCTTGAGGGAATTCACTGTCAAAACCTTGACATCTGGGCAAGAAGCAAACAACCTGCTGACACAGAAAGGCTGTGATGCAACCCACTCGGAAGACATACACATATACACACATTGATGCAGATACCAACAAAAAATGGGAGAGGGTAAAATGGGGGGGGGGAGGGAGAAAGAGAGATACAGAGAGAGAGAGAGAGAGAGAGAGAGAGAGAGAGAGAGAGACAGAGAGAGACAGAGAGAGAGACAGAGAGAGACAGAGAGAGAGAGACAGAGAGAGAGAGAGAGGAATTAAAAAAAGAGTATTGTTTCATTAAAAGAGGATTAAAAAAAATCTTAAAATGACTCAAATACCCACTTCATCCACAGGACAGAGGTAATATATATATATATATGTGTGTGTGTGTGTGTGTGTGTGTGTGTGTGAATATATATATTTCAGAAGTTTGCATTCCACATTTGTTTACCAAGAATAGGGCACTAGACAGTGTCTGCACCTACAAAGATGTTTCCCAAATTCAACATCGACGTCTGGGTTCTCCAACTACTGCTGCCTCCATTATTTGAGGTACATTCAGTTGGAACATTTATGGATGCAGTAAAGGTCAACATTTTTTGTTAGTGAAAAATCAAGAATATTCTGTTCTCCATGTTTCACATTTATAATAGAACTAGAAAATTGCAGAGAACATAATTAAAATTATTTATTGGATTTGAGGAGATGATCTAGAGAGATATTTTTAAAATATATGAAGCAATTAAAGTATATGGAAGTGTGTGAACTCTAGCTAAAAACTGTAATGCATGTGTGATCTTTCTGTAAGTAAGAAATCATCAAATTAACATGACATATGGTGAAGGAAATAAAAAATTATCAAGGTTTCAAAAATCACCTGCCCACTCTGCATGCAGTAGGCCTGGAGGCTGTTGTTGTGGTTACAAAGCATTTTGATGAAATTATGTTCTCTTTGTGAAACAAGCAAAATGAAATCTGGCTTCTCATTTTCCCAAGGGCTCTCTACAAAGAGTTGTAGAAAACTAATCTGACAAATTTGTACTCTTCTTTGTCTTCTTTCTCAATTTTCTATTTCTTATGTTGATGCTTCAGATGTATCTGTGATATAATAAGCAAAGGTTGTTTTGAAGTCATCCTTAAATAAATTTACCTTTCACCAGGCACTCAATAACTAAAAGAATGAAAAACTAACTTACTGATTTTCTCTTTCCTTTCTCTGGCTCTGTATCTTTGTTGCTATATCTCTCTCTTTGTCTCTCTGCCTCTGTCTTTATGTCTTTCTCTTCCTCTCTGTTTCTCTGTCTGTTTCTCTCTGTCTGCTTGTCTGTCTCTGTCTCTTTCTCCCTCTCTCTGTCTCTGTCTGTCTCTGTCTCTCTCTCTCCGTCTAACACACACACAAACACACAAACACACATGTTGCTTCATTCACACAATAACTCCTTTATCCTTTGGCATAAATACAGCTGTGTGTTGCTTCATTCATTCAGTAATTACACTGGATTGTTTCTTTAATTAATTTTTTTTCAATTAATAGTCATTTGTCTTCTTCTCCTTCCAGTATTCTCCACTAGGAAAAAGAAAAAAGAAAAAACAAAGCTATATAGGTACATTGTTTTTGTTTTTCAGTTGTTTCAGCCATGCCTGACTCTTCATGAGCCATATGGGGTTTTCTTTGCAGAAATAAAGGAATGCTTTGCCATTTCTTTCTCCAATATATATATGGATATATTAATATTGTTGTTCATCCTTTGTTTTTTTTAAAGGACTGATTATATCACAGGGTAATGTCTGGACTTGAGCATGAATTGAATTTAAGTGAGGCAGAGTTGAAGAAAGCTGTCAGTCTTACTCTGTTTTTCAGAGCCATAGAAGTTCAGTGAAGTACAGTGGCAAGACAAAAATCAAGATAACCTGATGGCCTGGGATAGAGTGGATGACGTTTGTTGTCTTCAATATCAGACCAAACTCTAAGTACTCCACAGTGTCTGCTTCATTTATCTTCATGCTCATTGGAACAAAGTATTTCATTCACCCATTCCACCAGAAGGGGTTTTCATATGCTTGGGGTAGACATCTTCATACCTCCCAAACATATCCTAGAGTCAGATTTCAAACCACAGCCAGCAAATGTCACCAGAACCAAAGTATAGCATGGATGATAGTTTAAAAAAAACCTTGGAGTATAGTATGAATATTCTAGTTTGATGGTTCTTTGCATTGCTGGAATATGTCACATTTAACACTTAACAGGGGTTTTGCCAACAGTGTTTATACTTTGGACAAGCATTGAAATTAAGCAGTTAGCATGAGCCAGGATTGATCAGAAGGCAAAGAGCAGGTAGTTAAGCATTTGGAATGCTTGATAATGCTTTCTCTTTCACAAAAGACTAATCGATTTTCTATCCCACTTTACATATTTTTCCAAAAGTCTCTCCTCAAGTGTTCCTTAATATCTCCTTCTTGCAAGCTTTCACCTTAAAATCTTATCACATAGTTCACTAGAATATAAAATTAAATTTAAAAATGAGACTAACTACAGAACTTTTGTTCTCATCCTCATTTGATATCACTCACTTTCTCTTACTATCTCCTTCCTCATTCAAATCTCTGATGAAGAGGTGCTTCTTTTCCTTACCAAGACAACACTTCAACAAACAATCTTGATTCCACTATCATTCCCTTCCCTATTTTCTTCTCCAGTGGATTGTTCCCAGAATCATTTCCACTCTTTCATTTATTTTCACTTTCTTGCTATCCACTGAATCCTTCCTTGCTATTTACAAACATACACATCCCTTCTCAAATTTAAAAAAAAAACATTAATTTTACTTGTTGCCCTATAATCCTATATTTTTATTGCTCTTTTCAGTTAAATTCATTGAGAAAGCTGGTAAGAGTAGGTAACAACATTTCCTCTCTCACTTGCTTCTAAATCCCCTATGATCTGGCTTTTTTTCATTGTTCAACTGAATCTTCTTTCTCTAAAGTTACTACCAATGTCTTATTATACTTACTCAATTAGCTTTTTCCAATCTTCATTTCTCTGAAGCATTTGACATTGGTGATAACTCTTTCCTCCTACATGTTTTCTCTTCCTCACCTTTTCAAGAAATTATTTCTTTTCCTGATTCTCCTTGTATTCCTTTTAATCCTCTTTTTAAAGTCTCCTTTGCTAGTATGTTATCCATTTCATATACACTTTATGTGTTCCCAAAGGCTCTCTCCTGGGCCCTCATCTCTCTTTATTCTATATGATCTGGTTTCCTATGGGTTCAGTAATCACTTCTATGAACAATTCTCAGATCCATATACTCAGTTCTATGCTATCTTCTGAGTCCTTTCAACATCACAACCTGAAGGTCCAGTAGACATCTCAAGTCAATATGTCAAAACCATAACTAATTATCTTTTCCCCAAAACCCTCTTTCAAACTTTTTTATTTCTCTCAATAATATTATTATCCTTCCAGTCACACATGAAGGTTTATTCTTTGTTCATTTCAAAATCTTGTCCTTTATACCTTTAAAATATCTCTCATGCATGTCTTCTCTTCTATCACACCACCAACACCCTAGTCCATCCCTCTTTACCATTTGAGGTTTCACTTCCTTAAGGCTTTACTCACTCTAATCTATGCTTTACTCAACTGCTGAAGTGATTTTCCTAAAGCACTAGTATGTTTAAGAGCAAGCTCTCTCTCTCTCTCTCTCTCTCTCTCTCTCTCTCTCTCTCTCTCTCTCTCTCTCTCTCTCTCTCTCTTTCTCTCTCTCTCTCTCAAAATTCCAGGATCAGTTTAAATTCTTTCATAACTTGACTCCTTACTTTCTTTCTACTTTTGTGAACTTTTCTCACTCCATTTGCTTTACAACTAGTACCTGTTTTATGCCACTGCATTGACTAGACACATGACTAGAATGCTTCTCTTCTTTTTATGTTTCAGTTTTCCTGCTTTGTTTGAGGATAATTCAATTCTCAATTGCAGTGCTTTCACTGAGATGTTATAGCTCATTTCAACTACATATATTTACATGTGTATATGTATGTATAACATATACATCTATGCATGTTATATTTTTATATATCTATTCCCTCTACAGATTTTTTTTGTGTGTAATCTATCTATATCTATCTTATACGTATGTAGCTGTTTGCATGTTACGTTATCTCTGCCATTTCACTGTTAAGTTCCTCCAGGGCAGGGAGCAAGTTTGTTAACTTTCTTTGTATCTCCAGAGCTTAAAATTCTGATTGACTGGTGAGTAAGCCATTTATTATCAAGAACACCTTGAATGGAAGAAGCAGCATAAAAGAAATTGTCATTGATATATTTGGTGATAAAAGGATGTATATAAGTGAGCCAGAATTAATAGCCTACTTCTTATACTGATACAGTTGAAATTTTAAGATTTTGGAAGATCTCTGCAACCACATAGACAATGTTAAAGAGATATAGATGGGTTGTAGCCTGAACTTTTTAAGGCTGCTGTGTTATCTTCTTGGTGTTTCTAATGCCTTTTCCTCTAAGACTCTATCATTTTTTCATTGCTTCTGTTGGGGCTGCTCTTTATGCATCCCTATTCCTGCTTTTTTCTCTGAGAATCAGGAATCAGGATGAATGGTTTTACCTTGGTTATGGGGAATATATATTGACCCTGACACAACAGGTGCAACTGAGCAGTCAAAAAGGGCTAAGGGGATGATAGAAATATAAAGGCAGGTTGTTTACATTGTATAGATATATAGTTATTTTACATGGGAGAGTTACTGTTCAACCATACTGTAGGTGCACAGGACTCAGTAGTAGGCTAACTCAATAATAACCTGATTGCAACTGACTTACTGTCCATTGTAGCCTAAAATTCTTCCAGCCATGTGACTGCTATCTTCATGAACTTCTACTTCTGCCCAACTACAACTATCATTCTTTTCTTCCAAATATCTCTGTTATGGTTGAAGGCAGCAGCATTCTCCCAGCTCCCTAGGCTAACAAACTGGGTGTGATCCTGGTCTCCTTACTATCGCTTACTCCTCATATCCAATCTGTTGCCAAAAGCCTGTCCCTTCCTAGCTCTGTTCATTTAACCTTTGAAAAACCTCTTGAATTCATCCCCTTCTCTCCTCTGATATTGCTACAACTCTCATCTCCTCATACCCTAGCCTAGCCCATTGCAATAGCTATGTCTGCCAGCTTCAAGTCTCTTCCCATTCTTCATACAGTCACCAAAATGATTGTCCTAAATCATAGGCACGAACCTATAACTCCCCTACTGACTAAACTCCGATGGCTCTCTATCACCTCCAGGATCAAATACAAAGTTCCTTTTTTGATGTTCAAAACCTTTCACGACTAAGCCCCACCGTAACCTTTCTAGTCTCCTCTTTCCTCACCTTCCTTCACGTACTCTTTAATCCAGAGATACTTGCTTTCTTGTTGTTTCCAGAGGAGGACTGTATCTACAGGTAATGAGTATTTTCTTTGACTGTCCTCCATGCCTGGAACACTTTTCCTTTTCATCTGCACTATTTGTCTTCCTTTAATTCCCAGCTAAAATCCCACATTCTATAGGAAACCCTTACTAATTCCTTTTTTATTTCTAGTGCATCTTCCGTATTATTTCCTATTTATCCAATATAGAAGTTGTTTGTACACATTTGTTTTCATGTTGTCTTCCCCTTAAATTGTGAGCTCCTCAGATTAGTACAAATGTCAGAGAATCAATCAATACTCTGTTGCATCTCAGCCTCAGAGGCTACATTGAGTGCGCAATCATCTATGAAAACAAAAAGTTGTATCCCAAATCTCCCTCCACTTTGCTCTTGCCTTGTAGATTTTTCAAGTTAAATATTTTACCATCAGCTCAGCTGTTCACCTGGATGCCATTTTCATCCATGTTGAAGTTGTCTGACAACTTAGACAATATGCTAAAAAGCACGCAAGCAAGCACCTACCTCTGCTTCACTCCATTCATGATTGGGAAGGCAGAAGAGCATTGTCCTTTATCCAGAACCTGTGAAAGCATGCAATTATAAAACTTGCATGTATTGTTGATGAATTTCTTTTTATTTTATTATTTTTTTGGAGTGGGGAAGGCAAGACAATTGTGGTTAAGTGACTTGCCCAAGGTCACATAGCTAATGTGTCAAATGTCTGAGGCTGGGTTTGAACTCAGGTCCTCCTAATTCCAGGGCCATGGCTCTATTTGCTGCGCCACGTAGCTGCCCCAATGAATTTCTTTAGGTAACCAAATTTTATCATGACCTTCCACAAGTCTTAATGAGTGACAGCGTTAAAAGCCTTGGTCACATCAATGAACATTGTGTAAAATCTCTGTTTTCCTCCTGGCATTTCTCCTGCAATTGTCAAGCAGCAAACATGATGTCAACCATTTTTTGGCCCTCACTGAAGCCACACTGGCTCTTGGATAGATGGCCAACTTCCAGGTGAAGAATCAGCTGATTAGGGAGGACTCTGGCAAGAATCTTGACAGCAGGGGGTGGAGCCAAGATGACGGCTGGAAAGCAGGGACTTGCATGAGCTCACCACCAGGTCCTTCCAAAAACCTATAAAAAATGGCTCTGAACAAATTCTAGAACTGCAGGACCCACAAAATAGCAGAGGGAGCAGGGGTCCAGCCCATGACAACCTGGATGGTTGCTGGATGAGGTCTATCACACGGAGTGGAGGGGAGCGGAGCCCGGAGGGGAGCAGAGCTCATCGTGGGCCGCGTGGACCAACCAGACCAGGAGCCAGGCAGAGCAGTCCCTAGCGCCCTGAATCAGTGAGCTGTGGCAGTTGCCAGGCTTCTCAACCCACAAACACCAAAGACAACAGAGAAGAACTGCAGAGCACACGAAATAGTGGAGGGGTCCAGCCCAGGACAGCCTGGATAGTTGCTGGGTGAGGTCTATCGTGCGTGGAGCTGGGAGTAGAGTGGAGCAGAGCTGAGCATGGCTGGCAGCAGGACCAACTAGACCAGGAGCTGGGCAAAACAGGCCCTAGCACCCTGAATCAGTGAGCTGTGGTGGTTGCCAGACTTCTTAACCCACAAACACCAAAGACAACAGAGAAGGTTAGTGGGAAAAGCTGCTGGGACAGAGTGAAAAGAGTTTCCAGTTCAGCCACTGCTCCGGGGTGGCGGGGTGGTGCAGCTAAAGAACTACAGCAGCAGTTGCTTCTGGCCCCAGGCCTACTTGGTGGGAGGAATTAAGTGGAGGATCAGAGCAGGAGTGCACAGCCTGCCTAAGATTTGCATCAGGTCCAGGTTGGCAGTTCTTGGGGAAGGAGGAGTGCTGCTATGGCAGAGCTGGCTGTATAGAAATAGCTCTGAAATCAACGGCACATCCCCTCAAGCTTGGAACAAAGTACTCTGCTTTGCAAGCAGTCATATCCTGACAAAAAAAAATCAAGGGTCAAGTAAATAGGCTGGGACCATGGCCAGGCAGCAAAAATGCACTCAGATTCAGTCTCAGACTTTGGAATCTTTCTTTGGTGACAAAGAAGACCAAAACATACAGCCAGAAGAAGTCAACAAAGTCAAAGAGCCTACATCAAAACCCTCCAAGAAAAGCATGAACTGGTCTCAGGCCATGGAAGAGCTCAAAAAGGATTTGGAAAAGCAAGTTAGAGAAGTAGAGGAAAAATTGGGATGAGAAATGAGAACGATGTGAGAAAACCATGAAAAACAAGTCAATGAAATGCTAAAGGAGACCCAAAAAATACTGAAAAAAATATTGAAGAAGATATCACCTTAAAAAATAGACTAACCCAAATGGCAAAAGAGCTCCAAAAAGCCAATGAGGAGAAGAATGCCTTGAAAGGCAGAATTAGCCAAATGGAAAAGGAGGTCCAAAAGACCACTGAAGAAAATACTACCTTAAAAATTAGATTGGAGCAAGTGGAAACTAGTGACTTGATGAGAAATCAAGATATTATAAAACAGAACCAAAGGAATGAAAAAGTGGAAGACAATGTGAAATATCTCCTTGGAAAAGCCACTGACCTAGAAAATAGATCCAGGAAAGATAATTTAAAAGTTATTGGACTACCTGAAAGCCATGATCAAGAAAAGAGCCTAGATATCATCTTTCAAGAAATTATCAAGGAGAACTACCCTGATATTCTAGAGCCAGAGGCCAAAATAGAAATCGAAAGAATCCACCACCTATGGCCTACTCAACAAGATCCCAAAAAGAAAACTCCTAGGAATATTGTCACCAAATTCCAGAGCTCCCAGATCGAGGAGAAAATACTTCAAGCAGCCAGAAAGAAACAATTTGACTATTGTGGAAAAACAATCAGGATAATACAGGATCTAGCAGCTTCCACATTAAGGGAACAAAGGGCTTGGAATACAATATTCTGGAGGTCAGTGGAGCTAGGATTAAAACTGAGAATCACCTACCCAGAAAAACTGAGTATAATGCTCCAAAGCAAAATGTAGATTTCCAACAAAATAGAGGACTTTCAAGCTTTCTCAGTGAAAAGATCAGAGCTGAATAGAAAATTCAACTTTCAAACACAAGAATCAAGAGAAGCATGAAAAGGTAAACAAGAAAGAGAAATCATAAGGGACTTACTAAAATTGAACTGCTTTGTTTACATTCGTACATGGAAAGATGATGTGTATGATTCATGAGACCTCAGTATCATAGTAGCTGAAAGGAATATGCATATATATGAATATATATATATATATACACATATGTGTGTATCTAGGTATGTATATATGTAGGTGTATACATATATACATATACATACATATACATATATATATATATACAGAGAGGGCACAGGGTGAGTTGAATATGAAGGGATGATATCTAAAAAAATAAAATCAAATTAAGTGATAAGAGGAATATTTTGAGAGAGGGAGAAAGGGAAAGACAGAATGGGGTATATTATCTCACATAAAAGTGTCAAGAAAAAGCAGTTCTGTAGGAAAGGAAGAGGGGGCAGGTGAGGAAGAATGAGTAAATCTTGCTCTCATCAGATTTGACCTGAGGAGGGAATACCATACACACTCAATTGGGTATCTTACCCACAGGAAAGAAGGAGTAAGAAGATAAAAAAGGAGGGATGATAGAAGGGAGGGCAGACAGGGGGAGGAGGTAATCAAAAACAAAAGCTTTCGAAAAGGGACAGGGTCAAGGGAGAAAATTCAATAAAGGACGATAGGTTAGAAAGGAGCAAAACATAGTTAATCTTTCACAACATGAGTATTGTGGAAGGGTTTTACATAATAATATGCATGTGGCCTATGTTGAATTGCTTGCCTTCTTAGGGAGGGTGGGCAGGGAGGGAAGAGGGGAGAGAATTTGGAACTCAAAGTTTTAAAAACAGATGTTCAAAAACAAAAAAAAATAGTTTTTGCATGCAGCTAGGAATTAAGATACACAGTACACAGGCAATGGGGCATAGAAATTTATCTTGCCCTATAAGGGAAGAAGGGAAAGGGAATGGGAGGGAAGTGGGGTGACAAAAGGGAGGGCTGAGTGGAATGGGGCAACCAGAATATATGCCATCTTGGAGTGGGCAAGAGGGTAGAAATGGGGAGAAAATTTGTAATTCAAACTCTTGTGAAAATCAATGCTGAAAACTAAATATATTAAATAAATAAAATAAAATAAAAAAAGAAGCAAAAAACAAGAATCTTGCCAGCAATGATTAAGAGAGAGACTCAACCCCACTGTGATTGTCACAGGGTAACCTGCTTCCTTTTCCTTTATAGAGGTGCATAATGGAGGCATTGTTGATCTCCTAGGGAACAACCTCTTCCTGCTATATAACTTTGATGATTTCAGTCAGCTTTTTTTATGAGCCACATGCCCTGCCTTGTTCATCTCTGCTGTAATACAATCAAAACCATGTGCTTTGCCAGATGAGAGGTGTTTTATGGCATTCAATATGTCTTCTTCAGTTGGAAATTTGGCTAGAGAGAAACTGACTTCAAGCTGAGGTATATGTTCAATGGCTTTTGCATTTGTTGATGATAATCTATTGAGAACACCATGGAATTGTTCAACTCATTTCTATGTTCAATGGCTTTTGCATTTGTTGATGATAATCTATTGAGAACACCATGGAATTGTTCAACTCATTTCTCCAGCATCATGTCCTTATCACTCTTCAGTGTGGCTCCATCATTTCTGAACAGCTGTATCAATAAGGCAATAAACACAACATTAACGATAATCATGAATATGCCTACGAAGTTCTGTGTTGCAAAGTATGAGAGATTCTCCTTATAGAAGGCAAAAGAGGTATAACATCTATTCAGACACCAGAGAACCATATCCCAGAACCAAGTGTTCAACTCCCATAGCCAGTTAGTCCATGTCATCATAACAGCAAGGAACCTAAAACATTCAATACACAATATCACAACATGGAGATTCTCTATCCCAAAACCTCTCTGATCCCCTTGCTGAGGTCTTCCCAAAAACAAACTCACAGTACAACTAAATCAGCCTGTTCAGTTCTAACCATCATGAGGGTGGCCATTTGCAGCCATTAGCAGCCATAACTATGCTCTCTCTCTTTCTCTCTCTCAGCATTTCCTGTGACATAACTTCCTTTTCCTGTCAGGAACCTCCTCCCACCACATGTGTCTTAGGATTCCTGTGACATAAGCAGGCCACATAACCTATTAATGGGTGGGAAAGATCTTCAAATCTAATTTGCTACTACAATAACCCATACATAGTCTTCAGGGTATTGTAGAAGTACTTTGGATTGTTGCTATTAGTGTAAAACTGAATCTCTTCTGCCTTCTTACTGAGCTCAGAATCCTGCATCTCTCTAAGTTTTGCCTGAACTTTACTTTTGATGGAATTAAATTCTACCTTTTTAGAGGCAGATGAATGGTCCTGTTGGTAAATTCTATGGAGTTCTCACTTTTTGTTTAACAGTTTTTGAATTTCCCCATCATTTTTGTCAAGCCAGTCCTGATGTTTGGGAGTGCCCTGGACCAGATGAGCAAATAAGGTCCTGTGCACCAAGTCTCTAAAAGCTGCCCACTCCTTTTCTTCTTCATTCTTGCTAATTGTGTGTTGACTCAGATTTCTCCCTAGGTAAGCAATAAATTGTTCACCTACTGAGAAGTCTCTAATCTGTTGACTTTAAATTTGTAGACAGGCCTCTTGCCTTAGGGCCATAGTTTTTGTTGAATGCAAATGTTTAGATTGGGGAGGATAAGGCTATGATCTGTTCAGTGTTCTGCACCACAGTTAGTCACTCTCACATTCTGTCTGCCTGTTCTCCTTACAATAACATAAACTATTAAGTTCCAATATTTGCTGCTAGGGTGCATCCATGATGTTTTGTCGCATTTAATAAACAGATGACAATCTTGGTGATTAGAAGGTCATGAGTTGCATAAGTTTGCATAGTAAGTGACCATTGCTATTTCTGTTTCTGACTCGATTACTCCCAAGGAATCTCTGCTATGTCAGAAAGCCTGCACCTACTCTGGCCTTAATGTCACCCTGCATTACAAGCTTCTCCTCTTTCAGCACATTGATGATGAAGGTTTCCAGGTCATCATAAAATTTTGCTTCGACATCATCCGGATTCATCATGGTGGGAGTATATGCACTGAGTTATGGTGCTGTGCTTTCCCACAAGTGGCAATTACATTGTCATGAACTTGTCATTCACTCCTTTTGGTAAGCATACCAGCTGGATGATTAGATTTGACCTGATTGCAAAACTTAAGCCAGCTTCTCATTACAGTAGCAACTTCACAAATATGTATATCCAACTTTAACTTCAGTAAGCTGGCTTTCATTTGACAACCTTATTTAATTCAAAGCTACTATTTGGATGTAGTATCTGATGAATTCTCTCACAACAAGAACTGTTTGTCTTTCAGGTCTACTGGATTTTGTGTTGTCCATGAGCATGAATACATTCCATGTACTATTGGTAAGTGGAACTGTGTTTGCAAAAAATATTGTACTTTTTTGTGTTTGACCACCAGGTTGGATCTCCATCTGCCATGGGAGTAAGCAGGCAATGGTTGGGTGAAACAGAAAATTGTTAGGACACTTTCTCTAGCCCCTTCCTCCTGACAGGATATAAGTGGTGTGGTCTTTAATAAAAGCTGCTCAGAAAACCAGAGGGCTCCTGAACTGCAATACTGTTTCATTTCAGTGAGAAAAACTAACCCTGGGCTGCTTGTTTGCAGGATCATAACTGTAATTGCTCCCAGTATATATATATAAACACACACACACATATATATGTATATATGTATATATGTGTATATGTATGTGTATGTGTATATGTATATGTATATATATATGTATATGTATATATACATGTTGTTTCTTCACTTGCCCTTTGCCAAAGTACTTCAAGGTAGGTAAAAATATAAAATAGTAAGACAAATAGTAAGACGGTAAAAGAGTTAAATCATGTGATAATGAAATACTAAAATAATGGATGATGTGTGATGTTGATTTGTATTAGGTTTAAAGTGAGGCAGAGTTGCACAAAGTCATAATCTTCACACTCTCTTCCAGATTCATTGAAGTACAGTGGCAAGACAAAAGTCAAGATGACTGGTGATGGCCATGGGTAGAATTAGTGACCTTGTGAAGACTTCCCGTGGCAAAATGGGTGAGTGAGAGCAATTTGTTCCAATGGGTCAAGAAGGCAGTAGAAGCAGGCACTGTGGAGCACTCAGAGCTCGGTCAGACATAGAAGATGCCAGAGTTAACCTCAATGTGTTTTAGCCCATCTGCTGAGATGATTTTACTAAAGTGTGCCTTATGTACATGCCACAGCTTCTTGGAGTCACAATTGAGAGAGCTGGGTGATAGGTAGATACCAAGGGGGATAAGCAGTCCTGAAATAGCTTGGCGAGCACTCACACTAGTGGTGCTAGTCTTCTTGAACATATGGTATACTCCAGGTGTTTAATAAATATTTATTAATTGAATAACTTGGGCTTGTCGACATATTTCACTGAGATAGAAGTATCTCCTTCATATTGATTGAACATTATTTTGGTTTGACGGGAGAGTATGGGAAGGCATTAAGAGATTTAGCTTCCTCTATGTCCAGGATATCATATTTTTAGTACCCTACATGGCATAAAAAGGTGACTTAATGTCATATATACTTATCAAAATTTTCATATTCTTCTCATTGTAATTCAATATAAATTCTAGTGTTTAAATTATTAATTTATGAACATTTAATGGTATACTTAGCATTTCATTTTTTACATTTTACCCTTTGCAAAAATTGCCTCAAGTTGTAATTACATGACTCATGCTAAGCAATCAATTAAGCAGCAGCTTTTAAACACACATCTATTAGGTGACTTTATAACCTCTTATAATAACAATTTCTTTTACCAGATATGAACAACCTTTAGTCTTAAATTTAATTTTTATCATAAATTCTATTGTGATTCTGTTAAATGGTGGGAGCATAAGAAGGCATTTTTCCTATTTGAGTTCCCAAATTTAGGTCAAAGGTAACATGCTGGGCCTTATTAAATTGTTTAACTAAAAGGAGTAGCAAATAAGTAAAAATATTTAGTTTCTATTGTCTACTTTATAAGTGAGGTAATATTCATATGAATATAGATTTAGAATGGAACATATGAATATAGATTTAGAGCCAAGCTGTCTTCATGTTTCTTTTCCATTTGGTATTTCTGCATGAACCCTACCAGTTGGTTTCCAATGCTCTGGATATGAACATGGTTATTTATTAACATTATGTTGTATGTATTTTTGTTTTTTTATCATTCCCTAATTGCATTTTAAAGTATCCCAGGGGCCACATTCCAGAGTTTTGAGGCCAGCATGTGCCTTATAAACTGTTATTTTGGCAGTTCTGGTGCATCTCATACCACTGTCATCATATTGCCTTCCCCAAGATCTCCATTTATCCCAATGCTTTTACCACACAAACTGGAGCTTCAGTAAAGATTTACAAAGAGAAAAGCCAACTAAGTATTCAGAATGAGGCAACAATTCTCACACTGTGGTGCAGACCATGAGAATACTTCAGCTACTGCTTTAATTTAGAATAACATGTTGACTACACTTTCTTGGCGTAGACCTTTGACCTAAATTATTATGTGCTGTATACTATGTGGTAAAAACTCCATTGTGCTCATAATCCAAACAGGTAGTCACTCAGCAACTGCCTACTAGGTTCAAGGCAAATTTTATGGGTTTTTTTGGGGGGGGTAATTATTTTTTTAAATTAAAACTTAAATATAAAATAAGAAAAGAAACAAAAGAAACAAAATTAAACACACAATAAGCAAAGAATATTGCAATGTACAAAGTAGAACATAAGAGAGGATTCAAAATATAAAACAATAAATTTCCATTTCAAGAGAGCCTATATAATAAACACTACAGATTTTATTCATAGCTGTCCTTCTTTTCTTGATCTCTTTGTAGGTTTTATTTTGTTCTCTACTGTGCACTTTTTACTTTGTTCTTTCCCCCTTCCTCTCTCCTTATATATGTGTACATGTGTGTATACATATATGTGTGTATATATATGCATGTATATATATACACACATATACACATAGATATCTATAATCAAACATATACATATATACATTCATATGCATCTATGTAACACTGTACTACAGTTGTTTGTGGTCTGTTTCTCTGATGGGGTAACATCTTACTTCATAAGTCCAAGTCTTTCCATATTTTTCTAAATTCACCAACTTATCATTTACTACACTACAGCAATATTCCAATCTTACACTGTCTAGATATTTTAAACAGTATTGATTATTATGGTTGACATATAGTGTATTTTCCGTATTTTTATCTTTTTATTAAATCTATTTTAACCTTAACTTTGTCTGAGATAGTGATTACTATTCCTGCTTTTTTCCCCTAATAAGTGCTACTCCCGAACTTTGTTTTATTTTCATGCGTATCTTTTATTTCCTGTCCCTCCTGACTCCTCTACTTTACTTCTACCTGCTACCTTGCATTCTTATTACTTAACCTACCCCCAAGTGAGCCCTCCCTTACCTTCTCCCTGACACTCTTTCCCCTTTCCCTCTTGTTTCTATCTTAATTTAGAAGACTTTTAGAGCCATCCAAATGTGTGTGTGTATATATATATATATATATATATATATATATATATATATATATATATATATATATGCATACATATTTATATGCACACACTCACACACACTCATTAGCCCATTCCCATTAATCAAGACACCCTTCTGTACTGCCCTTATCCTATTCCCTCACTCTCTTATTTCTTTATAAATTTACAAGACTTTTATTCCCTTCCAAATGTATATATTGTTCTCTCTGTATCCCAGATCTGATGTGTGTAGGCTTCCCTCTAAAAAATCCCTCCCTGCTCCCTCAGCCTTTTATTTTTTTTTTCTGAATTTAGAATACTTTCATACTCTCTAGATATATGTGTATTGTTCCCTCTTTAATTCATTCCTGATGAGAATAAGGTTCCAGTATGATTAGCCTTCTTCCCCAATCTAATTCTTCTGTGTCAGTTCTTCCTCTCACATCTATTTGTATAAGATAATTACTCTTTTTACTTTTTCCTGGATGGTATGACTTTTTAGAGTCACATCATACTCAGCTCTTCCCCTGTCTTTCTTTTGAGCTACCCAATTACTAATTGCAATCTTAGACGAACAATTTATATTTCCTCCTATGAAAAGTAAACAGCCTGTCCTTATTGAGTCCCTTGTAACTAGTTTTTGATGTTTGCCTTATATTTCTCTTGTGTATCAAATTGTATGTCAAATCTTCTACTAAGTTAAGGTCTTTTTGCAATAAAATTCTGAAAGTCTGGCAATTCATTGAATATCCATTTTTTTTCAATCAGAATTATGGTTAACTTTTCTGGGTATGATATTTTTGGTCACAACCCTAGTTCTTTTGCTCTTCAGTATATAGTGTTCCAAGACTTGTAGTCTTTTATTTTAGCTACTACTAGGTCTTTTATGATTCTAATTGTGGCTTTGCCATATTTGAATTCCTTTTTTTCTTGTTTATCATAATTTTAAGGCAAATTTTAAAACCCTTCTATATGTGTTACCTTAAGTAAAGTACACAAAAGACCCACAGATTGCATAAGGTTGATGTTATTGTTATTTTACAGATGAGGCTCAGAACTAGTGGTTGAGCTAAGAATAGAATTCAGTTCTTTGTACTTCAGTGATCTTCCCCCTACACACCATAGGATTGTGCTAAAATATTCATCATCTCTCCCCACAAAAAAAAAGTCATTATGCGATACGGACATACAAATGAGGAACATTATAAAATCTTAACTCAAAAATGTTTACAACCCATCTGCCATAGTATAAGTAAGGCTCACACCCTTCTATCCCTTGTCCAAGAATATTATCACCATGAGAATATGAACTATTTTATTTTTGTCTCTGTATCCTTAGCACAATGATTGGCATGTAAAACCATAGACCGGAAGGGATGTTAGAGGTGAATGAGCTCAACTGCCTCGTTTGATAGATGAGAAAACTGAGACCAGAGTGTTTACGTGACTTGTATTTGTCATGGTAATAATCTGAGGTGAGATTTGAAACCAAGTTTTATTGACATTAAGTCTAGAAACATGGCAATTAAGAGTAACTGCTTGAAGGAGGGAAAGATGGAGGGAAAGAAGGAAGGCAGAAGGGAAGGAATGAAGGAAGGGAGAAATGAAGGAAGCAAGGAAGGAAGGAAGGAAGGGAGGGATGGAGGGAGGAAGGAAGGAGAAAGGAAGGAAGAAGGAAGAAGGAAGGAAGCGAGGATAGAATAAGCAGGTCCTGCTCTATAAACACCTACCTTCACCATTAAAACTAACACTCCTTAAAAGAAAATACTACAGCAAGAACAAAATTAAAGACATAAACAAGCAAACCTGGAGCTATATTAAACTTTAGGACATATTTATACTTTTAAAAGATGTTACTTCTCCAAGTTTGAGTGAAGCACTGCCTGTTTGAAGATACTGTAATTGAAAAAGTCCCCCTAATGTCTGGAGCGGCTGTGTAAGCTTCAGATAGCTCAGTGCTATCATTGTAATCCAAAGTAAATAACCTTTCCATTGCAAAGGCTTTTATGATCAAGAAGAGCCTCAGAAACAGATCATCTAGTAGTAGAAAAATATAAAAATAGTGGTGGCTAGAGCTATTTGCATCCTCACATCCTGAATCCCATCCCTGAGGGTGGGAAGGACACCATGTTAATAGCAGAGAACACCATCTTGCCTTATATTTTGAAGGCAGAAGAGTAATTACCTGTGTCATTATTGGATACAGTGAAAAGATGAAGAAAAAAGACTCATTTGCCCAATTTAATGCACATCAAATGATGTTTTTAAGTAAAGCAGAAGACATAAAGGTGAAAACAAATAACATAGAATTGAAAATGACCACGTTAAGTACACCATATGTGAGCAATCTTCATAACATTGATAGCTAATGCATTATCCAATTTTTACTTGCTCTTGCATGTTTAGATAGTCTCCTGAACATTTATTCTTAATGATAGCTTTCCTCATGGATACAGTATAAAGACTCTTCAGAACATTTGCTGTAGAGACAAAGTCCCTGGGTTTAAATTTTGCTTCTTCTATTTACTACCATGTAAACCTTCAACAAGTTATTAGAGTTTTCATGACCTTGGTGTACAAATTAGTAAAATCAAAGGGAAGTCCTATATCAGGCTGTTCTTAAATTAGAGTTCACAGATTCCTAAGGGATTCATTGATAGATTTCAGTGGGCCCATGAACTTGGAGGAGAAAATAATACATCTTTGCTTTCATTAATATCTAACTGAAATGTATCTTTTTTTCTTTTTTCATATCTCTAGCTTCCACTCCTGACTCCCTGAATTTTCCCTGCCATTCTTCAGAAACCTTATGAACTTTGAAGTATACTCTGACCCTTTGACTTCTTCAGCACCAATGTTCTTCCCTCTGCCTATGGCATTCTCACACTGGGAATACAATGGGTCCCTTTTGGCCCCTTCCTCTGATTGGTTGTAATCTCTTTGGGTTAGAGTAGGAAGTAAAGATAGTACATTGGAGATTGGACCTTATTTGGATCTCAAAGAATAGGTAAAACTTAGGCAAAATATTGAGTATTTCAGACTATGTCTAGCATTGTAAACAAAAACCGAGAAACATGAATCCATAAGGTACATTCTAATGGGATCTAATAGACCAGTCTAACCATTTTGGAAAGCTGGTACAGATAAAAGTAAAATCAGTGAGATGAATTTTCAAGTGTAGATAAATTCCAGATTATTAAATGTGCTTGCAAAAGCAAGTCTAAGCAGTTTATATACGTAGAAAGGCAATTGCCCACGTGTAGTATAGGAACATTTTTGTGTGGCTAAAAGGGAAGCCAAATAGACATCTCTGTCATTTTCATTCCAATCTTCTCTAAGAAAGACTATTTCCTACAAGAGAGTAAGCAGAATACTGGAACCAGTATCTTGCTAACTCTGTTATCCCCAGAGAGAGGAACTAGAATTGTATTTATCTGCTTTTTAATTGTTTATAGTTTATACATGTGTAGTCATACAAAATATTTCCATATTAGTCATGTTGTGAAAGAAAACATAGACCAAAAAAAACTCTCAATAAAAATAACAAAACTTAAAAAAAAGTATGCTTCAATCGGTATTCAGACATCAGTTCTTTCTCCGAGTAAGGATCACATTTTTCATCATGAGTCCTCCAGAGTCATCTTGGGTCTCTATTTTGCTGAGAATAGCATCTCACTCATCATTTCCCATAGTACAATAGTGTTCCATCATAACCATATACCACAACTTGTTCAGCCATTCTCAAATTGATAGACATCCCCCCTCTCAATTTCAAATTCCTTGCCCCCAGAAAAGAGATCATAAATATTTTTGTTCATATGGATCCTTTTACTTTTTTATCTCTTTTGGGATACAGACCTAATAGTGGTATTCTTAAGTCAAAGTCCTTTGGGCATAGTTCCAAAATGGTTGAATCACTTCACAACTCCACCAACAATGCATTAATGCCCCCTTTTTCCCACATCCCCTCTACCATTTGTCATTTACTTTTTCTGTCCTATTAGCCAATCTAATAGGTATGAAGTAATGCCTCAGAGTAGTTTTAATTTTCATTTCTCTAATCAGTAGTGAGTTAGAGTATTTTTTTTCCTATGGCCATAGATAGCTTTGATTACTTCATCTGAAAATGGATCATATCTTTTGATCATTTGTCAACTGGGGAATGGCTTTTATTTTTATAAAGTTGACTCAGTTCTCTATATGTTTGAGAAATGAGGCTTCCATCAGAGGAACTTGCTTCAATTTTTTCTCCACACTTACTGTTGCTAACTGAAGTTCCATCCATCCTATCCCCCTCATCCATTTATTCTGTTCTCTCTCTCCTTTCACCCTGTTCCTCCTCAAAAGTGCTTTACTTTGAACTACCTTCTCCCCCAATCTGTCCTCCCTTCTATACACTCACACACACACATACCCCTTCTCTTACTCCCTTCCCCTCCTACTTTGCTGTAGGGTAAGACAGATTTCTATACACAGCTGAGTGTGTATGTTATTCACACTTTGAGCCAATTCTGATGTGAGTTAGGTTCCCTCACTCCCCCTTACCCAACCTTCTTCCCCTCCATTGTAAAAGCTTTTCTTACCTCTCTTATGTGAGATAATTTACCCAATTCTACCCTTCCCTTTCCTTATATCTAAGTATACTCCTCTCTCACACCTTAATTTTATTTTCTAGATATTCTCCCTTCATATTCAATATGATACTTTTCGTCTATATATACTCCTTTTATCTGCCTAAATAATGAAAAAGTCCTTATGAGTTACAAGTATCATCTTCCCATGTAGGAACAAAAACAGTTTAACCTTATTAAATCTCTTATGATTTCCCTTTCCTGTTGACCTATTTATGCTTCTCTTGAGTCTTGTATTTCGAAGTCAAATTTTCTGTTCAGCTCTGGTCTTTTCATCAAGAATGCTTGAACATCCTCTATCTCACTGAATGTCCATTTTCCTCCGTCATGAATTGTACTCAGTTTTGGTGGGTAAATGATTCTTGGTTGTAATCCTAGCTCCTTTGCTTTTTGGAATATCATATTTCAATCCTTCTGATTATTTCATATAGAAGCTGCTAAAGCTTGTGTCATCCTGACTGTGGCTCCATGAAACTTGAATTGTTTGTTTCTAGCTGCTTACAATATTTTCTCCTTAACCTGGGAGCTCTAGAATTTGTTCGTAATATTCCTGAGAGTTTTCATTTTGGGATCTGTTTTAGGAGGTAATATGTGGATTCTTTCCATTTCTACTTTACCCTCTGATTCTAGAATATCAGGGCAGTTTTTTTTTTTTTTTTTGCCCAAGGTCACACAGCTAGTAAGTGTGTCAAGTGTCTGAGGCCAGATTTGAACTCAGGTCCTCCCGACTCCAGGACTGGTGCTTTACTCTCTGCGCCACCTAGATGCCCCAGTTTTTCTTGATAATGTCTTGAAAGATGAAGTCTAGGCTGGTTTTTTGATTATGACTTTCATATAGTCCAATAATTTTTAAAATTATCTCTGCTGCATCTATTTTCCAGGTCAGTTGTTTTTCCAAAGAGATATTTCACATCCTCTTCTAGATTTTAATTTTTTTATTGTTTCTTGATTCCTCATAAAGTCATTAGCTTTAATTTGCTCCATTCTAATTTTTAAGGAATTTGTTTCTTCAGTGAGCTTCTTTTACCTCCTTTTCCATTTAGCCAATTCTACCTTTTAAGTCAGTACTCTTTGGTATTTTTTGTACCTTCTTTACCAAGCTGATGATTCATTTTTCATGATTTTCTTTCATCATTCTCATCTCTCCTCCCAATTTTTCCTCTACCTCTATTATTTGATTTTCAAAATCCTTTCTGAGATCTTCCATTGCATGAGCACAATTCATAATTTTTTCTTGGAGGCTTTGGATGTAAGAGCTTTGACTTTCTCATCTTCTTCTGAGTGTGTGTTTTGATCTTTTTTTGTCAATGTAGTAACTTTCTATGGTCAGAATTTTATTCTTGTTGTTTGCTCATATTTCTAGACCATTACTTGACTTTTAACACTTCGTTAAACTAGGGCTCTACTTTCAGGGTAGAGGACATACTGTCCCAAATTTCAGGGATTTTATGCAGCTGTTTTCAGAGATACTTCAAGGAATCTATAAGTTTTTAGTTCTTCCAAGGTGACATGATCTAAGGAGAAGGGTTTACCAACTCTCCTAGTCTGTACTCTGGTCTATGAGTGATCATAAGCACTCTTTTCTACCCTGGAACTGTGAGGAGGGTCCCCCTCCACTGTGACTGAAAGCTCTGATCTGCTAGTGCTCCTCCTTGCCCTGGGACTTCCACCTAAGACTGTGACCTGGGTCTGAGTATGAGCAAAGAAGCAGTGTCTTGCCTTTGTGCTAGCAAAAGACCCCTGTAATCTCCTTCTGACCAGTTGTTGGACCCCCTTACAGTGTGGGCTAAGGGGTCTGGAAGCAGTTGCTGCTGCTATTGATTTAGTGTTTCTGAAGGCATGTTCCTGGTTTTCTAGGGCCAGTTCTGTGCTGTTGTCACCTGTGCTGGACTGTGCTCCTCTCTCACCCTGGTACAACTCACCTCTGCTACTGCCCTTCTGTGTTTTCTGGACCTGGAATATTATTTTACTCTGTTTTTTCTGTGGGTCCAGCTGCTCTAGAATTTGTTTAGAGCCATTATTTAAAGGTATTTGGAAGGGTTTGGGGGAGAGCTCAGGCAAGTCCTTATTTTTTTGCCTGCCATCTTAGCTCCACCTCTGTCTGCTTCTTTAAATATGGTTGGTTGAAGGGATGTTGCTTCACATTCAATTCAAATACAGGGGGCAGAGTCAACATGGTGGGGTAAAAGCAGGGATTTGCTTTAGCACTCCCCCAAATCCCTCCCAACACCCATGAAAAATTATTCTAAACAAATTCTAGAGCAACAGAACCCATAAAATAACAGAGTGAAAGAAGTCTCCAGCCCAAGAGAGCCTGGATGGTCACTGGGAAGGGTCTATTGCACTGTGCCTGGAGTGGAGTGCAGCCCAGTATGGGCCACACCAGCACAAACAAGGCTGGAGTAGACCCGGTGGAACAGGCCACAGGGCCCTGAATCACTGAGCTGTGGATGTTTCCAGACTTCTCAACCCACAAATGCCAAAGACAACTTAGCACATCAGTGTGAAATCTCTGTTGGACCTGGGTGAAAAATGGGCAAGATCCAGCCCCAGGCTCTGGTCAGTGGAGGTTGGCTGCAGTAGCAGTGGTAGCAGCAGCAGCAATAGCAGAGGTTGCTTCCAGGCCCACAGACTTGGGGGGAGGGTGGGGTGTTAAGTGGATGATCAGAGCAGGAGTGCAAGGATCTCTTTGCTAGCACTGAAGCAAGATTCTCTTGCTTTGCTCTGCTTGGATCTGGGTCACAGTCCTGGTTGGTGTTCCTGGGTTAAGAAGGAGTGCTGGTGTGGAAGAGCTTGTGGTGCCTGTGGAGAGGGAGTTCTCTAAGGCAGAAAAGAGTCCTCAAGGTCACTCACAGACTAGAACACAAGCCAGTAGAGGAGTAAATACCTCTCATTGGATTGTACCACCTCAGAAGAACTGAAAATATACAGGTGTATATGAGTAGCTCAGAAAACAGCAGCACAAAACCCCTGAAGCTTGGGACAGAGCACTCTTCACTCCAGAAGCAGCATCATAAGAAACAAAGTACTCAAAAGTCAAGCAATTCACTGGGAAAATGAGCAGACAGCATAAAAAATGCAGACTGTAGAATCTTACTTTAGTGACAAAGGAGATCAAAACATACAGCCAGGAGAAGTCAACAACATCAAAGAGCCTACACCCAAAGCTTCCAAGAAAAATTATGAATTGGTTGCAGGTCATGGAAGATCTCAAAAAGGATTTTGAAAACCAAGTAAGAGAAGTGAGGAAAAATTGGGAAGAGAAATAAGAGGGATATAAGAAAATCATGAAAAATGAGTCAACAGCTTGCTAAAGGAGACACAAAAAATACTGAAGAAAATAACACCTTAAAAAATCAACTAACACAAATGACAAAAGAGGTCCAAGAAGCCAATGAGGAAAAGATTGCCTTGAAGAGGAGATTGGCCAAATGGAAAAGAAGGTCCAAAAGATCAATGAAGAAAATGATGCCTTAAAAATTAGAATGGAGCAAATGGTAGGTAATGACTTTATGAGAAATCAAGAAATGATAAAACAGAAGCAAAAGAATGATAACAAGAAGAAGACAGTGAGAAATATCTCATTGGAAAAGCAACTGACATAGAAAACACATCCAGGAGAGATAATTTAAAAATTATTGGACTACCTGCAAGTGATGATCGAACAAAGAGCCTAGATCTCATCTTTCAAGAAATCATCAAAGAAAACTGCCCTGATATTGTAGAACCAGAGGGTAAAATAGAAATTGAAAGAATCCACTGATCACCTCTTGAAAAAATATCTCAAAAGTAAACTCCTAGGAATATTATGGCTAAATTCCAGAGTTCCTAGGTCAAGGAAAATGTATTGTGAGCAGCTAGAAAGAAGCAATTGCAGTATTGTGGAAACACAATAAGAATAACACAAGATCTAGCAGCTTCTGCATTAAGGGATCAAAAGACTTAAAATATGATATTCTGGAGGTCAAAGGAGCTAGGATTAAAACCAAGAATGACCTACCCAGCAAAACTGCATCTAATACTTCAGGGGGAAAATGGATTTTCAATGAAATAGAGGACTTTCAAGTATTCTTGATGAAAAGACGAGAGCTGAATAGAAAATATGACTTTCGAATACAAGAATCAAGAGAAACACGAAAAGCAATCAAGAAAGAGAAATCATAAGGGACTTATTAAAATTGAACTGTTTACTTTCCAACATGAAAAGATGATATTTGTAACTTTTGAAACCTTTCTTAGTATTATGGTAGTTGAAGGGACCATACATCTATATGTATATAAGTGCGTGTATATATGTATGTGGATGGATTCATATGTATGTGTGTATATGTGTGTGTGTGCGTGTGTGTGTGTGTGTGTAGACAGAGGGCACAGGGTGAGTAGAATATGATGTGATGATATTGAGAAAATAAAGTTAAGGGGTGAGAGAGGAATATATTAATAGAAGGAGAAAGGGAGAGATAGAGTGGGGTAAATTATCTCACATAAAAGAGGCAAGAAAAAGCTGCTATAATGGAAAGGAAGAGGGGGAAGTGAAAGGGAATGAGTGGATTCGGCTTAAGAAGGTAATAACATATACACTCAAATGAGTATCTTATCCTACAGGAATTTAGGACTGGAAGGGATAAGGGGTGGGGGTTACAGAAGGGAGGACAGATTGGGGGACAGGGTGGTCAGAAAAAAAGACAGAGTTGAAAGAGAAAATTGAATTAATTGGGGAAGGGATATGATGGAGGGCAATATAGCTGGTCTTTTACAACATGACTATTATGGAAGTATTTTCCATAACAATACGTGTATATCCTATGTTGAATTGTTTGCCTTCTCAAGGAGGGTGAGTGGGGAGGGAAGAAGGGAGAGAATTTGGAGCTCAAAGTTCTAAAAACTAATGTTAAAATTGTTTTTGCATATAATTGGGAGGAGAAGATAGACTGGGGAAAGAAGCAGTCAGAAAACATGCCATCTTGGGGTGGAGGGGAGGGGAGAGATGGGGAAAAATTTGTAACTCAAAATCTCATGGAAATGAATGTTCGAAACTAAAAATAAATAAATTAATCTTTAAAAAGTTAAATATACAATTGTACTTTACTCATTAATAAAGGAGGAACCAAGTTTTATATCCAAGCCTAGATTTCCTTCCCACAAATTTCACTTCCACAATGAACTCAAATAGTCATGTTGCAAAGTAGTCCATTTGTCCAATTTGAGAGCAAAATAGGAATTAGGAAAAAGCAAGGTTTTGTAGTAGTCAATAGACAGAGAGAAAGAGAGAGAGAGAGAGAGAGAGAGAGAGAGAGAGAGAGAGAGAGAGAGAGAGAGAGAGAGAGTCACAAATCTCATCCAAGGTGGAATTCCCTGAATTTTCTAGTGAAGCAAGATGAGGGATAAGGGAACAATGAAGACTGCTTGCTCCTCTCATGTCAGCTTCTTCCTAGAATCTAATTCTCTCTTCAGCACCCTTTGGCAAAGTTGGCAACATCCATCTTATCTCTCAAAACTGCAACCCAGAAGCATATGAAGTGATTACAGAGCCTAAAGCAACCGATGAGAGACTTAAGAGACCAGAGATCTCCTTTCTTTTGTTCTTGCCTACTTGGCACATTGGGTCTAAGAAAAAATCAATTGTTATATAAAATGATCTCATATTTAAAAAAGGAAACTTCATTTGGTATGTAAGAAAGAATACCTGGTCCAAATTTCTTTATGCTACTGACTAGCTCCTTGTATCAATTAAATCATAGATCCAGTTCATATTATAAATCTATAATTACTGGATGTATGTAAAAGGAATGTATCCACACTGGCTTTTATCACAAGCACCATAACAATGGTAAATAATTTAAATTATTTAATTATTAATTAGATCATATAAAATGCATGGAAAGTTGTGAACAATAGAATCAAAGCTTGAAAATTAAAGGCAAATGGGAAGTGTTCATGAAATTGACATATGCTGCAAACTCATTTAATAGTTATCAAAAACTTCTACTTTTCTTTGGCATTTCATCTCCTTTTGAGGCTATTTATTAACTCATATATTCCTTTAATATAAACATTATCCCTTACTCAGAAAATGAATTGTGACATTTAAAAAAGTAAAAGAAATACTATTTGAAGATTGACTCATAGCTTACAAATAGTTTATGTCATATAAGTTAATTGGAAAGTGTCCTTGACATATTTCATAAACACACATAAGCAAATTTTCATTTTATAATTTGGCTTAAATAGACTTCAGTTACAAAGTAAATAGTAACTCACACATATGCACACATACACATTGGATAAGTAAGGAAAAGAGAAACTTATTTTTTTATATCATATTGATAAAACTTCCATGAATTCTTAATCCAATGCCTCATTATGGTTTAGAAATGACCCTGAATTTTCAAAGATTATACCACCAGAGTCTGAGCTCTGGCAATTTCTACCCTACTTGAAAGATTTCAAGTATCATCTGGAGGAAAAGAAAAATGAGTAAGTTAGTAAGTAATCTAACTAAGCTTATGTACTGAAAGGTCCATCACTAGTAGTAGGCAGGCCACTAGGAAATACTACTTTTGTAATGGAAATTTCACAAAAAATTCTGGGAAGATAATTGAAGCTTAAGGACCAACATTTGGGAGGAACCACAAGAAAGGGGGAAAAAAGAGAAAATAATATGCTTCAATTTTGTATTCAGACTCCATAGTTCTTTCTCTAGATGTGGATTGCATTTCCCATCATGAGTCTTTTGGAATTGTCTTAGATCATTGCATTGCAGAGAAGAGCTAAATCTATCAAAGTCAGTCATCCCACAATGTTAATATTACTGTGTACAATGTTCTCCTGGTTCTGCTCACTTCACTCAACATCAATTAAAATAAGTCTCTCCAGGTTTTTCCAAAATCTGTCAGTTTACTTTTTTGAGGGTTATATGTCAGCATTTATTATTTAAGTTGAAGAACAGATTTATGAAGGGGGTGAGGTGGGGTGGGCACCCTAAGGGAGAGGGAAGAAGGGATGAAACAGGGAGATGAAAGCCTCTCATCTGTTTCTGCTCTAGACAGGGTTGATCCTGATTTCTGAGCCTTGTTCAGGGCACACAACAAAAGACATTATAAGATGAGGTTCCAGGGAGTACAGATTTAATGAAACATCGGGGGTGGCCAAAGTTACACATGCAATCAGAGGTGCGGTCTGGGTTTCTCCTTGGATCAGCAGCACCACTTTTTAGGAATGGAAGCATAATGATAAGTTCCATCTCAATTATTTCAGCTCTTATAAATCATTCTTGTAGTTAAAGTCTTTGTGCTAAAAAATTCTTTCATCGCCTCTCTAACTTCTTGTACTTGGCTTCTAGTTTCTTTGACTATGCGTCCGACTTGTAAGCTGCCTGCTCCAGAGCTGCTACTTGCTCCTCAGTTAGAGTGATTTGATCCAGATAAAGCTGAAGTATGGTATATCTCTGGTTTAAGTCCTTTAGGTTTCTCTTTATGTTTGCTGCAATATCTTTGATTTCTAGATACTTCAAGCTAGTCAGTTTGTTCATATTTTCCAGAAGTTTATAGTCTTCACTGGTGGCTGTAAGTTCACCAGTCATGTATGTGGCCATTTTGGAGACTCTGTCCTGGCACAGCCCTGTGATGTCAGCCTGGGGGGGGGTCTCCATGGCCTCCTTGACAGGGCATCACCTAGGCCAGAGAGAGGGGGGGGGAGGGAGGAGGAGGAAAGGAAGGAAGGAGGGGAGGGAGGAGAAAGGAGGGGAGGGAAAGGGAGAGGAGGGGAGGGAATAGGGGGGAAGGAGAGAAGGAAGGAGAGAAAAGGTGAAGGGTGAAGAGTTAGAGAGGGAGATAAAGGGAATGCCTGAGGAGGGGTGGCAGATCTTTGTTGGGGCTGGATCCAGCCCCTCCTGCTTCCTTTGCTGGCTTTTCTTTATGGAAGAATAGTGTTTCATTACATTCATACATCACAACTTGTTCAGTCATTCCCCAATTGATGGGCA
Organism: Trichosurus vulpecula; assembly: GCF_011100635.1. Taxonomy (NCBI): domain Eukaryota; kingdom Metazoa; phylum Chordata; class Mammalia; order Diprotodontia; family Phalangeridae; genus Trichosurus; species Trichosurus vulpecula. Next base: position 164,762,535 of record NC_050579.1, read on the forward strand.
TCCTTTCAATTTCCAATTCTTTGCCACCAAGAAAAGAGCTACTACAAATGTTTTTGTACCTGTGAGTCCTTTTCCCATTTAATGATATCTTTGGGATACAGGCCTAGAAGTGGTATTGCTGGGTCAAAGGGTATGCATGGTTTCATAGCTCTTTAGGCATAGCCCCAAATTACTCTCCAGAATGGCTGGATCAGTTCACAACTCCACCAGTAATGCCTTACTGTCCAAATTTTCCCACATCTTCTCCATTTATCATTTTCCTGTTTTGTCATGTTAGCCAAGGTGATAGGTGTTGTGTACAATCTCAGAGTTTTTTAATATGGATTTAGTGATTTAGAGCATTTTTTTCATGCGACTATAATTTAATTTCTTCATCTGAAGATGGCCTGTTCAGATCCTTTGAACATTTATCAATTGGGGAATGACTTGTATTCTTATAAATTTGACTCAGTTCCCTACATCCTTTAGAAATGAGGCCTTTAACAGAGACAATTGTCTCTCATATTTATCAGAGAAAATTATTTTTTAACTTTTCTGTTTCCCTTCTAAACTTGGTTGCATTAGGTTTGTGCAAAAACTTTTTAAATTAATGTAATCAAAACTATCCATTTTGAATTTTATAATGTTTTCTTTCTCTTGTTTGGTCATAAATTCTTCCCTTTTCCATAGATCTGATAGGTAAACTATTCCTTGCTCTCCTAATTAACTTATGGTCTCACCCTGTATGACTAAATCATGTACACATCAATCTGGGAATACAATGTAAGATGTTGGTCTATGCCTAGTTTCTGCCATACTATTTTCCAGTTTTCCAGCAGTTTTTATCAGATAGTGAGTTCTTATCTCATTTTCCATTTGGCCAATTCTGCTTTTTAAGGAGGTGTTTTCTTCAGTGGATATTTTTGACATATGGCCAATTCCATTTTTTAAGGATTTTTTTTCTTTAGTCAATTTTTGTCCTTCCTTTTCAAAGCTGTTGGCTCTCTCTTGCACAACTCTCATTTCTTTCCTCAATTTTTCTTCTAACTCTCTTATTTGAATTTTAAAATTTTTAGCTCTCTCTAATCAGACCTCTCTTTGTTGGCCCAACTTGAGGCCTATTCAATGGGTAGGAAAGATCTTTTCACTTACTGATTGGCTTTACAAACCCATGAAGGAGGTGTATAGGTCTTATCCCTACTATCTGCAAAAGTCAGGGAGCCCCACATTTATTTTTAATGGAGGCAAGGAAAAAATATTTGGAGTGCCAGGGAGCAAAACATAGGTGCTCAATTTCAAACTGTCCCAAGGGCATCTCAGGGCCTTCTACTCATAACTTGTTTCAGACAACTATTCCTGTTGGAGGAGAAAATAAAAGGTCTCAAACTACATATTTTTGCAGGGAGGAAAATCCTTTCTACAGGAAAGCATACTATTTCTGGCACTAGGACTGTGTCCATATAATTGTATTTATATGCAAGTATTCCTTTAAAAAAATACTCCATCCACAGTTTAGCCAAATGCCTGGAATGCACCTTGCAATCATCATGCCTTTTGAGACTATATAGGAATTCATTTCAGTTCTTCAAGAAGGCTGTTTGACCTCACATCAGTTTTATTCTAAAGGATTTTTTTCAAGTAAGCATTGAACTAGATATCTACTAAGGTCTCTCCCAACTTCTCTGAGATTTTCTAACAGTATAAAAAAACTTGGAAAATGCCATGAGACAGAGCCCTACTTCTTCACATGACTCTTCACATGGTAAAAAAGTGGGCTGAAATAAGATGAAATTTAATAGAGTTGAATGTAAAATCTTATGCTTAAGAGACCATACTTCAAAAATAAAAGATGGTGTATGATTGGTTAGGCAGTGACTTTTCTGTAAAAAGAAAATAAAGGTTCAGAAATTTTGGTGAACTGTAAGCCCAGTATGAAACAACAGTGTTGTTGTTATGACAGGAAACATGCTAGTGCAAAGTTTAAGGTAAGAGTCCTGCTGTACTTTACCCTGTTCTTCCCAAAAGTGGACTATTACTTTGAGTTTTATGATCCATTTTTAAATATGGAGGACTTCAAAAGGTAGGCTTGAGTGATAAATGGTCTTAAGCCAATGCCATGTAAGGCATACACACACGTACGGGGGGGGGGGAGAGAGAGAGAGAGAGAGAGAGAGAGAGAGAGAGTTTGGAATCAGAAGGCAGAGGAAAGGGCAATGATGAGTGGATAACGAAGGGGCATATTTAGATTTGATATCATGAAAAACTTCATAAAATGTAGCTATCCAAATTTATAATGCACTGTCTTGGGAGATAGTGAGTTCCACATCATTAGAATTATTCAAACACAGCCTGATATTGCTGGTATGATGTAGTGGGGTTCCTTTGGTATGTACATTTAAATTGTTTGTTACTGAGAGATCCCTTAGGCTTCTAAAGGACCTATGATTTTTATTATTTCCTTACCCATATAAAATTGAGTTCCAAGTTGACAGTCTGGAGTCAATAACTAGATGATTAAAATATACTTTGTCAATAAAAAATAAATAGCAATCCTATACAAGTCCATACATAGACTTTGTTTTATATCTTTGTAAAAATAAGTGCATTTATGTAGTTGATAAATGAACTACTGAGAATTTTAAAATTCTACAACCAGGTTCTCATGAATGGCTCTCACTTATATAACCTGCTATTCTATCTAGTAGCTTGGCATTCAGTGGGTTACTTAATGGACACAATTCAGCTCAGAAATCTTCCCTTTCACACTGCCTACTACAGGCTGATCAAACAAACAGAGAAGAAAGAAGGATGGAAGGGAGGAAGAAAGAGAGAGAAAGAAAGAAAAAAAGAAATTGGAATAGAAAAATGCATTTGCAGTTCAATCAGAGATTAATTTTCTTGGCTGTCCAATAAAAATAATATAGCTAATATTGTCTTAACTTTGGAGGTGACCCTCACTAGTCTTTAAATAATGAAAGAGAAATGATTTATGGTGATGCATCTCATGCTATTACATTTAGACATGTATAAATGATGTGAGGAATTTCTATAATGCATCAATTTGCCTGTGTTATCTAAAGGTGCAGTACTTTTCTCTTTATGGAAGACTAAACACTTCTGGAGTATAAAAATGACTGGAGGCTATACTAAGGGCAGAATTACAAGAAAATAAGCTCAGTCACCACTTCAGTCTGAAGAAACTTATATGTCATGTACTTTAATGAACTCAAGGTTATAGTTTTCAATTATATTCCATATAAATGTTTTAAGTTATCTGCAAAGAGAATCAATTCTTTGCCTACATTAGAATATTTTATTCCAGACTATAATATACATGTTGTTCATATACAGTTTCTTCATGTATTTCTCCAGACAGGCTTAATTAATCAATGGAAAATTTCACATTGCTAAAATATGGCTTTTGAAAAGTAATCTTTTATTCAAATACTTCCCCTTTTATTAAGCTATTAGCAATTAGTCTGATCACATCAGTAACTAGACTTTCAGCATCTGAAACTCATTTTCCTATTCCACTTGTTTTTCAATCTGATGCTGATAAATATTTCCCAAGCCTGAGGAAAATATCACTTATTAGAATCTAATACTTTTACATGGAATGGTTTCAGTCAGTCAGCACAATGATAAATAGGATGTCAACCAGCTTTCCTCTTAAGAGCATGTTAAATGAATGTTTCATTTCTCTATAGGGAATATCTGTATCAATAAGTAAAGAGATAGGGTTAGGGCTTACATGCTATTTAAGAGTTCATGAGTCAATGCTGATGTTGAAGACCTCTCAGCTGACAAATCTAATGGCCTACTGAAGTGCATATAGATGTTGACACTATTTAACATCTTTTCTTCTTCTTTGTGTTTTCCCCTCCCCTCCCCTCCCCTCTCCCCTCCCCTCCCCTCCCCTCCCCTCCCCTCCCCTCCCCTCCCCTCCCCTCCCCTCTCCTCCCCTCCCCTCCCCTCCCCTCCCCTCCCCTCTCCTCCCCTCCCCTCTCCTCCCCTCTCCTCTCCTCTCTCTCCCTCCTCTCCTCTCCTCTCCTCTCCTCTCCTCTCCTCTCCTCTCCTCTCCTCTCCTCTCCTCTCCTCTCCTCTCCTCTCCTCTCCTCTCCTCTCCTCTCCTCTCCTTTCTGTCTACAATGCATTACTGTCTTTTGGTTTTCCTCCTACTTATCTGACAACATCCTTGGGAGGAAGGGCCTTAGCAGGTAGGGGGAGGATAACAATAGGCTTCAAGCAGAAAATAGTACTTGAGTCAAATCTTCAATGAAACAAGGACTCCATAAGGTAGAATTTTGAAGACAAGAGGGAATCAAGGGAGAGGGGAGGATTTCCTTTTTGCTGGATTGAACAATATAGGCAAAGGCATAATGTCCAATGAGCTTGTGAAGTTAGGTTTGAGCCATTTTATGTAGGGCTTGAAAATCTAACAGGAATATTTATGTTTTTTTTTTCTAGAGAAAATAGGCCGCCACTGGAATTGATTAAGGGAGTCATATGGTCAGACTGTTTAAAATTGAGGTTGGCATCAGGTGTAGGATAGACTGGAGAGGAAGAAACTCAATGCAAGGGGATCAATTAAGAAGATGTAATAACCTAGGAAAGCGGTGAAGAAGACATGAAGTAAAGGCTTAGCTTTGTGAGTAGGGAGAAGGGATGAGATGTGCGAGATGTTATGAAGGTTGAAATGGCAATCTGACAATTCACTGGGTAAGTGAAAGAGACATGTGATTACCCAGCTATTTAAGTTTCACAAAGTACTTGCCTCTCAACTGCTCTGTGAATTGAAGAGTGCAAGTGATGGTATTACTCTTATACCTATGGGGTAATTGATGGAAAGAGTTCAAATGATTTGCCTAAGGTCACAGGGCTAGTCAATGGAAGATATGCATATCAAGTACTCATACTCTAAAATAAATATTCTTTTCATTGCAGCATGCTAAGTACTAGACTTATCAAGATCTATTTCAGTTCCTATATTCTATGAGTTAATATATCATCTTTGAGGAAAAAGAAGTGTATGCAAAAATAAAATAAATGAAGGAATTAATTAGAGGAGAAAAGCACACCACATTTCTAAATATAATAAGGTTAAATGTATCAATAAAATAGAAAATGTTTTACCTTACAATTTGAGTTAGGAGAGCATATTATTTGGCAGAGTCACTTTTTATTAAACTCATTTTAAAGGATTTCTATGTCTGAGATTTCCTATTGTTCATGGCAATGTTCTTCTGTCCTAAGTTAATTCCCGATATAACCATTTAGCTCTGAAGCCATACAATCTAGGCTGAGATAGATAGTTGAGCTTATTTTTCTAATTCATATTATATTTCTCTAATGTGCCCTGTTTAATCAGATTCAGAACTCGGCTTTGTTATTTTGTAAGAAAAAATGAGGGATAAGAATTCTAGTCTATTTAAGCTAAATATAATTTTAGTATAGACCAGACCCTCTGAAGCAAAAATGCTGTGAAAATTGGAGGGGAATGATATACTTTTATGAAAAATTGTAAGAGACCTAATCACACATCACAAGCATATCCTAGTACATACTTATGTATGTATGTATGCACATGTGTGTATATATATATTATTGCATCATATTCGACATCATAGCATATGTCATACCGCATCGTGCTAGGTAACATCATGCTATGTCATATCATGTCATATCATATTCCTCGAGTGGGGAGGAATCTTAGAGCCCTTTTGTTTCAGTCCTCTCATTCTGTAGGTAAGAAAACTGAAAGCCAAGTAGAATAAGTCATTTACTCATGTAGTAAAGCCTCATAGGTGGAATATGACATCCTTAAACTCCAACCTCCCTCATGATTTAGGAATCCTTTCCATATTGTCCATAACTGCTGTTAAATCAACTCTGTTCAGACAATTCCAGTGAGGAAAAGCTGATTATTTTTGTAAGGAAATATTCTATTACATGGCTGCTCATTGTTAGAAAATTCTTAATTATATATGCTCTCTTTTGACTTCGTAACATGTGAACCAATTCTGCTCTTTGAATATATACTTACTTTTCTAAGAGCACTCTTCATATACGGGGAGAGGGCAGTTGGAAGAATTCCACTAGGGATTTCATTGCTATAGTGACGTCCCAGTGAAGATACTTCCACTATGGCTGCAGAATAGAATTTGCTCTGAATCTTGCAGAATTACAGATATGCCATTGGCAAGACAATTGACTAGGAGAACTCAGTAAATGCATTGTCCAGGGTCATGCAGTCACTATACATCAGAAACAGAACTTAAATTCAAATCTTGCTGATCCTGAAGTTGCTTCTATATATTGGTTAGTCCACAATGCCTATTCTTAAAATGTTATGAGGCAATTACCATATTTTATTGTTTTTAAACTAAAAATCACCACCTCTTCCAACTATTCCCAATGTGGCATTAATTCTAACCCCCTTACCAGCCTATACAAAATGATTTTGATTACCCATATTATTTGGCAATACACCTTTTAAAGTATAGCATATGGAATTGGACAAGTACTCCTAGTAGTTGCTTAACTAATGCAAAGTGTGGTGGGGATAATTTCCATCTTTTTGAGTAATATTATGCTATTACTTCAAACAATAGTTGATGCTTTGCTTAAATTTACCATCTCATTGCGGAAATTATTTTGTGTTCTATAAGATAGCAACAGTGGGACACAATCTGTGGCAAATCCTGCCAACCTGAATATATTTGATTTTGAGTTTGCAGCATAGACTTTTTTTTTTGTCAGGGCAATCGGGGTTAAGTGACTTGCCCAAGGTCACACAGCTAGTACATGTGTCAAGTGTCTGAGGCCGGATTTGAACTCAGGTCCTCCTGACTCCATGGCCGATGCTCTACTTACTGTGCCACCTAGCTGCCCATGGCATAGACTTTTAAACAGATGTTTGCTATCTTATATTCAGGCTTTTAAAAACTATTTTTCTAAGTAGAAATTTATAATCCAGAGACTGTAATATATCTTGAGTCTTAATATATGGACTTTATATCACCTGATTGTAAGCACCTCATTCAGAGATGATTATCACCAGGTTGAACACAAGCCAAAGACTTTTAATTAATTAATTAATTAAAACTAATAATTTTTGCCAGATAAATCTTGGAAGACAACATATTGAGTCCAGGCAATACTAATAATCATTGATCTCTATTTACTTATTTTACCTCTCATGTTTTTCTTGTGAGAACTGCAAACACCAATTTACTTATCAATGTATCCCATAATATTTCCATGATCTAGTTTATTCACTTGATTTGGTCATGGCTAGGATGAATATGAAACATGAAAATATCCATGTCTGATGCTGCATATGAGGGTGCTATCCAAACAATTCCACATTTGGATGTACAAATTTTATCTGCCCAAAATTCAGATATGGCCATTTTTACTGCACATGCATGAATTAAATAATGTACCTGAGAAATGATTATAGAAAATGATAAATATAAAATATTCAGAGAAACTTGAGAAGACTTGAACTAATGAAAAATGAAATGAGAAAAACTAGGAAAAAAAACAATTTTCACAATGACCACAGTAAGGGAAAAGTAAACAACTTTAAATGACTTCAGAAAGCTAATCATAGCAGAGACCCATCATGATAGTATACTAATGCCAAAACATGCCCAGGGATGTATTGGTAATGATTTAATGATTAGATATCCACAAACAAGAAAAAACATAAGAATGTACATATGACACATTTTGTAGCTTAATATATGTCATCATTTGGTCCAGCACTTTCTTGTGTAGACAATCTGCAAAACAGTGAATCAAGTCCTAATTTGTATTATTTCTTGATTTCTTAGGTGTTAAGAGCTCCTACTGACAATTGAACAATCTAGCAAGCCTGTTCGATTTGGCTATAGGACATTACCGAATGGTTTTCACTTCTTGGCAGAGAAGTAGGAGACGTAAATTATTACAATATAGATGCATATTTTCAGACATAAACAATATGTGAATTTGTTTTGTCTGACAATATTTATATACCAAAATAGGTATCTATTGAGTACACTATCAAGTACTGATAAATTTGTAAAAAAATTAAAATAAACTCAGAAAAGAACACATACAAAACGTTAAAAATATGCAGAAGAAAAAATGAGAAAAGAAAATAAATATTGTAATTTTGTTATTATTAAATTTAATGCACTCCTTAAAACATACTATATGTTTGTGAGATTCTTTTCAAAGGTATTCTTAAAATGCCATAATTCCTTACTTATTCTTTCCTTCCCTAACTTTTTTTTATGTATTGATTATAAAATATGGTATGCACATTCTTAATTTTTGGATTTTCAATGTCCTTGTTTAAGGCAATGTTGGCAAGTGAAATTACCAACATAGTGATACTTGTACCTTATGTACTAAGTTATTCGCTAAATAACATTATAGTATATAAAACTAAAGGGAACAAAGAAGCACCAGTCCATAGAATATATATATATATATATATATATATATATATATATATATATATATATATATATGTATATATGTATATGTGTGTGTGACGAAAAATATGGTTTTCCAAGAAAGTGTGAGCTGCTTAAGTGATTGAAAAAGAAAATGATGGAAAGCAGTTCATAATGATTCATTAAGATCATTCATACCTTTGTGATTCTGTATGAATCAATCTTCTCATGTAAAGTCACCATGATCTAACATGAAAGGATAAGATTAGCCATTACTTTGAAGTTAGTCTTAAGTAGTTTAAGTTCAAATCACACAAAATGCCAGGCTGGATAAATCATAATCTTGAATTATGATTACCAGGAGAAATATCAACAATCTCAGATATGCAGAAAGTGAAGAGGAATTAAGAAACCTCTTGATGAGGATGAAAGGAGATGGTAAAAACTGCCTTGAAGCTTAACATAAAAAATCCCAAAAACCAAGTCGTTGGCAAATGGAAAAGAAATGGAAGGAGTGTCAGATTTTATATTTTGGGGTTCAAAGATCAGAGACAGTAAGTCCAGCTATGAAAATATCTGATGTTTGCTCCTTGGTTTCTGATTCATCGGTTGTTGTCCTTGGTTCTAATGCTAGAGTTAAGTTACGGTGTTTCTGACCATGGCTGATCAGACCAATATGAGCTTGGAATGTTCTACCATAGGTTGGGCACGCATAGTCAATGTGAACATGTGGGGTACATTTTCTAAACTTGTGGAATCTCACGTTTCTTTTAAACTATTTCAATTCTGCCTTGCTTGTAGAGCACAGCACCTTCTCTAATGAGGGGATGCCATGCTGAGTGGTCCTGTGCCAGTGTCTCCCATATCATATATTGAATTCTAAAGTTCTTAAGAGAGACCTAGAGAATGTCCTTATATAACTTTTTCTAACTACCATGTGAGTGATTGCCCTGTATGAATTTTCCATAAAATTGTCTTTTTGGTAAGTATACATTTTGCATTCAAACAACATGGCCACCAATGTGGCACTTTCTGTAGTAGAGTTTGAATGCTTGGAAGTTTAGTTTGAGAAAGGACTTCAGTATCTGGTATCTTATCCCACCAGGGGATCCTCAGAATCTTCCTAAGACAATTCAAATGGAAGCAATTCAGTTTCCTGGCATGGAATGGGTATACTGTCCAGGTTTCATAGGCATACAACAAGGAGGTCAGCATAATGGCTCTGTAGACCTTTAAATAGGTCCTCAGTCTAATGCCTCTTCTCTCTGACACTTTCCTTCAAAGCCTCCCAAATACCGGGCTAGCTCTGGCAATGGGTGCATTAATCTCATTATTGATGTGTGCATCCCTGGAAAGTATACTACCAAGATAAGTGAATTTATCCACAACAGTCAAAATTTCTCTCACAACATACTAAAAAGCAAAGACATCATCCTGCTACCACAGCTTCATATGGTCAATGCTACATTTTTTCCCAGTGCAATGTATGATTGTGAGATTTGAACTATAAAGAAAGGTGACCATCTCAGAAACAACACATTCAAATTGCGATGCTGGAGAAGACTTCTGAGAGTCTGTTGGACAGTGAGGAGGTCGAATCAGGCAATGCTTAAAGAAATTAATTCAGACTATTCACTGGAAGGTCAAATAATGAAGCTGAAGCTTAATACTTTGGCCTCACATTGAGAAGATGGGACTCATTGGAAAAAACCCTAGTGTTGGCAAAGGTTGAAAACAACAGGAAAAGGGACATCAGAGGATGAGATGGATAAATAGTGATGGACAGATAGTATCATGGAAATAATGAACATGAACTTGGACAGACTCTGAGATATAGTGGAAGATAGGAGGCTCATGGAGAGACAGACATGACTGAATGAATGAACAACAAAAACTGAGGGATGACTGCATGAGAATTTTTGGTCAGTCATCTGATCCCAATTCAATTAAATTCAATAGATATTCACCAATATTTTACTATGTGTCAGCCACTAGGCTAGGAACTGCAACAGAAACAGATGCACACACAATTACACACACACACACACACACACACACACACACACACACACACACAACTCTGGCTTCCTTCAAGTCACATTTAAAATCTCACCTTCAAAAAGAAGACTTTTTTGACTCCTTTTAATCTCAGTGTTTTCCCTGTTAATTATCTCAAATTTTCCCTTGTGTAGCTTGAATATGCATGGTGGTTGGCTTGTTGTCTCCTGCTTTTTGAGAACAGAGACTGTCTTTTGCCTTTTTTCCATTCCTAGCATTTAGTTTAATGTCTAAGACAAAGTGGATACCTAATCTTATGTCCCCTTCTCTCCTCTGACAATGGCAATACACTGGCTCAGGCAATCATTATCATACTTTTGAACTACTTCAATAATTTACTGATGAATCTACCTGCCTAAAGTATCTCCCTGATCTAATTCTTTCCCCATTCTGCCACCAAAGTTATTTTCTGGAAGCATAAGTTTTGTCATGTCACCCTTTCCCCACCACTCAAATTCTAGTAGCTCTCTCTTGCCTTCAGGATCAAATACAGTAACCACTGACATTCAAAGCTTGTCGTAAGCAAGCCCTTTTCTACCTTCCCACTCTTCTTACACCTTGCTTCCTGACACCTCCTCTCTAATCCAGTGACACTGATGATCTTGGTGCTTCATGAATAAGACACTTCATTTCTCATCTCTAGGTATTTTCTCTGGCTGGACCCTATGCCTGGAATGCATATATATATATATGCATATATATGTATATGTATATGTATATATATAATTACATATAAATTCAAAATCATATGTACTATATATATGACTATGTATGTATGTATACATGACCCATATGCCTATAATTATTTTAACACTATCTGTTTCTATCTATTCACCTATTATATATTATGCATATAATTTATAAATGAAAATGTGATAGTATATTACAAATTCATACATGCATATTCATAGATTCATGTATGAGCTTATACGTGCATGCACACACATTAAAGAATATTGATTTTGATAGCTTGTAGACCTTCAAGGACATGTAGGCAGTTAGGTGGTTCAATGGATAGAACTCTGGGCCTGAAGTCAGGAAGACTTATGATAAAATCTAGCCTCAGGAAACTTATTAGCCATATGAACTAGGTCAAGTTATTTAACCTCTGTTTGCCTCAATTTCTTCAACTATAAAAGGAGGATCATAACCAATACTTACTTCCCAGGGATATTATGTGGATCAAATGAACATTTATCACATTGCATAGCAATTAGATTATATGTAACTGTTGTGGTTGTTGTGGTTGATGATGATGATGATGATGATGAATGGTGGTGGTAGTGGTGGTGACGTTAGTGATGATGACAATTTAATGATATCCTTGAATATTAATTCTGAAAGGCTGTCATACTTTCCAACTCGTATTTCAAACTTCTTTGTTACCAAATTCTCTTTAATACCTGCTCAAACCTTAGAATTTGATGAGCCTTTAAAATATCTGCATACATACCAATCTACAAAAAAGAGGGGGTAATTCATTAAATGAGACATAGGACTTTTATAAATAGAAAAAATCAAATACGTCTCATATGTATTAAACCATAATATTATAGGTTGTGTGGTAAGAACAATCTCAATTTCATGTCTATTTGATGTGAACTTTAAAGTTGGAGAAGCCATGTGGTTTCCTTGAAATTGGAAGCATAAAAGACTCAGACTGTGGGGATTTGTTTTTAGTTGGATTTTTATCGAACTGTGGGAATACTCTTGTGACCTTGTTTGCTTACTCTTATTATAAATACAGAGACAGAATAGGATTTTTTTTACTTAAATTTAATCAGGAATGGTATAAATTTTAACCTTGTTATGAATAAAGGTTTTTTTTTTTTTTAATTACATTTTATGGTCCAATTTTAACCTGAAACCAGATTCACTTTACTGGACTAGACTTCTCCCAGAAAAGGTATGGGTAATAAGTTAAAATTTTCAGTGGGAAAAATACCAATTTTTTTTCAAACTGGAATACAACCCATTGTTGACTACTATAGTGTTTAATAATAGACTTGCTGACAAGCCAAGAATATTGATTTCAAAACTAGTATTTTTAAAAAATCCAATAAAACTTTGACATTGTGAAATTTGAGCTATTTTTATTTTAATAGCTGAAATTGTTTATGATAAAATCTGCTCAGAGAAAATAGGCTGTGGAACAAACAGCAATTCATCAATATAGAAATGTAGGCTACAAAATGAGAGCTGGGTGACCTTCTATTGAGATAAGAAAAATGTACTCTAACATTGCTCCCTATATTGGTTATATTCTAAAGTCTTTGTAAAGCATAAAGTTCATACCTACAGCAATAACAAGACCATAATAAACCATGTACTGGTTTAGACCAACTCCAGGATTATTTTTGTTACTTCAATGGCTATAGTGATATTATGAAGGCAACATTAATTTATGTGCTTTTAAATGTCAAATATGAATCCATTTTGAGAAAATTAAGTGGTGGTCAAGAATTAGAATTTTGATAAATTTGGGAACCAATACTTTATCCAAAGCATAATTAATGAAATTGACTTCTGCTTCAATAAAACTGGGATAGATGTCAGGAAACATGAGCCTGTTTCTGTGGAAATAATAAGTAAATCTGGGCTAGTTAATTAAACTAAATAAACCTCTATCTCACTGGTTTGTTTATCTCTTTTTTTAGCATCAAATGAGAAAATAAATGTAATGAATTTCCAAACTTTAAAAAATATTAATGTTAGCAAAGATGATTGCATAAAATAAAATAATATTTTGTACAGTCTAAAATGCAATGCAATGTAAAAATTTTGCCAGTAATAAAAGTAATTTCTAGTATACACTTGGAAAATAGTGAAGTGATTCATGCTCTTCTGATATGGTTCCTTGGTATGTCTAAAGCAATTTGAAACTTTATTATCATTCAGTATAATGGTGTAGCTATTTTAGTGACAATTACAGCTATATATCCTCGTTTCCAAGGTTATCATGTCTTTTAGTTATATGAATCATTTTTGCAGCTTAGTGTTGGGCATAAAGCAGATGATTATAGAAAGAATATGCTGGGAAATGTTTAACAACTGGCTCTCTGAAAACTCACTACATATTTCTAAGTTTTATCTGGATAATTAACTTTTTCCCCCATCAGTTTCTTAAGTCTACATAGTCAACAAAACTATAAATCAGACGTGGGGAACCTGCAGCCTTGAGGGCACATGTGGCCTTCTCAGTCCTCAAGTGCTCAAGGATTCAAAAGACCACACTTGAGGATATAGAGGACCACATGTGGCCTCAAGGCTACAGATTCCCCTCTCCATACATCATGCCTTGATTTATAGAATTACCCTATTTCCAAAGTGCAAATGCTCATTGTAAAAGCTTAACAAACATCTCCTGTGAATCTGTCTGAGCTATCTCCAACACATCTATGGATAGAGAATTGGAAAACACAAATCCACATCCACATCCACATTCACAAACAAACTTAGAAACTTTTTTCAAGAGTTGGATGTGGGACATTGAGACTTCTCAAGTATTTACCATGTGCAGGATATATTACACTAAATTTGCAAAGAAGAAAAAAAAATAAGATTTCCTATTTCAAGGGATTTATGACATAGCAATATAATATGAAGGAAGACATACACAAAAAATCATAATAGAAGGTAGTGTATGATTAATTTATGGAAGGTTAAATTAAGATGCATGAAAGTTTAAGGGGATCACTTTTTCAGGGGGGGCAAATCAATTAATCAATAGGAACTTACTTATTTTTTACTATATACCATACACTGTTCTTAGGGATGGACATACAAAAACAAAAATGAAACTGATCCCTCCTTAAGTCATTCTATAATGAAGTGATTATAGAAAGTCTTCGTGGAGAAAAATGACACATAATTTAATCCATGAATGAAGAAAATAGTTTCACTGACTATTGGTTAGGTGTGAGATAAGGCCAATCCAGAAATGGAGGACGTTGTGTGCAAATTCAGTGAAGTATGAGAAAGCAGAATGTAAACAATAAACATACCCCCATCTGGCTACAGTGCATAGTCCATAATGGAAACTAGTTTAGGCAAAGGCTGGAAAAAGAAGTTATAATGAGTTTATGGAAGATTTTGAATGCCAGAATAATAGTTTTTATTTTAGCCTATAACTATGAAATGTCTAAAAGTTTTTCAGAAGGGAATGATAGTCTCCGACATGTCATTATGAAGAATATTTTGGCATTAGTATAAGGAATTTATTGGGTAGTAGCAGAAAGGGTAGTAGCAGGGAGCCTAATCAATAAATTCCAAACATTTGAATTCCATGAAGACATAAATATAAGAATTGCAGATTTTTGTAGTCATCAACCTAGAGGTGAAAATTGAAACCATGGGGAAAATAAAGTTCAACATGAAAGAAGACTGAGGTCAGAGTCTTGGCAGCTGCACACCCAGTAGGAGGCATAGGACCCCACCAAGCAATTTACAAAGGTACCTTCAGAGAGGTAGGCACAGGGAAAGGAAAATTGTACAGGAAATGAAGGAATAAAATGATTTTAAGTTATTGATAGTAAAGAATATGAAATGCTGAAGAAAGATCAAGAAGGATTGTAATCTGTTTTACCTAACAATTAAGAGGTCATGTATGGACTGGAAGAAAATATTTTCTGCTTGTGGTTGTGAACATCAATGGAGCAGGGCCCTAAAAGAGATACGTATATTAAGGGCCCAGGTGGAAAGATTTACTTTGAGAAAAAGAAAGAACACATCATCCTCTGGGAAAGCTAAGGGATGATACTGAGAGTTTTCAAAGATAATATAAATCTGGCACTATGGCCTCAGTGTTTTCAGTAATGTAGGAGGCAAGCCCATCTACTGACAGAGATGGAGCTGGGCAAAGTTTGGGGACTTGAGAATAGAGAAGAAAGTTAGGAACATCTCTGAAGAACATTTGATAGCAAGTAGATAAAAGATGGTGCAGTGGCAGCTAGGGCCCAGTTGAGATTAAATAGTGTGTAATGACCACCCTCAGAAAGGCTTCACAATTTCCTCCATCGGAGCTTAAATGGGTCCCAAGTTCTCTCAGAACATCTTTCTCAAATGTGACTGAGTACAGAGTGGAGAAACACAAATCATTTAGGTTAGTTTCAGGAATGTTTCGGCTTCTTGTTTCTCATCATTTCGTTTGTAGACCAAAATCTTCCTTAACCATTCTATAGTCTCTCAGGGTTGAGATTGCCAGAAGATATGAATCCAGAATATCCTCTTTACTTGAATTAATGATGCAGGGAACTCTGGACAGAGGGGAGAGAAACTTCCGAGTAATGTAGAAAGGTATTTTTTTCTGCAGCTTATAATCTTAGAGACATACTGGTGCCACTGAGATGTCAAATGCTCCTTGGCAAGGGCCACATAGCCAGTATATTTTAAAATCAGAATTTAAGGCCAGGTTTTCCTGACTTTAAGACAAGCCTTTTTACCTGTTACCTTACTTCTTCTCCAGAATTAATCCCGCTTGACTTCTTCTACTTAGGCTTTCCTAGAACCCAGCCAGGACAGTCAGGGTTCAGGAAGATCCATCATAAATCCATTCCTTCCAATGAGATTGAGAATTACTAGGCAATTATCATCTGTACTGCTATGCCATTTAATACCTTACAGATCTTAACCACCTGCCCTTACTCTGTACTCTGAAGCTTTCTGTTCCCCACCCAGTGCTATCATCTGAGTTATTTCTGAAACCTAAGATCCATGGCTTTGCCATCTACTCTACCTTGAATCCTTAGTACTTCTTAATCTTTTCATTTGTCTTGCAGCTGAACTTTCTTTTACGTACTGTTTCTATCAATTAGAGTGGCAGCTCCTTAAAAACAGGGATTCCCATACTTCTTTGCATTGTCATGCTAAGCACTAATGTATGTAGTACTATGTACCACTAAGCACAATTCTTGACATACATTGAATGCTTAATACATACTGTTTCATTCATTCATCTACTTATTAAGGAATAACTAGGAAACTTTCTAGTTACTTTAAACTGGCCACATGGTAGATATATGATATCATTTTATTTAGTAATACCTTTTTCTCTACTCAATTCAATAGAAAAGTAAAGCTTATTTCTGATTATAAACTAGATATCTTCTTCCAAAACTTACTCTGAAGTTTATTTCCGAGATTTCTACTGCACCAAAATACATATTCATTTTGATAATTCATGGTATAGGAGACAGAACTGTCCCACCTTGTACTATGCTGTGAAGACTTCACAAAATCTTTTTCCTAAACATAAACTATTTGTAGTTAGAATTTTTCAAACTAAAACTCAGGGTAAAATTAATATGAACTTCATGACTTTATCTTTCTGTAGCTCATTACACGTGAAATAATGTGAATTAGGCTAGGTATTCTCAAGAATGACTAAGCATTTTCCCAACAGAAATGAATAGCCCTTCATACATTTAGCCATCCATTCATCTAGGTTATAGTGAAATTCACGTGATTCTCTCAAGTGTCATTAGCTCTAAATAGCCCAAAGAACACACAGATATTTGCTTAGTGACCGGTGAAGTAAGTTGCTCATTTTGTGCTTTTCTAGGGTGCATTAGGGAGACAGCATATGACTACAAAAGTGGCCTGCTGTCCCTGGAAATTCTGATCAGTAACATGGATTTTGTTTTTTTTTGGTTTCTTCTGTGTTACTAGTCTCACCTTATTACCTCATTTAATTTTCCTTAGTGTAAGTGAGGGAAGCAAGAGAGTGAGGTATTTGAATATAGTGGGAAGAAAAGTTAGAAAATTGAAGCAGAGAGGAAACTAAGTTTCCTGGTTAAAACTTTCTTCTGAACTATACTTTGTGTCATGATTTTTAAATTTTTTACATGTACTCCTTGGGCAGTCTGATAAAGCTAATGAATCCATTCTCAGAATGACATTTCTAAATGCACAAAAATAAAATATATGTGATTGGAAATGAATCAATTATGTCGAAATATTTTTATCAAAATGTATTTTAAAAACATGTTTATGGAATCCAGGTTAAGAAATCTTGATTTATATCACACACTCTCCCTGCAATCCATACCTCATATAGGACACTTTTCAAAAAGTTCTTCTATTTTTAGCTACCCAAATTATTCCCAACCACATATGTATGTAGCCTGGCAGGTGAAAAACTCTCCCTGGTGAAGGTCAGACTTTGGATGTATGTGAAAGGTTCCAGTGGTTCCCAACTACCTCCATGAACAAAAAAGTCCTCTGTTTGGCATTAAAGGCTCTTCCCAAACTGTACTCATGAGCTTCCCAGTCTTTCTCACTTTATTCAATTCCATTTGAATTTCTTTTGTTGTTTTTTAGTCATTTCAGTCATGTGACTGTCTTTGGACTGTCTTTGTGACTCCATTTGGGGTTTTCTTAGCAAAAATACTGGAGTGGTTTGCCATTTCCCCCTCTAGTTCATTTCACAAATGAGGAACTGAGGCAAAAGGGTTAAGTGCCTTGCCCAGGGTCACACAGCTAGTAAGTGTCTGAGGCCAGATTTGAATTCATGAAGATGAGACTTCCTGACTTCAGGCCTGGTACTCCATTTACTGTATTGTCATAAGGGTATAATTATTGCTTCATGTATACACACACACACACACACACACACATACATATTTACACACACATATATGTACATATATACACATACATATATACATATACATATATACATACATACATACACATACATACACACACACACACATATATATATTATACATATATTTGAAATGCTTGATTTTGCATCTCTCTGCCTTTGTTCACCACACCAATAAGATTCTGCATACTCGTCTTTGACTACTGACATCCTCTGATTCCTACAAGTCTCAGCTCAAACACCACTTTTTTCATGAGACATTTCCTTTTTCCTTTACATCCATAACCACTTCAGGTTTCCCTTCTGAGTTCACCTTTCTTCTACTCTGTACACACACACATACACATACACACACACACGTGTGTGTGTGTACATATATGTGTGTATCTTATGTATCTTTTTATCTGCATGTTGTCTCCTATATTAAAACATATACTTCTTGAGGAACAGAACTGTTTTGTTGTTTTGAACTTTCTTTGTATTTCTGTGCTGGGCCTGACATTTAGCACTGGGTTCAGCACATAGTTAGTGCTTAATAAATGCTGGTTGACTAATTGAGGTCTGATTTTGAGAGTAGAGACTGTTTGAACATATGTCTTTTAACCCAAGCATCTTATAGACAATCTGCTCTACAGTAACCACTTAATAAATATTCTTAATTGAAAAGAACTGGAAAAAAATAGAGAAGAGCAAGGGTATCCAAAAACGGAACAAACAGAAAGATAAAGTTGTGTTTTCAGGAGATATCAAGGGGCTTCTCTCTTAGTACAACAGGGATAGAAATTCCCTTTTTTTTGTGATATCAAAACATCAAAAGATAAGCTAAAATCTTAAGAAAAAGAAATTATCACAAATAAAGAATAAGGAGATGCACAGGGAAGAATAAAAGAGCAAAAGTTGTCAAGTTCATCAACTTGGGGTATTATGTTTTTTCTCAACCCATCGCAGGCATATATGAGCAGCCCATTGACTTTCTGGACCCAGTCAGTCTTGTCTCTCAATCCCTTTCCCCCTCAAATTGATAGCTTGCAGCTTAAATACAGGGGTTCAAACACTGTTATCTAGGAAGCTTTGGTACATTAGAAGAGGCTTAATTCATCCATCTCATATGTGATTGCTCAGGTCCTTTTCCTAGCCCAGAACTTTCCCATTGTTCTAAGGACAGACTATGGCCCCAGAGCTTTTGTAAATTCTATCTATCTATCTATCTATCTATCTATCTATCTATCTATCTATCCACACATATATGTATCTATATACATATATGCATATAGATACACACATATGCATATATAAAATGTATGTATGATTTATGTATTGTGTATGCTTATGTATGAGTGTATATATGTATATATCATGTTTAATGTTATATATACATATGCATATATAGACATACATATACATACTTGATATATTTTGCTTCTTCATCCATCCTGACCTGGAGTAGTGTACAAAAGATGGGAATTTGAATGATGCAAATTTCCTCAAGATATACCTGTTGTGATAAGGCTCATTAAAACACTGAGAATATTGAGATCAAAATAATTCTTAATGGAAAGCTATGAAACCCACCACTACTTGAAAGATCAGATATTATCACTGGGCCAAGTGACTTAATGGACAGATAGATCATTGAATTTTGAGTCAGGAATTCCTGAATTCAAATGTAGTCTCAGACACTTTTTGACTTTATGACAATGAGCAAGTTATTTAACATTTCTGTACCTCAGTTTCTGCATAAGTAAAAAGAGTGTAATAATTGTGCCGAACCTTCAAGGATAGTTGAGAGAATAAAATTATATGCTATTTATGAAGTATTTTATAAAACTTAAAGCATCATATAATTACTAATATTAAATGAGTACTAAGTTTATTACTTTTCTCTTCATATTGACCTTCTATAAAGCCAGCCAGAACTAGTCATCTAACCAAATAGGAATGTTTCCTTGGTATGTGATTGCAATAGGGCCCTCAGCTTGGTGGTATTCAACATACACTATAGGTAAGCCTGAGTCACTTTGCTTTGTACCAATCTTATGATGCTAAAAAGCATGAATATGAAATGAAAAAATGAATGACAATTTCGATCTATACTGTATCTGAGATGGAGTAGTATTTTGTGTGAATAATAGGACAGAATTATAACAAAATTATTTTTGGATAGAATGAATCAGTCAGACTGGTAAGATATTTAACACTAGAATTATCCTTCTATTATTACCTTTGAACTAATTGGCATAAGACTAGACAAGATAGACTATAGAAATAAGCACTATCAATATACTATAGAAATCACCTTTAATCTGAAAAACACAGAATAGTGCCTACATAAACTGAAACAAACAAAAAACTTTGAATCTATGTAATGTGGAATGTGTGACTTTTTGTTAAATGGTCTGGAAGAATAGGTGGGTGGTTGTGATGGTCATTTCAGGGAAGGAAATGAGCTGTCTTGGAAAGTGTTCACAACTAAAAGGGTACTATGCTCCTGATTGGGTGACAGGTCTAAATAAAACCTAATATGATAATAAAGGTCAAAATAGGTCTGGTGGATTCCTGATGGAATCTTTTCACCATGTATATAACTTTTATAGAACTTTATATACATATAAATACATGACCAGACTAGTAGCTATCAGAATTCCCTGATTGCCATATAATTTATTCAAGAGACCACCATGCCTGATTATGAGACTAAAATAACACAAGTACATCACAACCTACTGACCCTCCATGGGTAAATAAATAGTCAAGAGGTCATCTAGCAAAATCATTAGATATTTATCTCCTTTGGCCTTTAAAGTGTACCATTTCCAATGGTATGCCAGGATGTTGGTGATGGATTAGATACAGTATTCTTGTTTAGGGTTAAAGATACCCCTCCTTTCCTCTGGCATGCTCCAGAACTTCCCTGACTGGTGCTTTCTTATGGCTAGTGCTTTGCTATTCTCCTGGTTCTATAATAATATAATGTTTTCATTTTTGAGTAAAGATATCATTTGCCTGGTTCCTTGAAAACAACACACATAGGTAAACTGAAAGAGTATCCATGCTGAAATGTTTTGGAAAAATACACCAAAAGATGTAATAGCAACTTGAAGGGAAAACATTTATTACAGAGATATTAATAGTAAGTATTGTTCCAATGTGCAAACTGTAGAAATGGACAAATTACATATACATAATGATTCTCCCTTCCCCTTTGTAATTTCATGTCTTCAAAAGCAGCCTTTTGGTTTTGGTGGATCTTTGCTCAATTCCTTTCAGATAGATTTTGATCAGCCAGAAACAACAATCACTACCAAACAAAATTGAAAGATATATGATTATAATGAGTGGTTTTAGCCTCAGAGAAAATTTGAGAAAAATATATCTTAGTCACAGTCACTGAAGAGGAGGATGCTCATTGATGTAATATAGGGCACCTACTGTCAAAAACAGTAGAAATTTTGGTTAACACTGAAATGCTTTTTTTTTCTTTTTAAGTGATTATTACAAGAAACTACTGGCTATTCAGGTGTGAGTGGAGGGATATGTTCATAAAAATGAGATGGGAAACAAAAGCTATCAATAAAATAAGCTTTTGAAAAAAAGAAAATATTTTGTCTAGCAAGTTTATTAGATTTCTTGACCCTTCTAAGACTTGTTTATTCAATTTTGTTTTAAGAATGAGGTTCTATATAGTCTGAGCAAACTATCCTCTTCAAATTTCATTCTCTTCAATGTGGAAATAAGCTTTAAAAAAATGCTGGGTTCTGATTTACATTAAAATTAGTCACTTTCCTTATCTTGGGCCAGGAATGCGTGATTTCCTTCTGGAACTAGTCAATAGAATTAGGATCATAGATTTACAGCTGGAAGGGACCTATACAATCCAATGTCTTAACTTTTACAGATGAGAAAACTGTGAGATCCTGGAGGACAGGGACTGTCCTATTCCTTTCTTTGAAGGGGAGGATAGGAAGCAGATTTTAATTTGATCAAAAATTGGAAAACCAAAAGGAAAAATAAGAGGGGGAAAATTAAATAGACAAAAGCTAGAAAGAAGAATGAACAAGCAAAGCTTCAAAACAAGGGAAAAAGAATAAACAATGGGGAGTGAGGACTTGAGAGTAAGGGGGAAGAAAGCCAGTGGGAATAGGATCACCTTAAAATAGATTAAGCTAAAATAACTGAAGAGACAGAGAACTTTACTTTTGGAGGAAAAAAGAAAATACTAGCTTGGAAAAAAATGATATTTGAGGCAATAGAGAAAGATATAAAGATAAATCTCACAACTTTCAATGTGAATGGAGTAAATCATACACTAATTTTTTTAAAGTAACAGATTGAATAAGAAAACAAAACACCCAAATTTGCTGCCTATGAAATATATATTTTTAAAAAAAGAATAAAAATGAGGAGTTAGATAAAATCCATTATGAATCAAATCAACGCAAAAAGCAGGAGTGTCAATAATGCTGTAAGGCAAATAAAAACAAATAAGAAAACTTCAAAACACACAAAGGGATAAACAAGAAAAATGAGGAAATAAACTACAGATAACAAAGAAGTATCAATACTAAACTTATATTCTCCAAACATCTTCATCATAGACATATAAATTCACATCTAAATTTATAAACAATACATTAACTGAGATACAAGGAAGCATAGATAGAATCATAATAGTGTCAGGAGTTTTAATGTCCCTTTCTTAGCTTTGGATAATTCTAGCAAAAAAAAAGAAAGAAAAAGATATAGATCTGAACAAATTGCTGAAAAAATTCAAGCTAAAATACTTGTTTTATTGTTGTTTAGTCATTTTGTTCTGTTGTCTCTGATGCTTCATGACCCCTTTGGAGTTTTCTTGGCAAAGACACTAGAGGGGTTTGCCATTTTCTTCTCCAACTTGTTTTGCAGAAAAAGAATCTTCCTGACTCCAGGCCTGACATTTTTTTTCACCATGCCACCTATATACTTACATTATCTTCTAAATGAGACAGCTAAAAATTTGCATTTCTCAGCACAAAATGAGAGTGGAGCCTCTTTCTACTTGTGAACCATGGGAGAATTCTATTAAACTAATAACACCCATACATAACAAACTATTCTCCAAAAAAATGAGAAGGAAATCATTTTACAATTCCTTTTTATGAGGCAAATAAAGTTCCAATACCCAAACCAGGGAAAGATAAAGCATAGAAGAACAATAGACCATTATTGTTAATAGATATCAATTCAAAAATTTGAAGTAAAATTCTTTCAAACAGACTAACATGATTTATCAAAGAAATGTTTCATCAAGACAAGCTAGATGTATGCCATGGATTTCCAAATACAAGAACAACAATTTGACATTAAGAAAACAATCAACATAAATTATTATATCAAAAAAAATCACAGACCATGTGATTCATTCAATAATGTAGAAAAAGTATTCAATCAAGGATAACACATATTTATATGAAAAATCATACAAATTGTTGGCATAGAAGGACTTTTTATAGCATTAAAATTATCAAACTAAAATTTCAAAAAACATCACATGCATTGATGATGTATTGGAATCTTTTCCAATAAGTACACAACTAAAGAAAGTATAGGCCACATTTTGCTTAGTTCAAATCTGGCCTCAGACACACAGCTATGTGATCCTGAGCAAGTCACTTAACCCTATTTGTCTGAACTACCCATCTGAAAAATGAGCTGGAGGAGGAAGTGGTAATCTACTCCAGCATCTTCACCAAGAAAGACAAAAATGGGGTCATGAAGAGTGAGACATGACTGAAATGACTGAACAACAATAAAGTAAGGGTGCCCACACTCCCTACTCTGATATGGTTCTGCAAATTGTCTGCAATATCAAAAAGTAAAAAAAAAAGTGGCACAAAGATAAGTAACAAGGAAATAAATCTCTATTTGTTGATTATTTGATAGTTTACTTTTAAAATCCTAGGGAATCAGAAAAGCTGTTAATCAACATAATAGCTTCAGCAAAGTTCCAGGTTCTGAAATAAATCTTAAAATTTTATCAATTGCAATCATACATAAAAATCTTTAAAAAATCAAGATGCAATAAAAGAAAGTTAATTTCATTTCTAAATAACTATAATATAAATAAAATATTTAGAGACCAATCTACAAAAGTATACAAAAGACCCACAGATTCAATTACAAATTAATCCTTGAAGAAAAAAAATAACTCGTATAGCTAGAGTAATATTCAGTACTTATGGCTGGGATATGCATTATATAAAAAAAATTAGGATGCTCTCAAATTTAATTTACACATAGAAAGCTATACAAACCAGATTGTGAAAAAGGATACTTCATAGAAGTTTATAGAATAATGACAAAATTCATATGGTAAAACCAAAGGAAAAAATATCAAAGGAGATAGTGAAAAGAGGTATAGATGAAGGGAGAACTGCACTTCCAGATCTCAAATGTAAAATATTATAAAGCAGTGATGCTCAAACCATCTGTTATTCATTACAAAATAGAAAGGTAAAACGATAGAAGAGACTAGACAAAGGAAGATTAAAAATCATAACACTAACCAAAAATCATACATTTTGGGGGGGAAAACTCTATTTTTTTAATTGCTGAGTAAACTTAAAAACTATTTGGAAGAAATTAAACTTAGACCAACACCTTATGCAACCTTCCACTATACATTCTAAATGGAAATGTAAACTTACTATTAAAGATCACACTACTAAGTAGTAGGAGACAAGTATATCATATACTCCATACAACTATAATTTGAGATATATTCTTAACCAAACAAGGAAAAGCAATTATATAAGACAAAATAGATGATATTTATTACATTAAAGTGCAAAACTTTGTATTTAAAAATATTTCCTTATAGAAGAAAGAAAAGGGTCAAATTGGGGGAAAACATTACATTTTTAAATAAAATTTTTGGTAATTTTGGTGATTTTAATAAGATATATATATATATATATTCATATATACATACATAAATGCCATACACATATGTACACACACATGCACACACACATATATGTATATATGTGTATATATATACATATACATATATATATATATATGTAACTATACTATACACACACACATGGATGCTTATAAACATTTGTTGTTGTGTAGTCATTTCAGTCATGTCCAACTCTTTGTGACCTTATTTTGCATTTTCTTGGCAAAAATATTAGAGTGCTTTACCATTTCCTCCTCCAGTTCATTTTACATATAAGGAACCTGGGCCAAACAGGGTTAAGTGACTTGCCCAGAGTCTTAGTAAGTGTCTGAGGCTAGATTTGAACTGAAGTCTTTCTGACTTCAGACCGGGTGTTCTATCTACTGTACCATATAGCCTCCCTACCTTTAAACATTTGCATACATATATTGCAAAGTTTGTCATTACTGTTAAGGCACAATTGTATAGGAATAAATGTAAATTTTAGTAAAATGTGGATAGAAATTGGATGATATCTAATTTTTAAATGTATATATATATATGCATGTGTATATGTATGTATGTTTATATCTGTGCATATATGTTGTGTATGGGTATGAATGTGTATATATGATAGTTACTTGATTTCTAGTTAAGTATGAGTCAATGGTATGATATAATAGCCAAGAAAGTTTATGTTTTATTGTCATACATACTAAAAGAGGCAAACAATCTAAAACAACAAATGTGATAGTCCTGCTCTATTCTTCCATACGTATGCCTTCTGGATTATTGCACTCAGTTACATGCCCCAAATACCTTATTGTGGAGTTGAATATATTTCCCAAATGACAAAGATGTAATAAAATAATTTTAATAGTTAATAAGTGTGAGTTTTCATGGGTTAACAAGGCTGTGAGTATGTAAACCACTTCAACTAATGAGAAATGCTTTAAAATTAAAAATGAAAAAATAAAGAACTTCAAAAACAAGAGATTTGTGCATAAAATTATCGTGGTTGTTTGCATAATTGATATGTTTACAGAGCTAAAAATTATCTGATTTTTAAAAATTCTGTTTCATAATAATATTACTAAATTATCATTAGAACAAAATTCAGATTGATGAGTAGAATTTGCAATCTATTATGGTTTGGCTTACCATAATAAAATATGGAACAATTCATATGGTACAGGTTGAATTTGGGGTGTGTATATGTTTGTGTGGGTGTGTGTGAGAGAGAGTGTGTGTGCATGTGTGTGTGTGATTCCTAGGGTGTGTCAAAGGAAAAAAAAATCAAGGCATATGGGAGCCACAGAATATTGCTGGAACATTTCTAAACTGATAGAGCACAAAGGCTTGTTTCATCCAGTGTTTCACTGACAAAATGACCTGGCAGTCCCACCAGGATACTAAAGCGCAGAACTTTCAAGGTTAAGTATGACTATGACTTAAAGGGTACTGATTGATGTGGACATGTCCTATGAAAAAGAAAAGGTAGATAATGATATATAGGTAGATAGATAGATGGATGGACTGATGGATGGATGGACAGACAAATACATACATAACTACATACCTACATACACACATACATATATACGATGGATAGATGAATACATAGATGCATAAATAAATATATAAATAGGTGAGCTGGAGAGACAATGGGAAAGAGACAGAGAAAGAAACATAAATAGAGATAGACAGACACAGAGAGATCATAGAGATTTAGAATGCTAAGCTTATGCCGAGAACTGAGGATATGCTAAGCACTGAGGAGACATAGAAAAAACAATCAAGATAGTCCCTGGTTTCAAGGAGATTGCATTCTAATTGGGAAAGGCATTACATTAAAAAAAAGTTCCAGAAAGTGGCAGAGGACATGTCTCCCTCTACAATCATGATGGAGAGATTACAAGAATTGGTTGACTGATTACTTACTAGTCAATGCAAAAGACCCACCTATTAGCATCTTTAGGATCTATTAGTAGAGTAACAGGCATTGCACTTAACAGAAAATGCAGATTACAAAAGATGTTTATTTGACAACTCTATCTTTTTAAAGTTTCATAACACTAATTTAGAGCCTTTGTGTCACCAATAATTTTCCATAATCTATAACTTAAGTTTAGAATTGTTCCTCAGTCTCCTAACAGAAAAATAATGAGCGGAATGCCACCCTAATGTAAAATGGAATGTGCTACCTTATAAAACAGTGAACTCTAAGGATATTCAGGGAAAGGTTTGAATGAGCTTATTGGAAATATTATAAAAGTTGCTCATTCATTAGGTAGGAATTGGACTAGACAGCTTCTAAATTCCCTTCTAATGGTAATTCTATTTTAACAATGACCAATCATTTGTGTGGCTGAGATGTTTCAATTCAGCGATTCAATTTCTTTTTTTTTCTATTTTTAAAAAATATTTATTTATTTAATATTTTTAGTTTTCAGCATTGATTTTCACAAGACTTTGAATTACAAATTTTCTCCCCATTTCTACTCTCCCCCACTCTAAGATGGCATATATTCTGATTGCCCCATTCCCCAGTCAGTCCTCCCTTCTGTCACCCCACTACCCCCATCCCCTTTTCCCTGACTTTCTTATACAGCAAGATAGATTTCTGTGCCCCATTACCTGTATATCTTATTTTCTAATTGCATGTAAAAACATTTTTTAACATCTGCTTTTAAAACTTTGAGTTCCAAATTCTCTCCCCTCTTCCCTCCTCACCCACCCTCCCTAAGAAGGCAACCAATTCAACATAGGCCACATGTGTATCATTATGTAAAACCATTCCGCAATACTCATGTTGTGAAAGACTATATTTTGCTCCTTCCTATCCTATCCCCCTTTATTCAGGTTTCTTCCTTGACCCTGTCCCTTTTTGAAAGTATTTGCTTTTGATTACCTCCTCCCCCTATTTACCCTCCCTTCTATAGTCCCCCCCCATTTTTATCTCCTTCCTCCTTCTTTCCTGTGGGGTAAGATACCCAATTGTGTGTGTATTTTATTCCCTCCTCAGGTCAAATATGAAGAGGGCAAGATTCACTCATTTCCCCTCACCTGCCCCCTCTTCCCTTCCAACAGGATTGCTTTTTCTTGCCACTTTTATGTGACATAATTTACCGCATTCTATCTCTCCCTTTCTCCCTCTCTCAATGTATTTCTCACTCATGCCTTATTTTGATTTTGTTTTTTAAATATCATCCATTCATGTTTAATTCACCCTGTGCCCTCTGTCTATAAATATATATGTGTACACACACACACACACACACACACACACACACACACACACATATGTACATTCCCTTCAGCTACACTAATACACTAATAATTATACACATCATCTTTCTGTGTAGGAATGTAAACAAAACTGTTCAACTTTAGTAAGCCCTTATGATTTCTCTTTCTTGTTTACTTTTTCATGCTTCTCTTGATTCTTGTGTTTGAAAGTCAAATTTTCTATTCAGCTCTGGTCTTTTCACTGAGAAAGCTTGAAAGTCCTCTATTTTATTGAAAGTCTATATTTTGCCTTGGAGCATGATACTCAGTTTTGCTGGGTAGGTGATTCTTGGTTTTAATCCTAGCTCCATTAACCTCCAGAATATCAAATCCCAAGCCCTTTGATCCCTTAATCTAGCAGCTGTTAGATCTTGTATTATCCTGATTGTGTTTCCACAATACTCAAATTGTTTCTTTCTGGCTACTTGCAGTATTTTCTCCTTCATCTGGGAGCTCTGGAATTTGGCAACAATATTCCTAGGAGTTTTCCTTTTGGGATCTTTTTCAGAAGGCGATCGGTAGATTCTTTCAAATTCTATTTTAACCTCTGGCTCTAGAATATCAGGGCAGTTCTCCTTGGTGATTTCTTGAAAGATGATATCTAGGCTCTCTTTTTGATCATGGCTTTCAGGTAGTCCAATAATTTTTAAATTATCTCTCCTGCATCTATTTTCCAGGTCAGTGGTTTTTCCAATGAGATATTTCACATGGTCTTCCATTTTTTCGTTCCTTTGGTTCTGTTTTATAATATCTTGATTTCACATAAAGTCCCTAGCTTCCACTTCCTCCAATCTAATTTTTAAGACAGTACTTTCTTCAGTGGTCTTTTGGACCTCCTTTTCCATTTGGCTAATTCTGCCTTTCAAGGCATTCTTCTCCTCATTGGCTTTTTGGACCTCTTTTGCCACTTGAGTTAGTCTATTTTTTAAAGTGTTATTTTCTTCAGTATTTTTTTGGGTCTCCTTTAGCAAGTCAATGGACTTGTTTTTCATGGTTTTCTTGCATCACTCTCATTTATCTTCCCAATTTTTCCTCTACTTCTCTAACTTGCTTTTCCAAATCCTTTTTGAGCTCTTCCATGGCCTGAGACCAGTTCATGTTTTTCTTGGAGGCTTTTGATGTAGGCTCTTTGACTTTGTTGACTTCTTCTGGCTCAGTGTTTTGGTCTTTTTTGTCACCAAAGAAAGATTCAAAAGTCTGAGTCTGAATCTGAGTCCATTTTCACTGCCTGCCCATTTCCCCAGCCAACTACTTGACCCTTGAGTATTTCTTCAGGGTTATTTCTTCAGGGTATGACTGCTTGCATAGTCGAGTACTTTGTCCCAAGCTTGAGGGGCTGCACTGTTGTTTTCAGAGCTATTTGTACCCAGCAAGCTCTGTCACACCAGCACTTCTCCTCCCCCAAGAACCACCAACCCAGACTGGACTCAGATCTAAGCAGGCTCTGCACTCCTGCTCTAATCCACAGCTTAATTCTTCCCACCAGGTTGGCCTGGGGCTGGAAGCAACTGCAGCTGTATTTCTCTGGCTGCACCTCTTCTGATGCCCCCAGAGTGGTGGCTGAACTGTGAACTCCTTTCACTCTGTCCCCCGCAGTTTTTCCCACTAACCTTCTCTGTTGTCTTTGGTGTTTGTGGGTTGAGAAGTCCGGTAACTGCCACAGCTCACTGATTCATGGAATTAGGGCCTTTTCTGCCTGGTTCCCGGTCTGGTTGGTTCAGGCACAGCCCACGGTGGGCTCTGCTCCACTCTGATCCCAACCCTGTGTGATAGACCTTACCCAGCAATCATCCAGGCTGTCCTGGGCTAGAGCTTTGCTTCCCTCTGCTAGTCTGTGGTTTAGGCAGTTCTAGAATTTGTTCAGCCATTTTTTATGGGTTTTTGGAGTGTCCTGGGGGAGAGCCCTAGGCAAATCCCTGCTTTCCAGCCATTGTCTTGGCACCACCCCCAGTGATTCAGATTCTTATAAGGAATTTCTCCTATTTAGAAATGTCCTCTGTCAAATACCCTATTTCCAATTACAAAAATAAAAGATACAAACTTTTAGTCTAATGGTGAAGATGTAGCTGGTAATGAATGACAAATTATCTACAATATTAGTCATTGTTAGATCTAGTAACTAATCACCATAAGAAAGATGACACATTCTAATAAAGGTTTTTCATTTATCATGTTTAATCAACTGTTAGGGAGATTTGTTTTTTCTTAAAAGTTGACACAGTCTTATTTAGAAAGAATATGGAAGAAATAATCCTCAGATAATGCATAATACAGCTAGTGAACACTTGTTTAGAGACATATTTAGAAGTGGTTCAAATCCCAATGCTGATACCTCCTGCTGTATATATTTTGAAAAGTCTCTCCTACCTCTGTTTACTTATCTGTGAAATGAGGCAGATGGATTAAGTGGTCTTAAAGGATGCTTCCAGTTCTAGATCTTATGTAAAATATCATAGCTTAGTAAAACATTTTTGTTGTTCATTTTCATTCATGTCCAGCTCTTTGTGATCCCACACACCATGGTATGCCAGGCCCTTCTATCTTCCACTGTCTCTCAAAATCTGTCTAATATCATGTTTGTTGCTTCCATGACACTTTCTATCCATGTCATCCTCTGCCATCCTTGTCTCCTCTTTAATAAAATATAACTGGATGAGAAACCTATTGAATTCAACAACATTTGCAAACATAAAGAGATTTGATCGTATCAGTACCAAAGTTAAATATTGTTCCATATTTGAAAATTTGGCTTCTAAATTATAGAAATTCTAAGAGCTATAATATAATACAGAGCCAAGTGAGCTGACTTTGGAATCAGAAATACTTAGATACCTATCATACTTTTAATAAATACTAAACATGTAACTTAAGTGAGTGACTCAACTTCTTAGTACTCCATGTACCTCTGGTAGTATACTAAGAATGAGTTGCTGATCTACATCGTGCCATCAGTTAGTACCATTTTAATAAAATCATATGCATGAATAAAAAAAGAAATATATATATATATATGTATCTTTGTGTGTATATATGTACACACATATTATATATGTGTGTGTGTGTGCATGTATATATATGTATATATATATATACATATACATACATATATATATATATATAAAATTCTAAAATAACAATTCATTTAACTTTAACATATACATATATATATATATATGTATATATATAAAATTCTAAAATAACAATTCATTTAACTTTGGTATGTTAATAACAATGATGGCAACAATAACACATTATGTAAGAGTAATTAAATATATTTTTTGTGCATTCAACTTTTTATTTATTTAATATTTTTAGTATTCAACGTTGATTTCCACAAGATTTTCAGTTACAAATTTTCTCCCCATTTCTACCCTCCCCTTCACCCCCAGATGGCATATATTCTGATTGCTACTTTCCCCAGTGTGCCCTCCCTTCTGTCACCCCCCACCCCCCACCCCCTTTCCCTTTATTTTCTTGTAGGGCAAGATAGATTTCTATACCCCATTGCCTGCATATCTTCTTTCCCAGTTGCAGGTAAAAACAACTTTTTTTGAGCATTTGATTTTAGAACGTTTAGTTCCAAATTCTCTCCTTTCTTCCCTCTCCACCGACCCTCCTTGAGAAGGCAAGCAATCCAACATAGGGCACACATGTATCATTATGTAAAACAATTCACTAGTAGTCATGTTGTGAAAGACTAACTATATTTCCCTCCATCCTATCCTGTCCTCCTTTATTCAGTTTTCTCTCTTGACCCTGTCCCTTTTCAAAAGTTTTTCCTTTTGATTACCTCCTCCCCCAATCTGCCCTCCTTTATATCATCCCACCTTCATGTACCCTAATACTGAGAAATGTCTCATGAGTTACAAATACCATCTTTCCATCTAGGAATATAAACAAAACAATTCAGCTTTAGTAAGTCCCTTATGATTTCTCTTTCTTGTTTACTGTTTCATAATTCTCTTGATTCTTGTATTTGAAAGTCAGATTTTCTACTCAGCTCTGGTCTTTTTCACTGAGAAAGCTAGAAAGTCCTCTATTTTCTTGAAAATCCATATTTTAACCTTCAGTATACTCAGTTTTGCTGGATAGGTGATTCTTGCTTTTAATCCTAGCTCCTTTGACCTCTAGAATGTCATATTCCAAGCCTATAGATCCTTAATGTAGAAGCTGCTAGGCCTTATGTTATCCTGATCATGTTTCCACAATAATCTAATTGTTTCTTTCTGACTGCTTGCAATATTTTCTCCTTGACCAGGGAACTCTGGAATTTGGCTACAATATTCCTAGGAGTTTTCTTTTGCATATTTCTTTGAAGAGGTTATTAGTAGATACTTTCAATTTCTATTTTACCCTCTGGGTCTAGAATATCAGGGCAGTTTTCCTTGATAATTTCTTGAAATATGACAGGTAATATTTTCTTCAGTGTTCTTCTGGACCTCCTTTTACATTTGGCTGATTCTGCCTTTTAAGGCATTCTTCTCCTCATTGGCTTTTTGGAGCTCTTTTGCCATTTGGGGTAGTCTATTTTTTTTAAAGCATGGCTGTCCATGGGCTGTGCAGTGTGATTTTATGTGGTTCACCTGTGCATACTGCAGGGACAGAAATTGACATAAATGCTTTAACTAAAGCATTTGTGTTGATTTCTGTGCTTGTGGTGGACACAGGCAGGCCTCATGGGGGTGCACGGGCCATGGTTTGGACAGCTCTGTTTTAAGGTGTTATTTTCTTCAGTATTTTTTTGGGTGTCCTTTAGCAAGTCATTGACTTGTTTTTCATGATTTTCTTGCATCACTCTCATTTCTCTTCTCAATCTTTCCTCTACTTCTCTTATTGGATTTTCAAAATCCTTTTTGAGATCTTCCATGGCCTCAGACCAATTCATATTTTTCTTGGAGGCTGTTGATGTAGGCTCTTTGACTTTGTTGACTTCTTCTGACTGTATGTTTTTTTCTTCTTTGTCACCAGAAAAGATTCTATAGTCTGAGTCTGAGTCCTTTTACGCTGCCTGTTCATGTTCCCAGCCAACTTCTTGACCCTTGAGCTTTTTGTCAGGGCATGACTGCTTTTAGAGTGGAGAGTGCTTTGTCCCAAGTTTCATGCGCCTCACACTGCTGTTTTCAGAGCTATTTCTACTCCACAATCACCACAAGCTCTGCCACACTAGTGCTCCCCCTCCCCCAAAAACCCAATTAAGTAAGCAGTAAGGTGGAAATACAATTGGATAAAGGGAGACTGGGCACATAGTCAAATTACCTACAATTGAGCCAGAATGTCACAAAAGCTCATCCAATGTCATTTATTCCATTAATGCTAAAGTGCCTTTTATTTTATTTTCCAACCAAATATTTCACAGGACATAAGATGCATTTGTAGACTTCCTGGAATTATTTGGCCTATAAAATTAAAAGCTATATAACAGTAAAAGTATCTTAATCACCAGACTTAGAAGTATGGAAATTCAACTCAACAAAAATGTTAAATATCACCTGAGCTAATGTTCTTTGCTCAATCATCTTCTTTTTATTTTTTTTTTTTGTGATTTAAGAGTGTTTCCACTTTAATTTCTTGTGCACAAGCTATATTTTAAATTAATAATAATTTTTCAATTTTTTCTTTGAATGCAAGGGCACTGTCAAATAAAATGCATATGCTCACTTCTTTTAAAAAAAATGTCTGAAAAATGTGTGCTGCAAGTGTACTAGAATTTTAAAATTAGCTCAGCATTCGATCTCTCCTTTAAATAAATTAAACCAAAATTCTTCTCCCCTATGAAGCCTTGCCTGGGTTTTGCATATGGACTGTGCATTGCACTTTGTGCTTCTCATGATTTTTTTTGTATTATACTTCATAATAATAATCTGTGCATGTATTAACACCCCTCCCCATTAGACTGTAAGCTTCATGAGGACAGGTGATGTACTCAATTGAACTTTTTAAAAAATCATACAACACCAAGCCCAGTATTTGCCACACAGTAGACTTTTGATGAATATCAGATGGGTGAATTAGTTAAGAAAGAAATAAAGTGAATTACCTCATAAAAAGAATTTTTTGTCTTAAATTTGGTCAATGGAAGTAAATGGAGGAATTTCTTTCACATAGTTGAGATTGACTTTGTTTTATATTCTGAGGGGGAAAGTCATATCTGATAAATGAACATAGTACTGAAAATGGGGCAACAGCTATAGGGAAAAGGGCACTGAATCACCTTAGACAAGGTCATTTCACTTATCTGGGCCTTATTTGCCTCAGATAGAAAATGAAGGGACTGAATTAGATAGTACTTTTATAGCTATAAAACTGGGATTCTGAAATCATCTCTAAAGAGCCTTCCAAATCTAGATCTATAATCCCAAAAATAAAAGGAAAGAGGGAAGGGGAATCTGACTGTTGAATCATGAACACTGGAGTTTCATTTTTTGTATTTTAAGAGTAAAAAGGAGTAATTATTTGGGACAATAATTTTATATTTGTGAGCACAAATTATATACTTTTAAATATCAGCAATTTCAAATAAAGCAAATTATGTAGATGTGTGTGTGTGTGTGTGTGTGTGTGTGTGTGTGTGCATGTGTGTGTAATTTGAATGTATGTAGTTTAGAAATGACTAGTCATCACAAACTGAGGTTTTGACTGATATCAAGCACTAATAACAATTGGCATCAATAGTGTGATCTTGAAATTATGTATGTACCATTTGTATGAAGAACATGTGCCTTTTGTGCTGAGAAGTATAAGCCTCATATCCTTTTGAAATATGAAGGGGAAAGAAGGTAGAGAAATAGCTCTTAGCAGCACTCCAATCATTTAACACCATATGCCTCCATTTTCAGCTAAATTGTTACAAGCACTTTTCTTGGAAAGGATTTCAGTTCTGGACTGACTGCCCTTTCTAGCCAGCAATGCTATGGACCTTTCAGATGAGTAGCTAATAGAATGCTGTGGCAGGTTGAAATTTATTCAATAGAGATGACTTTGTTTAAGAGTGGGAGAAAAAGATATTTAATGATTAGTTGCAAACATGCGGCCATTGAAGAAATAATTTAACTCAACACCAATATAAATATTCAAGTGATTTTAGTGAATTGAGAAGATACTTCCAAAGAAATTTCATAAAGATATATTTATACAAACATCCCTTTAAGTAGAATGGAATTAGGTGATATTTGAATATCTGACCCTTGTCCAATTGGGCAATTGCTTTTTCAGAAGTTATACTGCTTCTCAACTCCACAACATATGGATTGACAGAAGATGAAAAGAGGGAAGGAGAAATGTATAGATCATTGATTTTGCTTTCCAAAAGGAAGGAGGAGTGAGAGAAAAGAACAGATGGAGAGGGAGAGGGAGAAGAAGTGGAGAAAGAGGGAGCACTCAATCCAAAAGTTATCTCTAGTTTATGACAGAGACAGGAAAAAGAATCCAATGAATCTCTTAACCTGGCCACAAGAAAAGATAAAAAAGGATATTCAGACAAAGAGAGTTGTGATTTTCTGGCGTCCTTTATATAGAAGTGAAAAAAGAACAAAGAAGGAGAGAAAGGAAGTTTTGGTTATTTTTTCCCCCATCTTCTCATCATTTCATGTATTTCTTTTGCACTCCCTAGGGTCTCTTATCATTATCTCTCCCTTGAACGATATAAGTTACTGAACTTGACTCCCTCTATCCAGTATTTCTTTATCTTTTGTTTTCTCACATGTTTGGAAAATTGATATTCCTAAAGTGCAGTTCTAACTATGTCACTTCTCTGCTCAAGAACCTACAGTTGCTGCCTTGTGCTTATGAGGGAAAAAAGGAAAGCAAACAGCAAAAATGAAACAAACAAAACAAACCAACTTTTTTCCCCTGTGGCTTTTAAAAGCTCATGGACCCTTCTCAGAAAAAAAAAATAGTTTTCCTAAATGAAAAAAAATTAGGTAAAATCTCAAAGGAAAACAATTTTATTTAAATACAGTTATCAAAATAGTATACTATAATAGTTCATGGATTTTATGTTGGTCCCACAACTGAAGGAGTGACAAGGTACTGAAGCAAGGCATAGAAGAGTAAAGACTGATTGTTTTTTCATCTGTTGAAGCCATGAGTTATTCAGATAATATGGGTACCATGTGAAAGTTATTCTCATGAAAGAAAGTGAGATTCACCATATTAGGAAGAAATATATCTAGTGTTATAAGCTGATACAAATTGTTTATATTTTTTCTGTATTTTTTTTCCTTTTGTTTGTAGTGTTGTCCATTACCAAACACAGTATTACTTTGAGTACTGGCATAGAGAGCTTTTACCCACATTGTGGAAATGTGGACAGTTTTATTCAGAGATTCCCTAAGAAATTTCCCAAGAAATTTTTGACAAAGAATGAGTTCTTACTCCCAAAGCCTAGAGCTTGGATTTATCAAAAATTAGTCTACTATGGTGATTTACTACAGTGTATTATGTACCTAATCTCTTTCACTTACCCACTACTCTATTTCTAAGCCACTACCAGATTGTTTTGATGATTATCTCTGTAATATAGGTTGGAATTTGGTATTACTTCATACTTGTTCTACATGAATTTTATTTTTTCTAGCTATAAAAAATAATTCTTTGATATTTCAATTGGTATAGCTCTGAATAAGTAAATTAATAAGAAGAATTGCTATTTTTCTTATTTTGGCTGGGCCTACCAATAGGCAGTTAACATTTCTACAATTGTTTAAATCTGTATTTGTCAACAGAATTTTTATAATTGTATTCATATAGCCCTTGGCTTTGTTCATGTCTCCTCTAAATCAAAATTTTCTGATGGTGATAATTTATTTGTGTTTATGCACATTATACAATGACATTCAATGTCAAAAAGAAAGCTTGCTATCCAAGCTGCTCAGACTACTGGCATACCAAGCACCATCGGAAGATTACTGAATTATGACCAAAGTGTATTATTTGGCAAACCCTGACTTTGTCTTGGAAAATAGACTCCTAAATATTTTATATTGTCTACTGTTATTTTAAATGGAATTTCTCTATTCCTGCTGGATTTTGTAGGTTATACATAGAAATGCTGATTTAGTTGCTAAAGTTGTTAAATGTTTCAACTAGGTTTTCAGTTGATTCTTTAGAGTTCTCTAAGTTTACCATCATATCGTCTGTGAAGAGTTTCTTGTTTCCTCATGGCATATTTATATTACTTCAGTATCTTTTTTCTTTTCTTATGTTGTAGCTAGCATTTCTAATACAACATTGATTAACAGCGATGTTAATCCTTGCTGCCCCCTGATCATATTGGAAGGCTTCAAGTTCATGCCAATCACAAATAAAGCTTGCCTTTAGGTTTACATAGATATTACTTTTCATTTTATAAAATGCTTCACATATGGCTATGCTTCACAATGTTCTTAATATGAGTGGTTATGTATTTTTCAAGGGCTTAATAATTTCTCAGTTTTATGTATTAGTTCATTCTTTTTTTGAAATTTATATCATCATAATCTCTCCATTGATTTTCAGGATGTCTATTCTGGTGCTCAATTGGGAATTTTTAATTTTTCTTTTTCTAGCTTTTTAGTTACATGTCCAATTCATTGATCTACTATTTTTCTTTATTCATGTGTACACTTACAGATATAAATTTTCCTTTAAATATTGCTTTGGCTGTCTTATATTAAATTTAGTGTGTTGTCACACCACTGTCATTCTCCTTAATGAAATTATTTATTGGTCCTATGATTTGATGTTTCACTGGCTCATTCTATAGAATTAGATTATGAAATTTCTAATTAATTTTTAATCTATGGTTTCATAACTATTTATTGAATGTAATTTTATTGTGTAATGATATGAGAAGGATGCATTTAATATTTTTGTTTTACTGCAATTGGTTGTAAATTTTTTTCTGTCCTAGTAAAAGGTCAATTGTTGTGAAGATACCATTGACATTTAAGAAAAATGTGTGCTCCTTTCTGTTCTCATTCAGTTTTCTACAGAGGTTTGCCATGTATAACTTTTCTAAGATTCTACTTATCTACTTAAAATGTTTCTGATTTTTCTCATGTTTAGATTGATCTAGTTCTGAGAAGGGAAAATTAAAATATTCCACTGGTATTTTTTATTGTATTTTTCTTCTCATAATTCATTCAACTTTATCTTTAAGAATTTGGATACTATGTCATTTGGAACATATGTGTTTAGTATTGATAATGCTTCACTGTCTATAACGCCTTTTAGAAAAATGTAGTTTTTCCTGCTTTTCTCTTTTAATTCTTTTTTGTATTTTACTTTGTTGAAGCTCATGATTGCTACCCTTTCCTTTTTTTATTTCAACTGAAGCATGATAGATTCTGCTTCATCCCCTTCTTTTTAACTCCATTTACCTTTACCAAGTATGTTTCTTGTAAACAATATATTGTTGGATACTGGTTTTAATCCATTCTGCTGTAGACTTCTGTTTTATGCAAGAACTCACCCCATTCACATCCAGTTATGATTACTAACAGTAAATTCCTTTCAATCCTATTTTCTTCTGTTTATCCTTCTTTCTATCTCTTCTCTTCTCTCTCTGTCTCTGCTTTCTCCCCCTCCTCCTCCACATTTGTGATGGAAAGCAAGGTGGGACTTTTTGCCTTTTTTTTTTCTTTAGAAGTGCTTCTCAGCACTAAAGCAGTCAAGTACCATTAATGAGTCTTGCCTTTCAAATGTAATAGTAAAAAAGTGGGCTTTTTGTTGTCTATTGTTCTGGAGTGCTTCTCAGCACTGAGGTAATCAAGTGCCTTTGCATCTTGCCTTTGTTTCAACTGGGAATCTTTGATTGAATGAAGAGTCTTTGACAACCTCCTTAAGAAAAAAGAAAGCCCCAGGCCTTAGGCCCCACACCCTTTTGCTAAGTACACACTAAGAACCAGGGTGCTGAGAAGCATATGTATGGTCTGAGGTTGGCCTTATGTTTTGGAGGTTTCACTCATTGGAAAAGTGGTCGTGTGGTTTGGCCAGATGAGACTATGGGTAGTTATTAAGAGTCACCCCCGGTTTGAAAACCCAAATGTTGCTGCTTCTCTCTCTGGTAACTATGTATTGAGATTTGGTCAGACAGATAAAAGCCTGTCTTCTGGTTTCTGTTATTCTCTGTGCTTGTAATTCCTGTTTGTAATTTCTGTTTGTATTTTCCCTGAAATTTCAGGATGCTGACTATTTTACCTTGAACTAAGTGAATGATATATGTACATTTAATTAAAGTAAGACTGTTAACTCCTTAAAGTTGCTTTCCTTACAAAAGAAGATCAAAGAACATGTGCTAGCAACCCTCCTGTGTGCTGGTACTATTGGTCTTACACAGCCACAGTAGCAGCAAGTAGCATTGTTGTTACAGCCCCTCCCCATTTCCGTCCTCTAAATTCTGTATTGCTTCTGACCACTGCCTTTTTTTAAAATCTGCCCTCACTTTTATCAGCCCCCTTATACCATATCCCCTTTCCCTCATACTTCCCTATTGAGCAAGATAGATTTTTATGTCCAATTTATTGGGTGTGTATATTTTAATTTAATTTAATTTTAAATGAAAGTGACTTTCAAGCATTGTCTATCCCAACCCACCATTTTCCCCTCCACCATAAAAAGTCTTCTTTACATTTCTCTTTTACATGAGCTAATTTTGCCCATTCTTCTTCTCCCTTCTCTTTTCTCCCAGGGAATCCCTCTTTCTCACACATTCTTTTTATTTTAACATCATTGCACCCTAATCAACTAACTTCCACTCCCTCTGTCAATGTAGAATCCTTATAAATGTGCTAACAATGATAAAGTTCTTAGAAGTTACATGTATAATCTTCCCATGTAGACATATAAGTAGTTCAAACTCGAGTCCCTTATGATTTCTCTTTCATGCTTTCTTTTTTATTCTTCTTTTGAGTTTTGTATTGGAAAGTCAGATTTTACATTCAGCTCTCCTCTTTTCTTCAGGAATGTTTGAAAGCCCTCTATTTCATTAAATGTCATTTTCTCTTTGAATGATTATACTCTGTTTTGATGGGTCGATTATTCTTGCTTACAATTCTAGCTCTTTTCCATTCTGGAGTGTCATATTCCAAGCCCCCTACCTTTTTTGTAAATATAATATTTTATTTTTCCCCAATTACATGAAAAACTATTTTTAACCATAATTGCTTAAAACTTTGAGTTCCAAATTCTCTCCATCTTTTTCTCCCTCTACCCTTCCTGAGAAGGCAAGCAATTTTATATAGGTTATTGTGGGGTATCTATTGGAGACAAGCCATAAAACACAATGGGAAGTGAAAGCCATAATTTAGATACTGTGACTGGTGAGTACTCAGACATAGTGACTGAAAAAAATTATAACTTGGATACCATGACTGGTAACAACCATAACAAGGACACAATGAACAGTGCATGGTCAGCACACAACCAGTTCACAACCCTATGTTTGGGCATTTACCTAACAACACTGGCTTAATGCCCAAGCTTGAAAATTACCTCATTACTAAGCAGAAACCCCACCCCCCCCACCCCCCAATATCCACCAATCAGTGGTGTTGTGCTCTATAGCTCCTCCTCAATTTGTTTCCCATACTTATTACTTAGTTTCCTGGGGTCTGTGTGAGGATCAATCCATTATTGAGACTGTTTCACCTGGCAGCTGCCCCAGACCGGCCCCTAATGTAAGTAACACAATTGATTAGACTACTATCTATAATCAATCTGGACCTTCTGGCCTTTTTCTTCAGTATCAAATTATTTCCTCTGTTTGGGGATGCTGTGAACAACCCAGTGCACAGGGATTTCAGACAAGACAGTTGATGTAGTTAGCAGGATATTGAATAAATGCCCAAAGGAGCAGGGAACAGGGCAAGGGAAGTTCCTAGATGGCCTCTGACCTCCATGTGGGGTGGAGTGGCCTGTGTGTGGGACACATGTGGGCCATGTCATGAGTACAGTGAGGTGCCCAAAATGCAAAAAGGTCTAGAGACCCTCCTGGAGGAGGTATGTTTTATTAGGTTGGGTAAGGAAGGGAAAAGCATGGTGTCTGGTGTGGGATGGCCCTTTCTCACAGCCTTGAGGGAAGCTACCACCAGGTTCCTTGACCAGGAAAGGAAAAACTAGAGAATAACAGAGGAGATATAGTAAGAACAAGGTATGAAGAAAGCCAATACACTAGTAGCTGGGTATTTGGTGAGCAAAGTAGATAAGAAAAAGAAATACAAAGAGGGAGTTAAGCGTGCAGATAAGAAGGTGATAAGGAGGGGGACCAGCTGGGAAGATATCAGTACAGGAGAAGATTTAGAGGATGGTATAGATAATAGTTTCTTTCTCTTTCTTTCCCTCTCTGCCTCTTTCCCTGACTCCAGCAGCCTCAGAGGAGTAGGTGGATGAGAGAGAAAGAAAGAAAAATATATTCAGTGAAGTGAAGGTTATTTGAGATATGATTGGTAAAAACAAGTAGAAGACAGTAAGAGAAGTGTTGGATAAGAATAGGAAAGAAACAAGAAATATGCAGTTTTAAAGGGTCTTTAATCAAAGTCCAGCACAGGGATATGTATGTAGAAGGAAAAATGAGAAAGTTTAAGCACGTAAGAATGAGAGAAGCATGGGCAGAAAGAAAGTCATAATCTGTTTTCACAGACAGTGAGAACAGAGGATTTGAAAGTAAACAGTTTGGAAACTTTTAAAGAAAAGGTTTATTGTCACTTTAAAGCTCAAGCAGTAAACAGTCTGCATTTGCATGATTATCAAAAG
Source organism: Trichosurus vulpecula (assembly GCF_011100635.1). Classification (NCBI taxonomy): domain Eukaryota; kingdom Metazoa; phylum Chordata; class Mammalia; order Diprotodontia; family Phalangeridae; genus Trichosurus; species Trichosurus vulpecula. The sequence continues at coordinate 164,804,560 of NC_050579.1, forward strand.
GCATCTTTGGGGTCTGTATCAGTGAAAGTTTCAAGGCTTGCACTCTGGAATTGGACTGGCACTTAACCACTTTCCTGGGTTATGAGAAACAGAAAAGGATCTCTATGTGTGTGTGTGTGTGTGTGTGTGTGTGTGTGTGTGTGTACTGGGACACAACCAAAAGGTAATTGAATTCATTCTGGTCACATTTTAAGTGATCCTAATTTGATGTTTAAGATAAGTTACAATTTATTACATTATTTGTCATTAAGAAAAATGGGCAAAATGTATGAATCTGAAATTAGTTTAGGGGGTGACCTTAAACAAGTTACCTTATATCTATTTACCTCAGTTTACTTCACATGATTGTAAAGTGCTCAGCACAATGATACTATAAATGTTAACCATTATTATTATTGGCTTAATTAGGTGTAATTGCTTCATACTTAATAACTATATATGGGATTTTAGTTGTGATCAGGGTATACAATGCCAATGGTAATGAGATGCCTGATTTTCTATATTAGGTAATTTGGAAATGCATTCAACAGAATTGGAGTCACCTGATCAGTAATGGGTTTGTTTCAAGTTTCAAATATATAATGTTGTGTAAATTGGCAAATTTTTATATGTTTTGTATGTTAACTGAAATTTTCTGTATATATTTTAATTCTGATAAAGTTTTATTGCTCATTGCGACTCCCTGAGAGTATAAGTAACTATATCTAGCCCTAAGCTGTGATTGTTAAAACTTTCCTTTTGTGGTAAAAGTTCTTGGGGCTGTAACTGATTTTGTTTTGAAGTTTGAATTCAGGTATAGTTGTCTGATGGTTCATTAAGTCAATAATCCACCATTCAAGATAAATGCCACAAGCTGCTCAGAGGGAATGCGAGGCTGAACTGTTACAGGTGAAGGTTTGTATCTGGGAGAAAGCAGAGAGGACAATTTTTGGCCTAGCATAAGGTAGAACCTTTCTGTCTCAGTTTCCCCATTGAGTTTCTTTTGAGCAGGAATGTTTCCCACCTGGTCATTCCTGATTCTGGCTTTGAGGTGGAGTTGTTACTGCATGGTTGGTTTTCAACTGTGAATCGTACCTGAAGTCAAATGGAGATAAGGATGTTTTATCAGGCCACATAGATGTTGAGTCATCAAGGACCAATTTGATGCTGCTATAATCATGTTCCCTGCTTTTTCCTTTTATAGTAAATTTTTATAATATGAGCAAGAGGTCAATAGAAGACATGAGCACAATGCAAGTATGTGGGATCTTGCTATTTTCTATCTGACTGTGTAGACATTCTGTCTCCCAAACAACTAGATAAATTACCACTTTGGATTGCCATCTGCCTGCTACTATTTACATAGTCATAAGTAAGATTAAATCCCCAAAATAGCTCATTCTTTTAGAATGATATGGGAATAATTAGACAAGAGTAAAATGTGAAACAAAGATATGAATCTATGAATTTGTGATATTAAGCCAGAAACCTCTGTTTTAAGGAATAGAAGTTTAGTAACATTAGTCGTCTTAGTGAAAAGGACTGTTTGTGTAATATCTATTCCATTTGTATATGGTTAACAGCTGAATGTGTTCTATTCAGTTGATATACATTGTTTTCTACATAACATTGGGAATCAATTATTTAAGTATCCTCCCATCTTTTATTATAATTGGGTTAAAGTCAGCCTCTTATAAGTAAATTCATTTCTGTGACCATTAAACCTAGGGATGGAAAGCCTCTACATGCAAGAATGTTGTTACTTATGTTTTCATATATAGAATTGAATCTTCACTAGCATCTGATCTTCTTAAAGGAATTAATCAGAGTGCAAAATTTTGAGAAAGCAACAATATCAGACAATCCTGTAAGTCAAATGTAATTGATTCTAATGGGACATGTAAAGACTTAAATTTTCTGAAATTTCAAATGAACTTTGGGTTCCTAGGTTGATGTCCTCCTTATAGCTCTATTGTTAATAAGATCAAAATTCTAAGGTTTAAGGTAGTGTTCATAACATGAACTAGTTACTGGAGGAGGAAAATTTGAGATTCTGTGCCAACTTGTATTGAGATCTGTTTCATAAGATATTTCAGCAGGAATGTCTGAAGAGTCTCTACAAGGAACTTGGAACCAGAAAAAGAGTTCTTCTAAAGATGCCCCTGAGTACAAGATATTTTCCAGATAGCTCCAAGAATATGTTCCAGAGACCAAAAAAATACATGTAAAGTTGGAGTTCCAACAGGAAATTTACTGATTAAATGGATATTGCAGTTGGATTGATGGTCATTATTGTGCTATTTTTGTTGTTGCTGTTTTTGTCTGTTTCACTGTTTCTGAATACTGAGTTCACTCAGTTATCTTGATGTCATGTAAATTTCCACTCCAAAATTAGTCCATGGCTTTGGATATTCTTGCTACGCTTTATGCTGTGACTGGTCAAGCTTGTTGACATTACATTAATTTGTCAGAAGAATTATGACACGTCTCCCTTTGAGAAGAGAAAATCAAATGATTCTAATCCCATTTTGTAACTGATTCTTCCTTCACCTCCCACAAATTGTAACAATTGTGGTAAATTTCCTGTTGGTCATGTTATTCTACCTGTGCATGCATTGCTTTCATGGTTTATGCCTACAAATGAGACCATCTTTTCTGGCTATCCCCAGAAAGGCCCTAAAAACCCCAGTATAGAGTAACCCCAGGGACCTTACAGAAGATATTTGGAAAGAATGTATGGGAAGCTTTCAGGGGTGGATTGTGGGATCCCTATTAGGGAAAAGCCATAAAATACAGTGGAAAGTGAAAGCCATAACTTAGACACTATGACTAGTGAAAACTGAGGTATAGTGACCAATGAAAACCGTAACTCAAATACTGTGATCAGTAACAACTATAACATGGACATGGTGACCAATTCATGACTAGTACATGATCAGAACAAAACACAAAGTTTGGGCATTTATGCAATAGCACTGGCTTATACCCAAGCTTAGAAATGACCTCATTACTAAGCAGAAACCCCAAAATGTCCACCAATCAGTAATGATGTGCTCTATAGCTCTTCCTCCCTTTGTTTCCTATAATTATCATTGTACCTTCCTGAGGTCTTTGTGGGGATCAATCCATTATAGAGACTATTTCATCTGGCAGCCACACCACACTGGACTCTAATGTAAATGACTCAATTGATTAGGCTATTATCTAAATCTGGAGCTTCTAGCCTCTTTTTTCAGTATCAAATTAGCTCCTCTGTGGGGAGGTGCTGTGAATATCCCAGTTAATAGGGACTTTGGGAAAGACAGTTACACATGTTCAATCATGCAAAAGATGTTTGCATATTAGTCATGTTCTAAAAGAAAAAAAATAGATGAAAAAAAAACAAAAAAAATTAAGTACAGTTCAATTTGAATTGATTCCATCATTCCTTTCTCTGGAGATGGATAGCATTTTTTAATCATTAAGTCCTTGGGAATTGTCTTGAATTAGCGTATTGCTGAGGATAACTGTCCTTCAAAGCTGATGATCATACAATATTGCTGTTGCTGTTTGCAATGCTCTCCTAGTTCTCTCTTCACTTTGTATCAGCTCATGTAAGTCTTTCCAGCTTTTTTTTCTGAGAGCATCCTGCCCATTATTTTTTATAGCACAATAGTATTCCATCACAATCACATACCACAACTTGTTCAGCCATTCTCAAATTGATGGACATCTCCCCAATTTCCAATTCTTTGCCACCACTAAGTGCTGCTGTACATATTTTTGTCACATATAATTTTCCTTCTTGTTTTTTTAAATATCTTTGTTATACAGACCTAGTAGTGGTATTGCTGGATCAAAGTGTGTGCCGGGTAGTTCCAAATTTATAATTTTCCCTATACTACCTCTCCTGTCCTCCTTCTCCTTGTGAGTTCCTCTTTTTTTACCCCTTAAATTTATTTTTTTAGATATCATCCCATCATATTTGTCTCATATCCATGCTCTCTGCATATGTATACTCCTCCTAACTGCTTTAAAAATGAAAAAAAATTAAAAAAAGCTCTTAGGATTTACATGTATCATCTTTCCATGTCAGAATGTAAACAGTTAACTTTATTGAATTCCTTATGACTTCACTTTCCTTTTTACCCCCTGTTTAGCTCCTATTAAATTATATATTTGAAAGTCAAGTTTTCTATTCATCTCTGTTTTTTTTTTTATCAGTAATGCTTGAAAGTCTTGTTTTACTAAATGTCCATTTTTTCCCTGAAGGATTATACTCAGTTTTCCTGTTTAGCTATTTTTTATTGTATTCATAACTATTTTGCCTTCTGGAATATCACATTCCAAGCTCTCTGATTCTTTAATATAGAAGTTGCTAAATCTTGTGTTATCTTGATTGTGGCTCCGTGATATTTGAGTTGTTCCTTTTGGCCTTTTAGTAATACTTACTCCCTGATGTGGAAGCTCTGGAATTTGGATATAATATTTCTGGGAACTTTCATTTTGCATTCTCTTTCAGGAGGTAATTGGTGGATTCTTTGCATTTCTATTTTACCTTCTATTTCTAGATTATCAGGGCAGTTTTACTTGATGATTTCTTGAAAGATATACTCTAGGCTCTTTTTTGAGCATGGCTTTCAAGTGGTTCAATAGTTTTAAATTTATCTCTCCTATATCTATTTTCAGGTCAGTTTTTTTTTTGGTTTTTGTTTTTTCCTAATGTGATATTTCACATTTTTTTTTATTTTTCCATTCTTTTGTTTTTAATTGTTTCTTAATTTTGCATAAAGTCAGTAGGTTCCCCTTGTCCAATTTTAATTTTCAAAGAATTATTTTCTTCACTGAGCTTTTGTACCTGTTTTTCCATTTGGCCAATTCTACTTTTTAAAACATTCCTATTTACATCGGATTTTTATGCCTTTTTTACTTTTTGTTCTATCTTATTTTTATGGTGCTATTTTTTCAGTATTTTTTGTGTGCCTACTTTGCCAAGCTGTTGATTCTTTTTTTCCCATTATTTTCTTGCATCACTCTCATTTATTTTCCCAAGTTTTCTTCCACATCAATTATTTGATTTTTAAAATCTTTTCTGAGCTCTTCCAGGAATTCTTTTTGGGTTTGAGAACAATTTTCTTTCTTCTTAGAGGCTTTGAGTACATCAGTTTTGACTTTGTTGTCTTCTTCTGAGTTTGTGTTTTGATCTTATCTAATACCATAATAAATTTTTATGGTCAAGATACACAGGCAATGGGGTGTGGAAATTTATCTTGCCCTACAAGAAAGGAAGGGAGAAGGGGATGGGAGGGGAGTGGGATGACAGAAGGGAGGGCTGACTGGGGAACGGGGCAACCAGAATATATGCCATCTTGGAGTGGCAGGGAGGGTAGAAATAGAGAGAAAATTTGTAATTCAAACCCTTGTGAAAATCAATGCTGAAAACTAAATATGTTAAGTAAATAAATTTAAAATTAAAAAAAAAACATATTGTAGGATTATGGTTTTTAATCCATTGTGCTATCTGCTAACGTTTTATGGGAGAATTCATCCCATTCACATTCATAGTTATTATTACTATTTTTCTCTTTTTCTCCATCCTATTTCCCCCCGTTTATGCTTTTATTTCTCTATTCTCCCTTGCAATCCTCAAAAGTTTTGCTTTTGACCAGTCTTCCATAGTTTACCCTCCTTCTTGATTCCCCTCCCTTATCTTACCCTTTTCCCCTTGCTACTTCTTGCCTCCTTTCTGATCACCCCCTCCCTTTTCTTTCCCCATTTCCCCTCCTACTATCTGAACAAAACTTCTTAGAGTGTGTTATTCCCTTCTTGAGCCAAATCCAATGAGATTAAAGCTCAAATACTGCTCTTCAGCCTCCCTTCTTTCCTTCTACTATAATATGTTTTTGTTCCTCTTCATGTGATGTAATTTATTCTTTTCTGCTATCTCCTTACCTCTTCTCCCAGAACCATCACTTATATCTTTTACTTATGTTTTTTTATCATTATATCAATTATTTTATACTGATACCCACAGTTTATGTATAGCTCTTTCAATTGTCATAATAAGTGTAGTATTCTCAAAATCCACACACACACACACACACACACACACACATAACATATATAAAGCAATAAAACTTTTATAAGGATGTAAATAATTTGCCTTATTGATTAATAAGATTTTTCCCCCTGTTTACCTTTTTATGTCTCTCTTGAGTTTTGTATTTGAAGATCAAATTTTCCATTGAGTTCTGGCCTTTTCATCAGGACGGTCTGGAATTCCCTTATTTCATTGAATGTCCATATCCTTGCCTGAAAAATTATGCTCAGTTTTGCTGGGAAGTTGATCCTTGGTTGTAGTCCTAGCTCCTTTGCTATTTAGAATATCATATTCCAATTTATCCTGTAATTTAATGTAGAAGTTCAAAGATCCTGAGTGACCATAACTGTAGTTCCGTGATATTTGAATTTTTTCTTTCTGGCTGCTTGCAGTACTTGCTCCTTGACCTGATAATTCTGGAATTTGAATATAATATTTCTGTGAGTTTTCAATTTAGGATCTTTTTCAGAGGGTGATGAGCTGATTCTTTCAATGAATATTTTACCATCTGGCTCTAGGACATTGGGGCAGTTATCCTTGATTATTTCCTGGAAGATACTGTCCAGGATATTTTGTTCATTGTGGTTTTCCAGTAGACCTATAATTTTTAGATTGTCTGCCCTGGATCTATTTTTCCAGGTCAGTTGTTTTTCCAATCAGTTATTTCACATTTTCTTCTATTTTTTTTCATTCTTTAGATTTTGTTTGACTGATTCTTGATATCTCATAGAGTCATTAACTTCTACTTGCCCAATTCTAATTTTTAATGTATTGTTTTCTTCTTTTACCCTCTCTGTCTCCTTTTCCATTTGGTGGATTTTAATTTTTCAGTGGGACATTTTCTCCATTTAGATTCTGAATCTCCTTAACCATTTCTCCAATTATAGTTTTTAAAGACTTGTTTTTGTCCATGAGTTTTTTTTTTCCATTTTTTCCATGTTTTCATTTATGTCTTTCATTTGGCTTTAAAGTCCTCCTTGAGTTCTTTCAGGAATGCTTTTTTGGGCTGGAGACAAGTTCAAATTCCTTTTTGGGGTTTCAGATATGGGTCTAGAGTCCATGCTGTCCTCTTCTGAATTGGTAATTTGATCTTCCCTGTCTCCATAATATGAATCAGCGGTCTTTGGCTTTTATTGAGCTTTTCCATGATTTTTTTTCCTCCTGGCTTCTAAAATGGATCTCTGCTTCTGGGCCTCATGGGGCTCTGTCCCAATCTTGTTTTGTTAACTGTGGACTTGCTCACTGACTTTGTGTGCTATGGCATCTGTTTTCATGAGGTATGGGGGAGGGGTGGTCTGGCTGCTGGAAGTCTCCTCTTCCCCGGGACTGTTCTACAACATGGGTAATCTCAGCTGTTATCTGTGTTGGGGTCTGCCACTTCCCCTGGCCATGCAAAAGCACATCTTGGGTCCTGGTGTTGATGTTTGCTAGCTCCACCCCCAGGGGCTCTCATTGTTCTGCTGAGGTGCAGCTTGCTGGGACACCTCTAATCCTGCACTAGTCTCCTTCCACCACCACAAGAAGGGTCCTCTCCCCAACCTCTCTTGCTAAAAGTTTACTGAAGCTCCACTTTTGGCTCCTCTGTTTCTCCTGAGGTCCTATTCTCTGGGTGAGGATGGGAGGGAGGCACAGACGATTTACCTGGCCATTTTGGCTCCTGAAAGTTCGAGAAGGTGAGTTTCAAACCTTTAGACTGTGTATGGGCTGGAGGCCTCCAGGATAGCTGCTTGCAGGACCACAGGCTCTGCACTGGTGTCTCATGTAGCTCTGACAGACTCCCATCCTGGGCTGAAAGGCCAGGGGCCCAATCATGATTGTAGCTGGTACTTACACCCTGGGGCTGCTCCTGTTCCTGCTTTTTGCTTGCCAAGCTCTCTCCCAGACCAGCATGCTGGCTGGATTCCTGTGCTGTTCCCCGTTGGTTTGGTCTGGTGCCATTCTGCGTGCCATTCTGTATGCTGGGCACTCCTGCCCTTCTCAGTCTACTGATTGCTTCTAACTCTCTCAAATCTGTTCAGATTCACTTTTTTAGATGTATCTGACAGAATTTGTGAGAGAGCTCCACTGGTTCTGTCCATCTTGGTTGTGTCCCCAGTAGTGCTACTCTTGACCCTGGTACTGTATCCCACTTGACTGCAACTCAGATCAGAATTTAGGTAATGAAACATAGTCCTGCACCCAATATCAGCAAAGGGACCCGTATAATCCATTTCTCCAGTCTGTCCTCCTTACCTTCTGTGACCTCAGTCTAGAAGCAGCAACTACAGCTGCTGATTTGGTCACCCTGAAGGCCTGCTCCTGATTTCTTGTGGCATGCCATGTACAGGCAATGGCCTGCAATAGTCTGAGTTCCACTCTTACCCCTGTGGAACAGACAGTAACTTTTCATGGTTCAGGTATTTTTGTTATTATTTGCTCATTTTTCCTTTTTCTTGTCTTTGATATTTATGTTAAAGTATGACAGTATGGGAGGATTCTGGAAAGATGGTGGAAGAGGTCAGAAAATTTCAAGCACTCAAGATTTTCCTCCTCAAAAGAGATAAAATAGTGCCTCTAGGCAGTGAAACAAATAAGAGTAGGGATAGAGCAGGGGTTCTCTTGGGACAATTGGAGAAGAACTGAAGTGAAATCATAGGACAATATTTACTCCCTGTGAAAAGTAACACCTCCAGGCTAAGAGTCCCCTTTAAGAACTAGCAGAAAGCTGCTTAAACAACAAGTGACAAGCTCTGGGGTTAGTTGGTTTGAGAGGCTGCCTTGGCCCCAGCCACAGGAACTTTCCTCTCGGGAAAGTGAAGGGAGTTGGCCATCTGACCTAGGCAAGATCTAGGGAACCTCTATGCTGGGAAGAGCAGCAGAGCAAGAGGGAACCAACACAAGCCTGGTGAGTGCAGAAGCAGTGGGGTGCAGAAGTTGCTGACTGTGGGCAATTACAAGAGGCTGGAGGTCTTGGTTTGAGTTTAAGCTCAGAGGGGAGAACTCAAAAGAATCAGAGGGCAGAGGCACCCCCCACCCCCATACTCCAGGACTAGAGGTGATTATAAAAACTAAATTATTACAAAAAATCACAGGGAAAGGAGAAAGAATTCAACCATAGGGAGATACTATGGGGATAGAGAAGAGTGGAGGTCATTTTTAGAATGGGATACTGAAGCAAAGAAACCTGCTTCTACTCCACAAAGTAACGCCAAATGGTCACCTGCCCAAAAAGAATTCACTGAAGAATTTTAAAAAAGACTTCAAAAATCAAATGAGAGAGGAGGAAAAATTAAAAATAAAGATAATATAAGAAAAACAATGATACAAGAAATAATATAATAAAATATAATAAAAATAATACATGAACTATTACAAGAAGGTAAACCAATTACAGCACAGATCCTGAATCTTAAGAAAATGACTCCTTGAAAATCAAAATTGGGCAAGGGGAAACCAGTGAAGTTATAAAAGATGAAGAAATTTAAACATACATATATACACCTATATGTTTGTATACACACACATACATATATGTGTATACTTTTATGAAGACTGAAAAAACAGAAGAGAATGTGAAACATCTTACAAGACTAACAATGGATCTAGAGAACAGATCAAGAAGAGAAAACATAGGGGAAGATAGGTGGTGCAGTGAGTAGAGCACCAGCCCTGGAGTCAGGAGGACTGGGGTTCAAATCTGACCTCAGTCACTTGGCACACTTATTACCTGTGTGACCTTGGGAAAGTCACTTAACCCCAATTGCCCTGCCTTCCCCCTGCAAAAACAAAGAAACAACAATAAAAAAAAAAACAAAAAAGAAGAGAAAACATAAGAATAATTGGACTACCTGAAAGTTCTGATCAAAAAAAGAATCTTGATACAATAATGCAAGAAATAATTAAAGAAAATTTTCCTGAAACATTAAAACAAGAGGGGAAAGTAGAAACAGAAAAAAGTACTGATCCCCACCTGAAAGAGATCCTATGAGGAAAACTCAGAAATATTATAGTTAAACTCTGAAACACCCAGATCAAGGACAAAATGTTATGAGCAATAAGAAAAAAAAACAATTTACATATGATGGTGCCGCAATTAAAATCACACAAGACCTAGCATTGGCAATACTAAAAGACTGCAGGTCTTGGAACACTATATATCAAAGAACAAAAGAACTGGGCCTCCTGCTGAAAATAACATACCCAGTGAAGCTAATCAGAGTGTTGAATGAAAAAAAATGGACATTTGATCAGTTGTCAGATTTTCAGGACTCTGTTTAAAAAAAAACAAACAAACCTAAATTCAATAGAAGTTTTGACATAGGAGAGTCAATAGAAATATAAAGTATATACCAATGGTCAATTACAAGGGACTAAATAAGGATTGAATGTTCACCTTTTATGTATGGAAAATATAAACTCTATGTCTAAGATTTTTACTAGTAATTATATAGCTTATAAGAAAGATTGGGGTAGACCTGAGTATGATATGACCTTAAAAAGTAAAACCATTCAACAACAGCTAAAAGAGTAATTATCTTCTACAAATGAGGTGCAAGAAGAAGAACCAATACAGAGGAATTAGATGGGGGAAGGTGGCTGTTAGTTCTGGAAACCTACTTTCCTCCAGAATGGGTTTAAGAGGATATAACAGCAAGCACTCTAGCATACCCAGGACGACCTGCTAGCACAGGTTCTTAAATCTGCTTTTCTAGAAAAGACTGATCAAAAAAGGGATTAACAATCCTACTTTTAATTACATTCACTACTTCAGGGGAAAGGTCAGCACCCTGAATGTCAGAGAAAATGCAAGCAGAGAAATTAGCATAAATACCAATAGACAGTGCACTGACTGCCTCGATCAAATCAATATTGCTATACACTTTACAAACACCACTGGATTGAGAGAGCCTTTACATCTAAGCAGTCAGGGGTCTGACTACTACTCAGAGTCTCCACCAGGGAATCGAAAGATCCTTCTCATAAGTGAACCCTCAAAGCAAAACACTAACTCAGAGTATATATACACTTCTCAGTGCCAGAAGGCATCACAATCCTCATGACTCAGTGATTAATCAACTTAGTACCAAAAGGTGTGAAAACCTTTCTACAAGAAAGCCTCCCCTAAGCAAGCTTCCCTTAATGGCCTCCATGTGAGGCCTATTAATGGAGGGGGAAGATCTTCATATTCCATTAACATGATAGAGGGGAAAATACATATACATCTAGAAGAGTATAAAAGTCTTCTAAATTTATAAAGAATTAAAACTCTAAGGGGATAGGGAGGGGGGAGAGGATAAAGGAGGGATCATTAGAGTGGAGGGTAAGGGAATAGGTTAAAAGGGGGATATAGAAGGGACTTTAGATTTCAGGGAATGGGAGGATAAGAAATGGAGCTTTAGAGAGGAAGGGGTAGAATAGGTCAAAGGAGTGTATAAAAGGGTATTTAGATTTAGGGAAATGGGAAGATAAGGGAAGGATCACTAGAATGGGGGTAGGTTAAGTAATGAAGGCAAAGTAGGAGGTAGAAGTAAAGTAGATGATTTGGGGAGATAAGAAGGAAGAGATGTGCACAAACAAATACAAGATTAGGAGTAGAATCTCTTTGGGAAACTGTGTTTATATATGTATGTATGTGTATATAATGTATACATGTATGTATATATCAATACTTACAAATAAATATATCCATGCTCAATTGGAGCCTTGGAGTGGTGGGTAGGGGGGAGTAAGGGGGAAAAAAGAACAAAGTAAAATGTGTACAGCAGAGAACAAAATGAAGCCAAGAAAAGATGGACAGCTTTCAACAAAACATACAGTATTTAAAATATAGGTTTTCTTGAAACGATAAGTTATTGTTATATATTCTGAATCCTCTCTTATGTTCTGCTGTGCACATTGCATGTTTTTCTTTTATATTTAAGTTTATAATGTTTCTTTTTCTTTTCTTATTGTGTATTCAAGTTATAGTAATTGTCTAAAATTAAAAAAAAATTAAAAAGTCTCACAGAGTTCTGAGAGTATGAGGGGAGAGGCACTTTCCCAAACTTCAGGTTTTTGGTACTGCTCTTTTCAGAGTCATTTCTAGGAGTTTGGGAAGTTTTTGGTACTTCCAAGGTGGTGCCATCTGGGATGAGGTATGCTCACTACTCTCTTGGTCTACACTCTTGTTCTTACCCAGGAATGTCCCAGATCTCTTGGGATTACAATAATTTCTACTCCTCAAGATTCCCAATTCCTTGGGACTAGAATTGATACTTCCCTTCAAGGCCCCTACTCTTGGGATTGCAAGTGATACTGTTACTCAGATTCCCTGATCTCTTGTGACTAAAATCTATGCTGTTCCTCAGAACTTACTCCCTCAGGAATGAAAATATTACTCTCTGCCCTGAAACTATGACCTAATAGAGGAATTGCAAAACAGCATCCAGTCCTAGTACAGGGGACCCTGTAATCTCTTTGACTAGTTTCCAGGTCCTTTTACCTTCTATGGTTTGAGAATTCCCAAAGGTGTTTATGCTTCTGTTGCCAACATAAAGTCCCAACACTAATGCAGCATCCACACGGGCTCCAGGCCAGCTTCCACTCCCTTGTCACAGATCTCTCTTTCCAACTTTTTAAGTTGGAATAATGTCTTACTCTGACCTTTTGTTGACTCTGTCATTCCAGAATTTGATTTGAGGAATTATTTTAATGTTCTTTGGAGGAGAAGAATGGGAGAGCTCCATCATCTTGGCTCTGCCCAAAGAATTATGGGAACAAGCATTTATATTGTACCTACTATGTAGAAAGCATTTTCCTAAGTACTTTAATTAATATCATCTCATTTGATTCTCATGGAACCCTGAGAAATAGATGCTATTATTATCTTCATTTTACAGTTGAGGATATTGAAACTTACAGAGATTACTTGACTTGGCAGGGTCATTCACCTAGTAAGTAACTAAGACCAGATGTGAACTCACTTCTTCCTGACTGAAAGTACAACCATGCTATTTGATATATGATCAACTACCTCTATAGCCATAAGAGTAAAATGTATAAATTTGAAGTCCTTTTAAGAGGCACACTTTCAAGCATTCCTATATTCTAAAAATCACATGAGGAAAGAGAAGTCATCTACCCACAATCTTGCTCCCTGTCTCACTATATTTATAGAAAACATATTTAATTCCTAGTCACCCACTAAATTCACCTATTGTTTGTAGGATAAGAATTTTTTCAGCAGTTTCTTCCCCTGGGAAGCACAAATCGGCAAAAGCAAAAGCCCCAAAATAAAAAAAAGAGCAAAGCCCCCAAAGTCAGAAAGTTTTGCAACTGACCTTTTTAACAATCCAAACAAAAGCAACTGTATGACCTCCATTTACAATAGATCAAAAGGTTTTCTATTCCTCCTGTGCTCTTGTTTTTGGTTCAATAAAATAATGAAAATTGTCAGAAAAAAATACCCTTTTGTCTCCCCCAAGCCACTAGAGTGTTGTGGTAGGTGTTCTATCTATACTGCAAATGAAAATGTTAGAGTGAGACTTTTTTTTTCAATTCAGTTTTATCTTAATGACAAAAATAATTCATAACATAACTAACTAGCCATAGTGATGCAAAAAACACAAGGAAAGGTTTGTCAAAGGCCTTCAGTTTTTTTCTTTTATTATTTTTGTGCTTTGTAGACACATCTTTAATTTGCTATTGGGGTTTTTCACTTGCCTCTTCAAGAAAAGTGTATTATTCTGTTTATGTTACCTTACCCTGCGCTAGTGAGCTCTAAGTGATGCTTAATGGATGAATAGCAATTCCACATAATATAACCATAAACAGAGATCTTTATTGGGAAGAAAGTACTGACCTTAGCATCAGGAGACAGTTATATGATACTTGGCATTGATATTTACTAGAAATATTGTAGGTAATTTCTTTTACCTCTTTGAATTTCAGTTTCCTCATCCTTTGGGTTGGAGAATACCTGCTCTGAGCAAATCAAAGGAATATTTGTGACAAAAAAGAGCACCAAAACTATATAAGCCAGAGTTATTACTAAAAGAAAAAAAGTTTATATTTACTAATGGTATTGAAATCCACTTTAAGCTATTATATAACTATGGTCTAAATGTATTTGAACATTATTATAAGGCAGCTTATAGGAGACAAAACTTTTCATCAAAATTTTCTTTTAAATGGTAAAGAAAATTGTCTGTAGGATAAAACAAGACTTTCTCAGTTTTCCATGAAAGATCTTCTCCAATTAGCATCTAATTTGTACCTATACCCTATACACTATAGGGCGGAGATTAAGTAAATGGGTGGGGGTGGAGTTGGAGACTGACAGAAGGGAGGGTAGATTGGTGAGATGGTAGACAGAAACAAAATACTGGTGAGGTGGGAAACAGTGAAAAGAAAGAGAGGACAAACAGGAGGAAGAATAGAATGGAGGGAAATACACTAGTAGTAATCATAACTGTGAATGTGAATGGAAAGAACTCTCCCATAAAACAGAAGCAAAGAGCAGTGGTTTAAAAACCAGAATCCTACAATATGTTGTTTATAAGAAACACACTTGAAGAGCCACATACAGAGTAAAGGTAAGGGGCTGGAGAAGAAACTATTATTCTTCAGCTGAAGCAAAAACAAGCAAACAAGGGTAGCATTCCTGATCTTAGATAAAGTAAAAGCAAAATTATACATAATTAAAAGCTATAGGGAAGGAAACCACATCTTGCTAAAAAGGTACCATAGTCAGTGAAGCAATCAAATTAGAAGAGCAAGGCAGAGTCTACAAGTCAGACTTATAGGGAAGGGAAGAAGTCATTAAAAAAAAAAAAAAAACAAGAAATAGAGAATGTTACAAAATGTAGAATAAATAATTTTGCTCACATGAAATTGAAAAACTTTTGTACAAACAAAACCATTGTAACCAAGATTAGAAGGAAAGTGGAAAGCTGGGAAACAATCTTTACAGTAATTATCTCTGACAAAGACCTCATTTCTCAAATATATGGAGAACAGAGTCAAATTTATAAGGATACAAGACATTCCACAAATGATAAATGGTCAAAGGATATGTACAAGCAGTTTCAGATGAAGAAATCATAACTGTATATATGCATATAAAGAAGTGCTCTGGATTACTGTTTATTAGAGAAATGCACATTAAAACAACTCTGAAATACCACCTCACACCAATAAGATTGGCTAATATGACAGGAAAGGAAAATGATAAATGTTGGAAAATTGGGACCCTAATATACTGCTGATGTAATTGTGAGCTGATCCAACCACTTTGGAGAGCAATTTGGAACTATGCCCAAAAGGAAACCAAACTGTGCATACCCTTTGATCCAGAAACAGCACTACTAGGTTTGTATCTCAAAGAGATCACAAAAAAGGAGAAAGGACCTATAGGTGCAATATTATTTCTAACAGCCTTTTTCATGGTGGCAAAATATTGGAAATTGAGGGTATGCCCATCAATTGGGGATTATCTGAACAAGCTGTGGAATATGAATGGAATGGAATACTATTGTGCAATAAGAGATGATAAACTGCCTGATTTTAGAAAATCCTGGAAAGACTTGCACAAACTGATGCTAAGTAAAATGAGCAGAACCAGGAAAACATTGTACACAGTATCAGCAACATCATGTCATAATCAGCTATAAATGGAGTCAGCTTTAGTCAGCAAAACAATGATCTAAGACAAGTAAAAAAGACTCAGGAAGGAAAATGCTATCCAAATCCAAATAAAGAAGTGATGGACTCAGAATGCAGATTGAAGCATATTTTTCACTTACTTTATTCTTTCTCATGGTTTCATTTCCTTTTGATCTGTTTTTTCTTCCACAACTGTGATGAATATGGAAATATGTTTTACATGATAGCACATATATAAACTCTATCAAACTGCCTACCATTCTCAGAAGAAGGGGGGTGAGGGAGTGAGAGAAGTAGAAAAAATTTGGAACTCAAAATCTTGTAAAAATGAATATTAAGTTTTTTTTCTTAATAGATAATCAGTGACAAAATAAAATATTATTTAATAAAAAATTTTAGTGAAATTAAAAAAGCAGTTTGGCCTAAAATAGACAAACATTTGACATTCTATAACAAAATAAAGTCAAAATGGATAAATGATTTAGACAAAAGGGTGATATTGTAAGTAAATTAGGGGAGCATGAAAACATCTGTCAGATATATGGATATGGGAAGAATTTATGATCAATGAAGAGACAAAATATATTGGCAAGTAAAATGGATAGTTTTGATTACACGAAATGAAAGAGTTTTTGCACAAACAAAATCAATACACAACAGTAGAAGGAAACATGAAACTGCATGTGGGGGGGTAATAGTAACTTTATCTGATAAAATTTTTATTTCTCAACTTTATAGGGAACTGAATCAAATTTATAAAAATAAGAGCTTTTCCACAAGTGATAAATGGTCAAAATATATGAAGAGGTGAAAAAATGTTTTAAATCACTATTGATTTTGTTATTCAGTCATGTATGACTCTTCATTACACCACTGGGTTTTGTTTATTTTTTTTTCAAAAATCCTACAGTGATTCTCCGTTGTTTCTCCAATTCATTTTACAGATGAGAAAACTAAGTCAAACAACTTTAATGACAGCAAACAGTGACAGCAAACAACATAGTGACATGCCCAAAGTCACACAGCTAACTAAGTGTCTAAGGCTGTATTTGAACTCAGGAAGATGAGTCTTCATGACTTCATTCCCAATGCTCTATCCACTGTTCTATCCATTTACCTGCACTTCATTATTGATTCTTAAAATAAAATAACTCTGAGACAGTACCTCACACCTATCAGAATGGCTAACCTGACAGAAAACAAAAATAATAAATGCAGGAGAGGATGTAGAAGAATAGGTACACTGATGACATATTGGTGGAGTTTTGAAGTGGTCCAAACTTTCTGGAGAATGATTTCAATCTATGCTCAAACAATTGTAAAGCTATGTGTACCTTGTGACCCAAAAATACTACTACTAGTTCTGTATCTAAAAGAGATCAAAGAAAAAGGAAAAATATTTATGGGAGCTCTTTTTAGGGTGTCAAAGAATTGGATATTCAGGGGATGCCCATCAATTTGTAAATGGCTAAAAAAGTTGTAGTACATGATTGTAATGTATTCCCATTGTGCTCTAAGAAACGATAAGCAGGAAGTTTTCAGAAAAAACCTGGGAAACCTTCTATGAACTGTTATAAATCAAAATGAGCCGAACAAGGTGAACACTATACACAGTAAGGGCCATAGTAAAAGGATAAAAAAATTGCAAAAACTCTGCTACTCTGATCAAGACAGTGATCTAGGTTAATTCCAAGGGATCCATGATGAAAAATGCTATCCACATCTGGAGAGGGCATTGATGAACATATTGATACATACTTTTTAAACTTTTATTTTTCTTGCTGTTTTGCATCATGGCTAATATGGAAATATATTTTCTTAACTTCACATGTATCTTCAATATCATATTGCTTGCCTTCTCAAGGGATGGGGAAAGAACAGGAAAGAGGGAATTTGAGAATAAATTTTTAAAAAAGTTAATATTAAAAATAAATCCTGAAAATCTAATAAATTATGCAGTTAATGTACATATACTCTTATGTGATACTGGGAGCACTAATCTTCAAATTTTTCAGCACATTACTTCTCTCCAAGTAGTGACAAATGCCAATTATTGAGATTCCAATAAAATGTGAAATACTTTTCCCCTATAAAAAGATTCAGGGAGAAAAAGAAGACTTTTCACAGCCAAAAGATTTTTTTATCTTTTCATCCAGAATGTCGAGATCAATATCTCCGTGTAGGTACAAATATGGCAATCAGCACTTTTCTTCATGCTGTTAGTAGGATCACTACAACAAGTTTCCTCCCATGAAAGATAAGAAGTATTGATTGAAGCTACTTGGATTATTGCTTCAAAGTGATATGAAAATGCAAATTACCATTTCCTTATAGTTTGGTCCCTGATACACACCTTCACACTTGAATTCCAATGTCTGTAGGGAATCAGAATCATGGCGTATAGAGAATTTGCAGCAGGACAATGGTAAGGCAGAGAAAGGTTAAAACATATAGCAAAGTGGGGAGGGTATTTGTTCTAATTTGTCTAGCAACTTAACTTTTAAAGTCCTTTTCTTCAGAGAAAATTGAACATTTGGCTAAATGTTAGAGTTTTCAGACCTAATGTCCATTATTACATTCTTTTTAGTATGTTCAATTCTAAAAAATTCAATTGAACTCATTCAGTCATTTTGGACACAGGTGGCATGGCTTTGAACTACAGAATTTTAAAGCTTAAAAAAACCCTTGTTGTTTGATCTGCAATCTAAATAATATTTTACTTAGATGCATGCCTTGTAATGTGGACAAAAGTTTATTAAGCTATTGAATGACAGAAAAAATAGTTGAGAAGATTGCCAAGAGAATTAATCAATTGATTCAATTATTAACAAGTATTTAATAAATACTTTTTGGAAGGAACTGTTATGGGTGCAGGAAATACAAAGAAAAACTAAATGGCTATTACTTTCAAGTCATTAATATTTTACTTGGAGGGGGAAAGAAAGCCTGGCCTTATTCCCAGGTGTATAGAAGAGTCACATGTTGTAAATAAGTGTTGTCTTGAGAGTATTGAGAAGACAGTGATGCAGATTACAAGGGAATGCAAAAAAGACAGGTACACTATTGATAAGTAACTTAGTCCACTTTTTAAAATTTTGATAGGGTACATTCTTTATAAATGCTGTTCCTTTTATAGAATAATTTTCTATCACATTTTCTGAATGTTATCATTTCATTGTTTCTATGAATATTAGCTACAATTTTTCAAGTATGATGGAGGACTACTGATCTTTATCAGATACTATGGTATTTATTCCCAAGAATACAACAGACAAATGCCCTGAACTAAAATTATGGCCTTGGTATTACAAGAGCTTACATTTTGCTCTGATATTGCACCCTCCAAGGTCTTGACTTCTTGCTTGTCACCAAAAGCTAAGGACCACCAGGTCTTTCCACCTTTCTCATAGATTGCGTAAAATGTTCAACCTCCTCATCTATGTCTATTGATTTACATATTTTCCTTCAAATCTCATTTAAGAAATGTTACCTTCTATGGGACACTCTTCTCAATACCCCCTAATTCTAGTGTATTCCTTCTGTTATGTGTCTCCAAATAAACCTATTTCTGTCTTCTTTGTATATAGTTGCTGGCATATTGTCACCCCCATTAGACTATGAGCCCCTTGAGAACAGGAACCATCTCTTGCTTTTGTATCTCCAGCATGTAGCACAGTGCCTAACACACAACAGTAGGTCTTTAATAATTTCATTGACTATCTATTGATCTATTGATCAATGGACAAGGATCCCACATTTGGAATAACAACTACTACTTTAGAATTTATAGAAAAGCTTAAAATCTGTGATTCTTAATATTCTCTGCCCTGTTTCTTTACTATAAACTGTGGGAATAGAATGGGTCTTCACAGGACTGAGGATCATTTTAAATTCTTCATAGGCTGCCATGGCCAAAAGATTCAACACCAAATGTCAAACATATTAGAGATAAGCCTCTCTGTCATTAACTAGGCCAGTCTTTAAAGACCAGAGTCAGTGTTGCTGGAACAATATTCATTCTTTTTAGATTTATTATAATATCCTGTCAGAAAATAAAATCATAATAGACAATGGAGTAGGATTTATTGTGAGGAGCAGGCAAGAGAAAGAGATGAGGAGGAAGAAATAAAACCAGAATATAGGAAAACTTTCAAGTAAATATTTAATGAAACTTCTATGATGAATCTTGTCCCCAGCCACTCTAAAGTAACTAGCTCAAATTTGTCCAAGGTGTATTTTGGCTAAAATATATTACTTTTTATCTTGGTAGCCTTCCATTCTTTATTGTGATTTTTCTTTTTGAAAAAAAATTATTTTATTCTGAATTTAAATAAAACAAGCATTTCTATAGTAGAATAAGAAAAAAAATGATTGTGTATGAAACTGCAAATCTATTATGTACAACTTGCTATTCCTTTTAAATGTATAATAAAGTTATCGTGTAAATTTCTTTCTTTTTCTTTTTCCCTTCCTCCACCCAAGAAATGGTTACCATTAGGCACAAATATGTGTATATATGGAAAATCATTCTATACATACTTCTATTTATCAATTCTTTCTCTGAATAAGGATAGTATCTTCCTTTGTGTCTTTCTTTGTTATTTTGGATATTTTTAATAGTCGAAATGACTTAGTCATTCAATGTTCTTCTTGAAACAGAAGAACATTCTCTTGGTTCTGCTAATTTCAATCTTTATTATTTAAAGCAAGTGTATTCATATTTTTCTAAGATCATCAAGCTCATCATTCTTATACTATGGTAGTATTCCATTACAAACATATAACCATATAGCACAACTTGTTCAGCCATTCTCCAATTGAGGGGTATCCCAAAATTTCCAGTTTTTTGTCATCACGAAGAAAGCTGCTATAAATATTTTAGAACATAAAAGTTCTTTTCCTTTTTTTCCCTAATTCTCTTCAAAAACAGACCTAGTTGTGTGATTGCTGGATCAAAGGACAGAAGCCATTTAATAACTCTTTGTGAATAATTACAGATTGCTCTCGAAAATGTTTGGATCACTTCACAGTCCCACTTACAATGAATTAGGGTCTCAATTTTCCCACATCCCCTCCAACATTTGTCACTTTCCCTTTCAATCATTGTTGTCAATCTTGTAGGTATAAAATGATATCTCAAAGTTGCTTTAATTTGTATTTCTCTAATCAATAATGATTTAGAGCATTTCTTCATATGACTATAAATTATTTTGCATAAAAAATACCTGTTTTCTCTTGCTGCTTGGCCTTGGGACTGACTAGTAGGGCTGCTGACAAAGATCCTGAGGCCCCAAAGGGTAAAGTGATGTGGCCAAATGCACACAGCTTATAAGTAGATGGAGCCTCTGACGCTACAGTCCAAATAGAAATCCTCAGTGTTTACAGACAGGATGTCTTCTGCTAGAAATAATAAGGCAATTGCCATAGACAAGAGAATGGAAGAACTGAAAGATAAACCAGAAGAAACAGAAATAACAGCAGAATGGAAGAATGATCCTTAGGTCATCCTTAGAAAATGAATTAAGAAAGTTGATTTTATTTTATTACCAAAGGCATGAAAGCACATGAATGTTTGCAAAAGGACCTCAGTTAAAATAAGTGTAGCCCATTGTCAACATTGGATGCAGAAGATGAAGAGGTACACAAATATATGAAAATCTTGAACTCCAATTGAATCTTCACCAAGCTATCAAAATGATATTACAAAAGCATGAATCTGAACATGTCACTCCTAGTTAAGTTAACTCCAGTGCCTTCCAATCAGGATCAATTAGAAAGTATTGTTTTGCCT
Organism: Trichosurus vulpecula; assembly: GCF_011100635.1. NCBI lineage: Eukaryota > Metazoa > Chordata > Mammalia > Diprotodontia > Phalangeridae > Trichosurus > Trichosurus vulpecula. Next base: position 164,826,030 of record NC_050579.1, read on the forward strand.
TTAATAGCCTACATAACATAACTACAAGCCACATTGTTAACTTTAATATACATTGCTCCCATCAATGTACTCCTTAGTCTAGCTAACCTACCCTTATTGCTGTCTCTCACAAATAATATAGTATCTCCTAATTCCATGTTGTTGAACAAGTCTGAAATGTAGTGCTTCCTGAACTCCACCTCTTAGAATCCTAAGACCTTCAGAACCTACATCAATTATAATCTTCTGCATGAAACTATTCCTTATCCCCACAGTTTGTAATGCCTCATTTTTCCAATTATCTTCTATTTATTTTGTGCACAGTTTTTTTTATGTTTTATGTTTATACCACTCTACCAGTGGAATGATAGGCTTATTTTATTTTATTTCATATTTATGGAATAAAACAAGAATTTCCATAATGTAGTACATTAAAAAAGATGATTCTATATGAAAAGGCAAATCTACTATGCATAGCCTGTCAGTTATTCCTTTCAAATATATAAAAAAATTATCATTTAAATTCCTCTTTTTTTCTTCACTCACCCTCTCCCTAAATATTGCTACCATTAGATATAAATAGATGTGTATGTGTGTGTGTATGTGTGTTTGTGCATGTGTGTGTGTGTGTGTGTGTAAAATTATTATATACATACTTTTATTTAGCAGTCTTTCTCTGGATGCAGATAATGTTTTTCCTCACATCTCTTTTAAAGTTAACCCTTCCTTCTGTCACCCAACTCCCCACCCCATCCCCTTTTCCCTTACTTTCTTGTCAGGTAAGATAGATATTTATGCTCCATTGCTTGTGTATCTTATTTCCTAGTTGCATGCAAAAATTTTATTTTTTTGAAAATTTGCTTTTAAAACTTTGAGTTCCAAATTCTCTTCCCTCTTCCCTCCCCACCCACCCTCCCTAAGAAGGCAAGCAATTCAACATAGGCCGCATGTGTATCATTATGCAAAATGCTTCCACAATCCTCATGTTGTGAAAGACTAACTATATTTTGCTGCTTCCTATCATATCCTCCTCTATCCAGTTTTATCCCTTGAACCTGTCTCTTTTCAAAAGTGTTTGCTTTTGATTACCTCCTTCCTCTATCTGCCGTCCCTTCTATCATCCCCCCTTTTTTATCTCCTTCCTCCTTTCCTGTTGGGTAAGATACCCAATTGAGTGTGTATGTTATTCCCTCCTCAGGTCAAATCGAATGAGAGCAAGATTCACTCATTCCCCCTCACCTGCCCCCTCTTCCCTCCCAACAGAACTTCTTCATCTTGCCACTTTTCTGTGGCATAAGTTACCGTATTCTATTTCTCCCTTTCTCCCTCTCTCAATATATTCTTCTCTCATCCCTTAATTTGATGTTTTTTAAATATCATCCCTTCATATTCAACTCATCCTGTGCCCTCTGTCTACACACACACACACACACACACATACATTCCCTTCAGCTATGCTAATACTAATGTCTCATGAATTATACTCATCATCTTTCCATGTAGGAATGTAAACAAAACAGTTCAACTTTAGTAAGTCCCTTATGATTTCTCTTTCTTGATTACCTTTCAATGCTTCTCTTGATTCTTGTGTTTGAAAGTCAAATTTTCTATTCAGCTCTGGTCTTTTCACTGAGAAAGCTTGAAAGTCCTCTATTTCATTGAAAATTCATATTTTGCCTTGGAGCATGATACTCAATTTTTCTGGGTAGGTAATTCTTCATTTTAATCCTAGCTCCATTGACCTCCAGAATATCAAATTCCAAGCCCTTCAATCCTTTAATGTAGAAGCTGCTAGATCTTGTATTATTCTGATTATGTTTCCACAATACTCAAATTGTTTCTTTCTGACTGCTTGCAGTATTTTCTCCTTGATCTTGGAGCTCTGGAATTTGGTGACAATATTCCTAGGAGTTTTCTTTTTGGGATCTTTTTCAGGAGGCGATCATTGGATTCTTTCAATTTCTAGTTTACCCTCTGGTTCTAGAATATCAGGGCAGTTCTCCTTGATAATTTCTTGAAAGATGATATCTAGGTTCTTTTTTGATCATGGCTTTCAGGTAGTCCAAGAATGTTTAAATTATCTCTCCTGAATCTATTTTCCAGGTCAGTGGTTTTCCCAATGAGGTATTTGACATTGTCTTCCATTTTTTCATTCCTTTGGTTCTGTTTTGTAATATCTTGATTTCTCATAAAGTCCCTAACTTCCATTTGCTCCAATCTAATTTTTAAAGTAGTATTTTCTTCAGTGGTCTTTTGGACCTCCTTTTCCATTTGGCTAATTCTGCCTTTCAAGGTATTCTTCTCCTCATTGGCTTTTTGGAGCTATTTTGCCATTTGAGTTAGTCTGTTTTTTAGGATGTTATTTTCTTCAGTATTTTTTGGGGTCTCCTTTAGCAAGTCATTGACTTGTTTTTCATGGTTTTCTGGCATCCTTCTCATTTCTCTTCCCAATTTTTCCTCTAGTTATCTAACTTGCTTTTCCAAATCCTTTTTCAGCTCTTCCATGGCCTGAGACCAGTTCATGTTTTTCTTGAAGACTTTTGATGTAGGCTCTTTGGCTTTGTTGACTTCTTTAGGCTGTATGTTTTGGTCTTCTTTGTCACCAGAGAAAGATTCCAAATTCTGAGTCTCAATCTGAGAGCATTTTCACTGCCTGTCCATGTTCCCATCCAAGTAATTGACCCTTGAGTTTTTTGACAGGCTATGACTGCTTGTAGAATAGAGAGTACTTTGTCCCAAGTTGTTTTCAGAGTTATTTCTACACAGCAATCTCTGCTACACCAGTGCTCCTCCTCCTCCAAGAATGGCCAGCCAGGACTGTGACTCAGATCTTAAGCCATCTCTGCACACCAGCTTTGATCCCCTACTTAATTCCTCCCACCAGGAGGGCCTGGGGCTGGAAGCAATTGCAACTGTAATTCTGTCCTCAGAGCTGCACCACCTCCATTTCCACCAGGGCAGTGGTCAAACTGGAAACTCCTCCACGCTATCCCCACAGCTTTTCCCACTAACTTTCTCTGTTGTCTTTGGTGTTTGTGGGTTAAGAAATCTGGTAAGTGCCACAGCTCACTGATTCAGGGTGCTAGGGCCTGTTCTTCCTGGTTCCCAGTCTCTTTGGTATAGGCACCGCCCATGCTAGGCTCTGCTTGGCTCCACTCCCAGCACAGTGGGATAGATCTTATCCACTGACCATCCATGCTGTCCTGGGCTAGAGCCCTGCTTCTCTCTGCTATTCTGTTGGTTCATCAGCTCTAGAATTTGTTCAGAGTCATTTTTATAGGTTTTTGAAGGGACCTGGGGGGGAGGTCACGCAAGGCCCTGCTTTCCAGCTGCCATCTTGGCTCTGCCCCTCAAAGTCATTCTTAAAAAAATATTGTTGTAATACCACTTCTAGGGCTGTATTCCAAAGAGATCACACATGTGAAATGAACCAGTATGTACAAAAAATATTTATAGCAGCTTTTTGTGGTGGCAGAGAATTGGAAATCAAGGGAATGCCCATCAATTGGGGAATGGCTAAACAAGTTGTGATATATGAATATAATGAAATACTATTGTGCTATAAGAAATGAGGAGCAAACTCCACAATAACCTGGAAAGACTTACATCATCTGATGCTGAGTGAGGGAAGCTGAACCAGGAGAACATTATGCATGATTACAGCCATAAGGCATCTGTGATGACTAACTTTGATAGTCTTGGGTGTTCTCAGCAATATAAGGTTCTATGGCAGCTCCAAAAGACTTGTGATGGAAAAAAAGCTATCCACATTTGGGGAAAGAATTATGGAATCTGAATGCGAGTAAGGCAAACTATTTGCTCTCTTTCTCCCCTTCATTTTTGATTTTGTTTCTTTTTTCTCATGCTTCATTCCATTGCTTATAATTCTTCTTTACAACTTCACTATTGTGTTAATAAGCTTAACGTGAATGTACATGTAGAAAGTACATTGGATTTCAGGCCATCTTGGGGGCAAGTGGGGAGGAGAGGAGAAAATTTGGAACTCAACAATTTGTGGAACTGATTGTTGTAAACTAAAAATAAAATATAAATTAAAAACAATATTGCTGTTATTGTATACAATGTTCTTCTGGTTCTGCTCATTTTGCTTTTCATTATTTTGTGCAAGTTTTTCCTTTTTTTCCCCTAATATAATTGTGCTCATCACTTCTTATAACATAATAGTATCCCATCACAATCATATACCACAACATGGTAGGAAGGCTTCTTGAAGGAAGAAATTACTTCTTTTTTGTTTTGTATTCCTAGCACCTACACTACCACCTGGCACAAAAGTAAGTGCATAATAAATGCTTTTTGATTGATTTATTTCAATTAAAATTGAGATAAAGGTAGTGAGAATGTTTGTGGCTATCAATGGTAAGGAATATGGAAGGAGAAAGACCAAAGACTTGTAGATTACTGACAAGCCTGATTCCACTACATCGTAAATACTTTGTTTGAGGAAATAATTTATTTAGTTTAAGCATAAAATAATATCATAAAACATAAAGCCTAATTCATCCTAATGAATGAGAAAACACATTTTTGGGGTATAAATCATACATTTTTGCTAGATCACTGATTTCTTAGAGTAAAATCTTAAATTCTTTTCAAGTTAGAAGAGAAAATAATAGGGAAAAGGCAGCATGAAAAAGAAACAATTAACACATCACTTATGTAAATAGTTTTTGATAATGAAAATTGGTAATGAGCAATGGAAATGACATCAACAGAGTGATAATTCTATGTTAGATTAACCATTTAAATCAAAGCCAACAGCTATATAAAACTTAAATATATTTAGTAAGCACTATTTGTCAAGTGGGGATAGATGGCAACCAAACGCAACATTGAAGATGATAAATTATTTCTTAAAATATATTTTGTTCATATTTTAAAATACTTTTAATTCCATGTAAAATTAACATGCACATAAAAATTAGTTCCCAATTATCTCTTTTCCACAGGACCCCTCTCCACCTTTTGTGAAGGCAAGCAACATGATTTTGATTATAAAGGCAAAGTCGTGCAAAAAATATTTCCATGTTAGCCATAACACATACACAAACCAGGAAAAATAAAGTTTTTAAGAAGTATGTTTCAGTCTCAACTAAAATCTTTCTGTAAAGAAGGGTAGCCTTTTTCATCATAAGTCCTTTGGAATTGTCTTGGATCATTCTGTTGATTAGAGTACCTAGGGTTTTTACAATTGATTATACTTACAATATTGCTATTATCTATTCTGTTCATTTAACTTTCATGAGTTCATTTAAATTTTCCAAGGTATTTTGAAACTTTCCTGTTCATCATTTCTTTGAACACAATGGCATTCCATAAACATCATATATCATACCTTGTTCAGCCATTTCCAAATTATGGATATCTTCACAATTTCCATTTTTTTTTGCCACCACATAAGGGGTTGCTATAAATATATTTATGAAAATATTTCCTTTTACCTTTTCTTTGATTTCTTTGGTATACAAACCTAATACTGGCATTGCTGGTTCAAATGGAATGCATGCTTTTATAACACTTTGGGTATAGTTTGAAGTGTTCTCTGGAATGGTTGGAATAGTAAGCAACCCTGTCAACAATACATTAATGTCCCAATTTTTCCATAACTTCTCCAACATTTGTCACTATACTTCACTGTGACAGATGTTAAGTGTCATCTCAGAATTGTTTTAATTTGATTATTAAATAATTATTTAGAGCATTTTTTTCAGGTGACTAATGGTAGCTTTGATTTCTTCTTCTGAAAAGCGTCTGGTCCTTTGAACACATATCCATTGTGGAGTTGCTCTTATTATTTTATATATAGGTCTCAGTACTCAATATATTTAAGAAATGAAAACTATTAAAAGAAAAACTTGCAGTGAAATTTTCCCTAGTTTCCTGCTTACTTTCTCATATTGGCTTTATTGGCTTTGTTTATGCAAAATATTGTAAATTTAATGTAATCAGAATTATTTTTTTACTTTTTCTGGTCCTTTCTGTTTCTTGTTTGATCATAAACTCTTTCCTTAACCAAAGATCTAATAGGTAAGTAATTCTATGTTCTCATAATTTAATTATGATGTCACCCTTCATTTCTAAATCATTTGTCCATTTTGGCCTTTAGTATGTATTCCTCAAGGCTTTGCTTATAGCTGTTTTAACATTTTATCTTATTTGAGTTTGTGTCTTGATTGTCTCTATCACCATAATAATTTTTTATGGTTAGATCCTTTTTGTTGTTTGTTCATTTTTCCTGTCTATTATTTGACTTTGAACTTTATATTAAAGTTTGCTCTTTTCTCAGAGTGAAAGGTAGGGGTCCAGGGAACTATCTCCAGCTTCAGGTTATTTTCACTGCTGTTTTTGGATCTACTTCTGGGAGGAGGGAACTTTTCAATGTTTCCAATGTAGTGTAATATAAGGACAGATATGGTCACTGCTATCCTGCTCTACTGCTCTGGTCCTTTCCCAGGAAGGGCTTTTTATGTCTTGGGATTGAAATCAGTACTGCTTCTCAGGATCCCTCCTCTCCTAAGACTGAAAGTGAGACTTTTCCTCAGGACCCCTACTCCCTTAGGATCACACGAATATCATATTCCAAGCCCTTGAATCCTTTATTATGCAGGGTATTCCTAAAGTCTGGACACATAGGCAAAAATGCATATTTTCAAGAAGTGAAATAAATGAAATTTTCAATATTTAATTGGATTGTTAACAAATAACATCTTCAATATGATTTCCATTATTTTTGATGCAAAGGTTAATGCACTTTGCAAGATTCATGTGAATTCAATGCAATAACTGCACATTGCCATCAAGTTTAGCACATTCACTCTTTGTGTGTTCAATCAAATGTGTTGCATATGTGATTTTCATTGAGTATACCTTCTTCTTTAGCATACCCCAGAAAAAGAAGTCACAGGGACTAAGGTCTGTTAATATTCCAATTAAATAAAATGTTGAAAATTTCATTTATTTCATTTCTTGAAAATATGCATTTTTGTTTATGTGTCCAAACTTTAGAGGCACCCTGTAGAAGTTCCTAAATCTTATATTATCCTGACTGTGGCTCCACAATACTTAAATTGTTTCTTTCTGACCACTTGTAATATTTTCTTCTTTACCTGGGAGCTCTGGAATCTGGAATTCCTGGGAGTTTCATCTTGGGATCTCATTCAGGAAGTAATCAATGGATTCTTTCAATTACTATTTTACCCTAGGGTTCTAGGATATCAGGGTAGTTTTCTTAACAATTTCTTGAAAGACACTGTCCAGGCTCTTTCCTTTTTTATCATGGCTTTCAGGTAGTCCAATCATTCTTAAACTATCTCTCCAGTATTTGTTACATTTTCTTCTATTTTTTTTCATTTTTTATTTTTGTTTGATTCTTGAGCTATTAGATTCCATTTGCCCAATTCTACTTTTTAAGGAATTATTATCTTCAGTTAGCTTTTATGTCCTCTTTTCCATTTGTTCTATTCCACTTTTTGAGGAGTTGTTTTGTTCATTGGATTTTTTTTTCCATTTAGCCAATTGTATTTTTTAAGAAACTGTTTTCTTTAGTCAATTTTTGTCCTTTATTTTCCAAGTTGTTGACTCTCTCTTGCATGCTTCTCATTTATTTTCCCAGTTTTTCTTCTACCTCTCTTATGTGACTTTAAAATCCTTTTTGAGCTCTTCCAAGAAAGCTTTTGGTCTTGAGACTAAATCATATTCCTCTTTGAAGCTTCACATGTAGACATTATGGCATTGTTGCCTTTTTTAATGTGTGTTTTGAACTTCCCTGTAACCATAGAAGCTATCTATGGCCAAGGTTCTTTTTTGCTTTTTGCTTACATTTGCCTCTTGGTCACATTTTTACCTATTTCACAGCTTTTAAAGTTGAACTCTCCTCCTGGGACACGGGGGGCACTGTCCCAGGCTTCTTGTGCCGGAAGCCAGGGTCTGGTCACTGGCTTTGTGTGCTGGGGCATCAGGTGCTGGTGGCTTGCTCATTGTGCTGTGGTGGTCCATATTAATCACTCCTGTTGTTGTGGAAGAAGCGGATGGCGGCTGCCAAAATACTGACCCAGACAGAGGAGAAGATTGCCTGCCTGAGAGCTTTGGAAAGGTGAGAGTGGTAAGCTGTCTTCCAGCTGACTTGGGTGAGGTAAGCACAAAGATGGGGAAACACCTATATCGGGATTCCAGAAGAAGCCAGGTGTGACCAGCTGGAGTTGAAACCCAGAAGCTTGGAGTTCAGCCCAGGGGCAAGATGGAAACTTTGCAGCAAGACACTGAGTGTGCTTTTTTCCTGCCTTCCCTAGCCAGAGCAGAGAACTCTGAGGTGAGCAAAAAGGTGGAGAATCACCTACTTCACAATCGAGATTCCGGTGGAAGCCAGGAGAGGCCAGCCAGAGCCAGACAGCCAGGTACCCAGCAGCTTGGAATTCAGCCCTGGGGCAAGAAGGAAACTTTGCAGCAAGGTGCTAAGGGTCCCTTTCTGTTGCCTCCCCTTTGGGCTGCTTGGGATCAGGTGGGAGGGATGGATTTGTTTTTGTTGGGGTGGGGGAAGTGCCTTGGACCCCCAGGCACCCCACCCTGTTGGCTTTTATTGCCCAGTCACCCCTCAGGACTTGGAACTGGGTACTGGAATATAATGGGGAGAACATACCCCAACAGAACTTTGTTTGGACTTTGGGTGCCAAGTGGAAGCCTGCAACAGCGTTTTGGGGAGGAGACATCCCCAAGCACACTATTTGTTTGTTTGTTTGGTTTAGGACTTTACTAACTAAACCCTGCCCATGCCTGAGGGTACTGGGAAAAAGCCTGCAATGGCAGTGTGCTGCTGAAGAAGTACTTCATTTGGACACTCTGTATTAGCTAAAGAAATTAACTTGCTTTGACCTAGGTGTGGACATTTGAATTGTAAACAAACATTTGGGAATATCACTAAATGATATGTTTTACTTTTTTGTGAATGATATGTTTTGGTTTCCTGCATAATTGGATCACAATGTATGTTCCAGGATCCATGGCTGATTAGATTATGTATCCTGGAACAATGGGTGGAGTGTGTTGTAAGCAAAATGGACTCTTAGCTCTCAGTTCAACCAAGTGCCCTTGAAGAGTTTGGCTTTTGTTTCCTTTGATTAATTTAGTGTATTTCATTGAGTCTTACTAGGTGCTAAGCCCCAGGCCCAAACCCCTATTAGTTGCTAAGCCTATGTGGGTGTGAAGCTGCCAGGGTACTAAGGGGAGGTGCTAACTCAAGAGCCAATCTTGGCAGCCTAAGTTCTGGTCATTCTGATGATGGCTGATGATGTCTGAAATGGTATAAGAAGAGAAGACAGAGCCATTAGCGCAGGGCTCTCACTCTTGGTGGCGTGGAGACTCTGGGCAGCTGTAGCTAAAAGCCCTCCAGCTTGTAAACCCAGATGTTGGGACTTTGCTAAACTCTGGTAACTATATATTGGGATTTGAATCAGAAAAGGTCTGTGTGTCGATGTTTGCAATTTGTTTGTATTTGCTCCAAAGTTCAGGGTGCTGGTTTTTTCCCCTGGACTAAGTGAATGGTATTTGTATGCTAAATTAAAGCATTAATGTTGCTTTCCTTAGTAAAGCAGATCAAAATAACCTGGGCTTTTGCAGCATGCTGGTAGCATTCTTGTTTTTGGGCTTGTGTTGGTCTTTCACCCCCACAACAGCTGCTAGCCAGATTGTTGAAACACCCCCTCTGTGCTCTCATATCACACATACCCTTTCCTTATTACGTTCCCCTCCTACTTTCTTATAGAATAAGATAGATGTCTATACCCAATTGAGTGTGTATGTCATTCCCTCTTGGAGACATTTTCAATGGGAGTAAGGTTCAAGCATTCCCCACCAATTCCCCTATCTTTCCCTCCAGTATTAAAGCTTTTCCTTGCTTCTTTTATATGAGATAACTTACCCCATTCTACTTCTCACTTTTTACTTTTATTCAGAATGCCTTTCATCCTTTCATTTTCAACTCACACCTGTTTCTTCTGTCTATATATACTCTTCCTAACTGCCCTAATAATAGCTCTCTATTGAAAAAGCTATTGCTTTTGAGTCTGAATGACATATTTGACAAAACATCTAAATAATTTGAATTTCAGAGAGAATCACCTTTCTGAGAGATTATCAGATTCCAACCAAGATTGCAAAACTAAGAGAATCACTGTAAATCAGCAGAAATTGGATATTAACTTTAAGCTCTTATCCAATTTACATGTTCTCCTAGTTTTATTACTCAAAAGTCCTTCATTCTTAAAGAAGACCAATGACATCATGAACATAATTTCTTGACTTGGACTTGACCTGGATATAAGTGAGGCAGAGTTCTGCAAAATTATCAGTCTCACTCTCTCCTCCAAAGTTCTTGAAATTCAATGGCAAGAAAAAAGTCAAGATGAGTGGTGATGATCTGGGATGCAGTGGATCATCTTGACCTTTCTAAAGTAAGGTCTTTCACAGGCATCAGCTTGCCTGTGATAATTCCCATTCAATGACTAAGGACTAGGTAAGAATTGAGACAAGACTGCCTAGTTTACCATCATTTAATTCCTCTTATGCTTGCTAAATATGCATCTCTGGGCAGGTAATTTGGCCTCCTGGTGCTGAGGTTTCCTCTGTTATAGACTGAAATGTTTGAATCAAAGTCTCTAAAATTCCATTCCAACTCTAAGTTTAGGATCCTATAATCTTTTACAATGTTAAACAAAAACTTAGAGCTAATATTTACTCATGAGAGAGCAATCTAGCCAAAATAATGAAACAAATTAAAAACCCCTACCAAAACCAAGATTTGAATGTGGAACAGTCATGGACACAAATTCAGTGATAAATGAACTTCTAGTTCACCCCTCTCCCATTCCTACTCCACCTCACATACATTTTCTCATCTGGTGAAAGTGCTCTGTGATCAATGGTGAAAATACAGTTCTTTCCTGATAACTATCAGCTACTTTTTAGGAACAGGTTTCCTTAAAGACTTCACTCAGGGAAATAGTTTAGATGCAAAGCTGCAAATGAAATATGGGAGGAAACATAATCTCCACAAAGGGCAATCACATATTTCTGGCAGTGACATTTCACTTTTCTGGCTTGTTGGAAAGCAATAATTGGATAGGATGGATGATGAAAGGTGTTTTTAATGCTTTTTGATGGTTATTGAAAAAAACTGTAGAAAATGATTCAAGGATAATCATATCAAATTGAAATCATACTTATTTAAAAAAGTATTTCAGGTCATCCAACTAAACTTGGTTCATGGTGTAATAATATAGATGTCACAATTTTCCATAAGACATAATATTTTTAACATCTTTATTACAGGCCATGGAATGCAAACATTACTTCATTTTAGGCCTACAATCTAGAAAAAAAATACAACTAGGTATTTGCTGAGATTACAGGTGAAAATTGAAATTCATTAACTGATTTCTGAAAAGAAAATGCAATTGAAAATATTCACCTTGCTTGGTAAGAAATAACTACAAGGCAATGTTGATATACTGTGGAGGTCTGTTTTGCCACATTGTGCAAATAGAAGTTTTGAAAGTGTTTTTTCTTAAAAGTCTATCATTATAGGAAAAAAAAAATTAAGAAACACTGGAAGCAAGTTTGGTTCTGATAAAGAACTTGGTAATATCCAAGAAATGCAAAATTTTCAAATGGAAGAATTGATAGGTGATGATTTTCTTTTAGATCAGAGGTGACAAGTTCTCAATTCTACATAAAACTTTTCCACCTAACCAGGTTAAATTGACATTGGGATATTGTTAACAAAACAAATAAAAATACAATTCAACATAGATAATGTTAATTTGTGGTTTTCACTGTCAATATATTACTATAGAGACTATGTTTCTAATTGAGCTTGACACCACAAGTTTAGATCAAAAATTGTTTGAACAAACTAACAATTTTGCCAAATAGAAAGATAGTGTTCAAATTAGAGTTTATAGAAAATGAAGGTCACTTTGAACTGTAGAAACCATGAAAAAAGGATGCTGACCCTGCTAAATACTGAAGTATGCAAATGTGCTGAGATGTAAAATCTTAGGACCTACTAGCATATATATGAGGATTTAGAGAAAGAGGAAACAGTTAAGGGTACACAGTTAAATATTTTAAATGATTGCAATGACATTTTCATATTAAGATCAATGAAGTCTTATCCTTTGGTACAATATTCAATATATACAAAAACACAATAAACATACACACATACATATACACTTGCATATACATATATGTGTATATACCAATTTTAATTTCTATAACTATTTTATTACTTGGTAATGAATGCAAATCATAAATAAATTTTCTTTATATTTTACTGTGATATAGAAAACTTGTTTGTTTTTTCCAATTTCCTTGCATATTTCCATTGGACTAGAAACAATGACAATGTTACAAACAATTCTAATTTGAATAGCAGAAATTTGAATATGATCACTTCTTGGGATTTATTACTTGTAGTAACAGAGATCTAGTTGTACTTAGTATCCTCCTGGTTGAAAAAAAAAGACATATGATAACACAATCACTGAAGGATGGTGGTCATATTCCAAAGCTTTATTCTGTTATGACTTGAACTGAAATAAAAGTAAAGATAAATTCTTGTAGTGAATGGGGAATACAATTTAAGTTTAAATTGCTTTCTGTAACCTCAGGATGGAGTGCTGGGTACATAGCTTGTGCCTCAACAATATCTACTACATAAATGACACACAAAATTATATGACTATTTATTTAAACCATTCCTACCACACACCAGAAGAAATTTTTTTTCAATATTCTATAAAAGAGAAAATGAATTAGGCTTTATAACATAATATATACACTAATATATGCATACATTTATTAACAGCAAAATCTAACTACACAATATGTGTATTATTAATATAATTGGCACACACATGTATACACAGACAGTAATTTTCAAGCAGTATACACTTTTAAGTATACTTGGAAGACAAGTAGAAATACTTTGATGTTCTTATTTACTTTGTCTTTTTCAGTCAAAACCTAAAAAATCAATATACAGATTCTGTGATTTATATTTGTAAGTGGGAAGCATTGAAGTTTATCTAGTATAATCCATATTTTTATTTCCTTTTTTGTCCTTGTGAGTAGTTTTTGCTACTTTATTTTGAACCTTTCCTACACTTTTTCTATAACCTTTTGCAGTAAAACAAAGAACATTAGCCAAAGAAATGACATTCTATAAAAAAGATAAAATCAGATCAACAGCCTACATTTTTAATTTAGTTTGTGTTGACATAGATTTCTATCTGCTATCACTTTTTCCTTACTGGGATGATGAAAGAGTAATTGTGCAGTGGATATATAGATAATGCTGGAAATAGTTATCTGTCATAGTCAGAAAATTTCCTATCTGTCATCAATGGAGAATTTATTACTTTTTAATATATTTCCTTTGCATGGAGACCCTCAACACCACCACCACCTCTTATCCCATATATATTTGCTGGACATACTTATGCATATTTGAATAATATGAAATTTTGTTTAGATATACTTATTACACACATCTTAAGCTTCAAAGTTCATTGTAGTACTCCTTCAGGGGTAGAATGGGTATTCCTTCCACAGATATGGATTTCAACTATTCTATGTCTTACAAGTAAGCATTCATGAAAAATACATAATCTTACAACCAACTTCTTGTTGAACCTATCTAAGCTTGTCTAACTAAGCCCTCAGTAAAATACAATCCCTCATGGAATCCTTGTTCAAAGTTTTTAAATTTCTTAGGAGTTGAAGGTCATGTTTCACTGGCTTTTGAGAGCTGAATTTCAAGGGTATATGACAATTAGACACCATATGACTGAGGACATCCTAGAAGTCATCTAATCTACCCATGTTATTTTACCTATGAATCAAATGAGAGGACAGAAAGGTTAAGCAATGATCTAACTTCAAGCAAGTAGCAACAGAGCAAAGGAAGGGATTGGAACAAATTATCTTACTCCAAAACCAGTGCCCTTCCCATTTTACCACGCTGCCTTCAAAAAGTTACTTTAACATCACTTGGGACATTAACATAGAACTCTGAGAAAGAATATACTCATGTAATTTTATGGTGTATCTATGTATTATTATTCAGACTATGATGCTTTTATTTTTTTTAGATTAATTTGTTTATTTTTAGTTTTCAACATTTATTTACACAAGATTTTGAGTTACAAATTTTCTCTCCCTCTCTCCCCTCCCCCACCCCAAGATGGTGGGCATTCTGATTACCTCTTTTCCCTTTCTGCCCTCCCTTCTATGACCGCCACCTTATACCCTTCCCCCTTACTGTCTTGTAGGGCAAGATAGATTTCTATACCCCATTGCCTGTATATCTTATTTCCCAGTTGCATTTGAAAACAATTTTTAACATTTGTTTTTAAAACTTTGAGTTCCATATTCTCACCCTTCTTCCCTCCGAACACACCTTCACTGAGAAAGCAAGCAATTCAGTATGGGTTATACATGTGTCACTATTCAAAATACTTCCATAATAGTCATGTTGTGAAAGAATAACTGTATTTCCCTCCATCCTATCCAGCCACCCCCCCATTAATTCTATTTTCTCCTTAGACCTTGCTCATTACAAAAGTGTTTGCTTCTGACTCCCCCCCCTCCAATCTGTCCTTCCTTCTAACATCCCCCCCCTCCCCTTCCCCCCTATTTTCCTGTAGGGTAAGATACCCAATTGAGTGTGTATGTTATTCTCTCTTCAAGCCAAATCCAGTTAGAGTAAGGTTCACTCATTCCCTTTCACCTAACCCCTTTTACCTTCCATTATAACAGCTTTTTCTTGCCTCTTTTATGTGAGATAATTTACCCCATTCTATCTCTCCCTTCTCCTCCTCCCAATATATTCCTCTCTCACCCCTTAATTTTATTTTTTAGATATCATCTCTTCATAATCAACTCACCCTGTGCCTTCTCTCTCTCCCTCTCTCTCTCTCTCTCTCTCTCTCTCTCTCTCTGTATATATATATATATATATATATATATATATATATATATATATATATATATATATACATATATATATGTGTGTGTGTGTGTGTGTATCTATATATATATGTATACATGTATGTATATGTATATTCCCTTCAACTACCCTAATGCTGAGAAAAGTCTCATGATTTACAAATATCATCTTTCCATGTAGGAATGTAAACAGTTCAACTTTAGTAGGTCTCTTATGATTTCTCTTTCCTGTTTACCTTTTCATACTTCCTTTGATTCTTATATTTGAAAGTCAAATTTTCTATTCAGCTCTGATCTTTTCATCAAGAATGCTTGAAAGTCCTACCTTTCATTGAAAATCCATTTTTTTTTTTTGCCATGAGGTATTATACTCAGTTTTGCTGGGTAGGTGATTCTTGGTTTTAATCCTAGCTCCTCCAGAATATCATATTCTAAACCCTTCAATCCCTTTATGTAGAATCTGCTAGATCTTGTGTTATCCTGACTGTGTTTCCACAATACTTGAATTGTTTCTTTCTAGCTGTTTGCAATATTTTCTCCTAAACCTTGGAACTCTGGAATTTGGCAACAATATTCCTAGGAGTTTTCCTTTTGGGATCTTTTTAAAGAGTTGATCAGTGGAGTCTTTCAATTTCTATTTTACCCTCTGGTTCTAGAACATCAGGGAAGTTGTCCTTGATAAAATCTTGAAATCTGATTTCTAGGCTCTTTTTTTTTTGATCATGGCTTTCAGGTAGTCCAATAATTTTAAAATTATCTCTCCTGGATCTATTTTCCAAGTCAGTGGTTTTTCCAATGAGATGTTTCACATTATCTTCTATTTTTTCATTCTTTTGGTTCTGTTTTATAATATCTTGATTTCTCATAAAGTCATTAGCTTCCCTTTGCTCCATTTTAATTTTTAAGGAATTATTTTCTTCAGTGGTCTTTTGGACCTCCTTTTCCATTTGGCCAATCCTGCTTTTTAAGGCATTCTTCTCTTCATTGACTTTTTGGAGCTCTTTTGCCATTTGGGTTAGTGTATTTTGTAACTTGTTATTTTCTTCTGTATTTTTTCAGATCTCCTTTAGCAAGCTGTTGACTAGTTTTTCATGATTTTCTTGTATCCCTCTTATTTCTTTTCCCAATTTTTCCTCTACTTCTCTTACTTGATTTTCCAAAATCTTTTTAAGCTCTTCCATGGCCTGTGACCAATTCATATTTTTCTTGGAGTCTTTGGATGAAAGATTTTTGACTTTGTTGTCTTCTTCTGGTTGTATGTTTTCATTGTCTTTACCACCTAAGTAAGATTCTATATTTTTTCCCTCTGCCTGTTTATTTTCTCAGCCAATTACTTGACTTTTGAGCTCTTTGTCAAGGTAGGACTTTGCTTCTAGAAGAGTGCTGTGTCCCAAGCTTCAGGGGTTTTGTGCTGCTGTTTTCTGAGCTACTTGTAGGCACTTGCAAATTTTCAGTTCTTCTGAGGTGGTATGATTCAAGGAGAGCTGTTTACTCCTCTCCTGGCCTGTGCTCTCATCTGTGAGTGACCTCAAGCTCTCTCTTGTGCCCTGGAACTGTGAGAAGGATTCCCTCTCCACAGCCACCAGAAGCTCTGCCACACCAGCATTCCTTCTCACCCCAGGACCGCCATCTAGCACTGTGACCCAGATCCAAACAGAGAAAGAGATTCCTGCACTCCCACTCTGATCTGATGCTTGATTCCCCAACAATCTGTGGGTCTGAAGCTCTAGAAGTAGCCACTGCCACTGCTGTTGCCACAGCTGCTGTCACTGCTGCCACCACTGCTGCCATTGCAGCCACCTCTCCCATCCTGGGGCTGGGGCCAGAATGCTCTGTTTTCTTACCCAAGTCTGACGGAGTTTCCCCATTGACCTTTCATGATATCTTTGGTGTTCATGGGTTTTGAAATCTGGAACCTGCCACAGCTGCCAGTGATTCAGTGCCCTGAGGCCTGCTCTGCCTGGTCTTCTCCAGCTTGGTCTGTGCTGGCATGGCCCAGGCTGGGCTGTATTCTGATCCATTCCCTTGAGCCTTCCAGGCTCTCCTTGCCTGGAGACTTGTATCATTCTGTCACTTTGTGAGTTCTGTAGCTCTAGAATTTGTTTAGAGTCATTTTTACAGTGATCTGGAAGGCTTTGGGGAAGAGTTCAAGCAATTTCCTGCTTTTACTCCACCATCTTGGCTCCCCCCTATAATTCTTTTATAGCACATGTTTGACAATCTTTTCAAATTATTACCAGTCTTTCACTTAAGTTATGTAATTTATGTTAAAATGTAACATCAATTTCTGAATGAAGTTTATATTTAGGTCAAGGTAGGTATGTGGTGTAGTGGATAGAGGACTGAACTTGGGGTGAATAATATCTGAGCTTAAATCTATCCTCACATATATTATTATCCTTGACCTCATTAAGTCACGTAATCTCTGTCTACCTCATTTCAGCCAGAAACTTTGAATGTCTTCCCCTCACAGATTGATATTTTTGTGATGGTAAATTAGGTCATCTTTTGTCTCAATTCTTACCTAGCCCTTAGTCATTGAATGAGTGTTGCCTTAGACAAACTGAGAACTGGGTAAGAACTTAATTTTTAAAAGCTACAGTCACCCACTGTATCATGGCCTCTTGACTTTTTTCTTACCACTGGACCTAGATGACTCTGAAGGAGGGAGTGATTCTGAGGATGTTGCTCAGCTCTGCCTCACTTAAATCCAATTCTTGAACAAGTCAAGACATCACCCTCATGATGTCATTGTCCTCCTTTGAGAACAAAAGACAAACAGGAAGAACAACAACAATGAGGATTAGAATGACAACTTCCCCCAGACATTGAGAGACAATATTCTTAAATCAATTTGCAAATCTTAAAGCACTATCTCAATGCTAACAACTATTTTTGTGTTGTATTGATTTCTGTGTTGACAATCACGTTCTTGATTTACAAATCATTCAGTTTAGTATCAATTAGTAATCTATCACTTTTGAGAAAATCATAGATAATTTTCTTCTATAATGCAATTTTGAATAGCTTTAGTCATTGAAAATTACAGGTCTTCTAATAACATCTACCATGGATTCATGAAGATTCATTAATGTTGGTGACATAAAAGAATTAGGAAGAACTGAATGAATGGGCTACTTTTGTGGAATGGGTATTATATATTAAGCTTTCAATTGCATCATCTGTTACTTTTTAGTTAGTTAAAAACAAAGAAAAGAGTGATATTTCTATTGGACTCCTTTGACAAGCTACTGGAATATAACTAAAACTTAAGAGGTCAGAGACTACAGTACAGAAACATTATTAAAGAGATAAACACTGTACAAGGGGGATAATGACATCTAGGTATAGTGGCAAACAGGAAAAAATGCTGGCAGGAAGACAATTAATGGAAAGTGGTCAAACTCAGGGAAAATTAATCCCCAAGAATAAGAAAAATGCTGCAAAAGCTAAAACTGAGACTTAGAAAATGCATGAACTAAAATTAAAACAAGGAAGAAGATGTGTACAAAGAAGACTAAAGTTACTGGGAATTATTAATGGAATAATAGAATTGAGTTGAAATGCCAAGATGGAAGGAGTAAGACAACTAGATACGGAGGTAGTTTTGTGTGTGTGTGTGTGTGTGTGTGTGTGTGTATGTGTGTGATCCAT
Organism: Trichosurus vulpecula; assembly: GCF_011100635.1. Lineage (NCBI taxonomy): Eukaryota > Metazoa > Chordata > Mammalia > Diprotodontia > Phalangeridae > Trichosurus > Trichosurus vulpecula. Next base: position 164,844,687 of record NC_050579.1, read on the forward strand.
TAATGTGTGGTTTTAAATCCTGAACAAATTAAATGAACTTTATATACGCATTCAAAAATTGTGAGAAAAGAGAGCTATAAATTCCTACACCCATTGCCTACTGAGACCATGCAAAAATTAGTGCTTCAATATACAATATGTATTTCAAATACTCCAAGTTCCAATTGCAAACAGAGAATTACAGAGTATATTTAATTCAAGTGGCTGGACTATTAATATAATAAATCTTGGTTGGCTGGATTTGGAAGTGTGCACCACTCCTTTATTATCCATCCTTACCTTCATTTCCTTCTCCTGCCCCACTCCTGTCAGTGTTTGGGAAACTTTCCACTTCAATTCCTTCTTGTGGCACAATAATTTCTATTTTATAATGTGATGATATGTCAAGAAATTAAATCATACCTTATGCCAGGAAAGTAAAGCTTTATTAAGCAGAGAAATTGCACAGTGGGCTATAACCTTAAAATATTCTAGTTGACTTGACAACAGCATTTCCTCAGAGAATTGAGATGAATACCTTAGGTATATCATACAAGGCTTTTATGATATTGATTTTATTATTATTATTTTATGCTCAATAAACCTTACTTTTTAAAAAGTGTAATTTGTTTGAGCAACAGCTATCCCCCAATGAAGCAATCTTCCACTAGTCTTGTTTGCTTTGAAGGAAAAGAATTATTTCTACAGATTATTTTATTTTATAAAGTACAAAATATGTTATATATATTTTATTTAATGAACAACATAAAAATAAACTATCTTTTCTGGGGGTGGTGTTGTGGGGGGGCATCAATCTAGTTCTATGATTTTGATGGTGTAAAGAATTTCTGCTGTGGCAATCCCTCAACTGATGAAGTTTGTCAACTCATTAATAATGCAGCCTCCAATGCTGTGAGTTTCAGTGCCTTGTCCATTGTGACCCCACTAATATGTGTTCAGGAAAGAGTGGAAACTATATCTTCCTGATGCTAATAATGCATTGTCCCACTCCTCCAACTATCATTGTTTTCTAAATTGCCATTTCCATTTGGTATAGTAGAGATAATTTTTTTTTCTAGGAATAACATTTATAAATTTAGTAACTTTAGTCTAAGTTGACAAAAAAAAGATGAAATATACCTTTAGTGGGAAAGAAAGGAAAAGAATGCCTACTGTAGTTTTGGGGTTCATTCCTCTTTATAATTTTAACTAGTACTTGAAAAAAATAAAGACTTGGAGATTCAAGTCCTTTATTTTTAAAGTCAACATGTTTTGAAAGGTCTAAGAGTTTTAAAATCTTCCTGCAACTGATCTCAAGCCATGGTGGAGAGTTGTTCATTAATTAATAAAATTTGGGGCACTGGTAATCTAGTGTGTTTTGACACCTTAGATTCTGTTCCTAATCTGAATTTTTTGCTATTAATGCATATTGAAGTCTAGCATCCATATATCTCTTAAATTCTAGCTTTGTTATAGAATAAGGGAAATCACCAATTTTACCTCTGCCTTCTTGGAGAAAATGAAGTATATTCTGTTATAGAATAATTTAATTTTAACAGAATAAATCAGGATTACATACATATGCATATATATAACTGAATGTTACAGCAATACATATAATACAAGAATAGTGTACATATTATATATGTGTGCATACATATACATGTATACATATGTATTGCAGGTGTTTGTATGTATGTATTTTGTTCTACTGATTAGAGAGCTGGTAAGTTCATTTAAAAGACTGGCATGGAAAAATATCTGTGTGATAATAAAATTCAAGATATTAAGGGTCCTATCCATCTTTTTCTAAAATTCTTCCTTGAAAAAAGGAGCAAAAGATTGTGGAGTGAATGGAGGGAATCAATGATACAATTAGTTTTCATGTATAATATATAAAATGTAATAAAGCAGAACTCATGTGACGTCTTTGATACTCAAGTGCTCTACAAGTAATGAGTTTGTAAGTGGCAGTAAAGTAAGCAGGCAAGCAAATATAAGTACTGTTATTGGCTCTGAAATAGCTCCTGTACAGAACTCTGAATGTGTTCATTCTATTTATCAATTACAAAAATGTCTGTTTTCATTGCTAGGCTCCATGATTATCACTTTTGAACTAGCACTAGAGTCTCAAGTAGTAGCCATTTCAATGAGTGACATTTCAGAGTAAGTTTTTTTTTCAGTGCCACATGAAATACATGGCAAAACACCTCAGCACAAGGAATATGATGCTTTATAGATTTTGACTTGAATTCAGACTGAAAAAGATGGAAATTCTGTCATTCAGTACAATAAAGATGATGGGAAATTCTTTATAAGTTCACTTCCTGAATCTAATTTTTGGTCAAATATATATCCTTCACTTGTTTAATGAGTCCTTTAATGAGTTTAATGAGAAGCAAAGGAGTGTGAGTTCTTACTTTTGTAACTTTTATAAAGGAAGATTTATAAAGGAAGAACAGCTCCTATCTGTATCACCTTGGAATTAGTTCTTTAACATATCCAAATCCTTTCAAAGTTATCTGTAAAACTTCAAAGTCACATCTCAAAGTTATCAGCTCCTTTTTTGATATTCTGCTGATCTGGACCTATGGATGTTTGTGTTTTATCTGGAATTTAAATATCATAGAACCAAAAACTTGACATGTAGCACCTAGATGGCTTCCCCTCATTCATCACATATTACCAGAATGTGAATTTTTGTTAACATAAAACATAATTTGTAAATTATGCTCCTTTGATCTCTGAGATGTCTTGTAAATAACTTCCAAGTTTCCTTTTGCAATGTTATTCTCTGTCATTTCTCCTTTGTAATGGTTACTTATAACCTTACTTATTATGCGACTAGAAGGGTGGTTGTCAGAGGGACTAGAACAAAATACAATTTTACACATATGACCAGTCCAATCAAAGAACAACTGGCACTATCTTCCTTCATGCTAAGTCATTTTTTCTATGAATATATTCTTATTTACAACACTTTGTACATCAATTCACATGAAAAAGAAAAAACCTTGATAGCCTTTATTCAGTCTAGTCCACTCACTTGGTCCTCTGCCCTGTGGACACAACATTTTTTCAAGGTATCCCAGAACCTCAGAATCTCAAATTAAGAAGTGGCTCTGGAAGTTATCAGTGAAACCTATAGATGCAATGGGTTCTCTATACAATACACATATAAATTAAAAAATATTTATTTAGATTTTCCCCAAAACCTGAAGATTAAAATTTTAAGGTTTGAACAAAATCCATTCAACTTTTGCCAAAATAATAATAAATAAATTGTCTCTTTACAACTTTTCCTCACTGATACTCATTTTGGCATCAGGGGAGAAGTAGAAAGATTATAATATTTTCTGACATTTGAGTGTTTCAGATCCTTAAAAGAATGATCCCTGCACCACTACTCAAATGATCTTAAGATCATCCAACACTCTTAGGCCCTCCTCTAGACATTGTTTAGCTTAAAATGTCATTGTCATGAAAATGAGACTTGTAAGAAATTGCCAGATAACAACATAAAAACACTAATTCATATGTATTAAAGAGAAGAAAGAAATGAAAGAAAACATTGTGGCTACTGCAATAAAATAGTTGGGAGACAGACATAGAAAGAGAGATGGGAAGAAGAAGAAGAAGGAGGAGGAGGAGGAGTAGAAAGAGGAGGAGGAGGAGAGGAAGAAGAAGAGGAAGAAGAAGAGGAAGGAGAAGAGGAAGGATAGGGGAGGGGGAAGGTGAAGAAGAATGGCAAGGGGAAGAAGATGAAGAAGAGGAAGAAGAAGAGAAAGAAGAGGAAAAATAAGAACAAGAATAGGAAGAAGGAGGAGGAAGAAGAAGAATAGGAAGAAGGAGGAGGAGGAAGAAAAAGGAGGAGGAGGAGGAGAAGAAAGCCAATAAGAGGTGTAAGAACAACTGGAAGAAAATAAGAGAAACAGAGGCAGAAAACAACAGAGAGAGAGAGAGAGAGAGAGAGAGAGAGAGAGAGAGAGAGAGAGAGAGAGAGAGAGGCATAATAACAAAAGTCTAGGAAAAGAGAACAGAATACTAGAGGAAAAAAAAGCTTATGACCATAATTAACCATCAATCTCTCCCTTTTAAGGCCTGATATTCCATATGACTCTATTCAAGAAGATTCTTCTGAATTCCCTCTATAACAGAAACAAGTAGAGTAAGAGTGGTCTAATTGTTTTTTATCTCTTCATTTTGTGATTATTCCACCTCCTCTTGTCCATCTTCACAACAATCCCCTTGAATCCTGGATAATAAACCATAGCATGAAAGACTTGAACTTTACTGCTTGAGAATTCCCACAATGGGAACCCTGCTGTCACATTCATTGCCCTGATTGATAAAAAATTCACTTTGTTCACTACATCTATATTTTAGCCCAAGTTATATTGTCACGATTTCCCTTCATGCATCAAACATACCATAAATACCACCTCACTTCCTTCTTTTCTGTTCTAGAAAAGCATTCAAAAACCAGTATTAATGTTGAACAGGTAAAGTCAATCTGTTCTCCTCTGGTTCCACACATCAACCTTAGAAAATCAATGTACTCCTCCATCATTGGAAAGGGACAAGAAAAAGAAGGGTGATAAAAGTGAGAGTGGATAAAAGAAGGAAATGGTCAGAAGCAAAAAACATACTTTGAAGGAGAGACAGATCAAAAAAAGGAGAGAAAGATAAGCAGAAGAAAATAGGATGGAGGAAAATGCACAGATAGTAATCATAACTATGAATATGAATAAGATAAACAGCCATAAAACAGAAGCAGATAGCAGAATAGATTAAAAAACATACTCCAACAATATTGTTTGAATATACTTGAAAAAAGAGACAAGGATGTCCATTATCAATACCATTGTTCAATATTGTACTAGAATTGCTAGCTATGTTTGTAAGAAGAGAAAAAGAAATTGAAGGAATCAAAATAGACAATGAGGAAGCAAAACTGTCTTTGCAGATGATATGATGGTATGCTTAGAAAACCCTAGAGATTCAGTTAACAAACTAGTGGAAACAACAACTTCAGCAAAGTTGAAGCATCTAAAATAGACCCATATAAATCATCAGCATTTTATATACTTTCAACAAAACCCAGCATGAAGAGAAAAGAAAGAGGAATTCCATTTAAAATAATAGCAGACGATATAAAATTCTTAGGAGTCTACCTGCCACGACAAATCCAGGAACTGTATGAACACAATTACAAAACACTTTTCATACAAAGACAGATCTAAACATCTGAAGATATGTTAATTCCTCATAGGTAGGACAGGCCAGTATAGTAAAAATGGCAACTCTACCTAATTTACTTGTTCAGTGCCACACTAAACAATTACCAAAGAATTATTTTTTGAAGATCTAGAAAAATTATAATAAAATTAATCTAGAAGAATAAAAAGTCAAAAATATTTTCAAAAAATAATAAAGAAGAAAATGTGAAGGAAGGTGATGTAGCAGTTCCAGGTTTCAAGTATTATTACAAAGCAGTAATCTTGAAACAATCTGCTGCTAGTTAAGAAATAGAGTGGTGGATCATAGGGATAGGTTGAGTATGTAATAAACTGTAGTAAATAGCCATAGTTATCTGCTGTTTGATAAACTCAAAGATGCAGCCTTTGGGTAAAAATTCACCATTTGACAAAAAATCATACGAAAACTGGAAAACAGTTTGGAAAAAAAAATAGGCATAGAACAATATCTCATACCATATACCAATATAAGGTCAAAAATGGATAAATAGTTTTGACATAAAGGTTTATATCATGTATTAATTAGGGGAGCCTGCAAAAAACATACCTGTCAAATCTGTGGACAACAGTACAGTTTCTGTCCAAAGAAGAGATTGGGTAGATTATTGTTTTTGCTATTCAGACCTGTCCAACTCTTTGTGACCTCATGGATCATACTGTCTTTGGGGTTTTCTTGGCAAAGAGAATGGAGTGGTTTGCCATTTCCTTCTCCAGTGGATTAACATTGTGGTTCAGTGGCATGCCCAGGGTTACAGAGCTAGACTGTGAATGAAGCCAGATTTGAAATCAGGTCTTCCTGACTCCAGGCAAAGTGTTCTGTGAACTGAACCACCTGGCTGCCTCTTAGAGAGAAGGTTATGGGAAATGAAAGAGAAATTTTTGATTACATGAAATTAAAAAGGTTTTACACAAACAAAATTTAAGCAGCCAAAATTAAAAGGAAAACAGGAAACCAGGGGAAAAATTAAAACAAATTTCTTGGATAAAAGCTTCATTTCTAAACGCTATAACCAATAGTGCCAAACTTATTTTTTAAAAATGAGACATTCTCCAATTGATGAATGGTGAAAGGTATAAATAGGCAGTTTTCAGGAGAAGAAATCAAAGCTATCAATGATCAGTTAAAAAAAAGCTCTAAATCCGTATTGATTAGAGAAATGTAAAATAAAACATCTCTGGGTTACCAACTCACATCTATCAGATTAACTAACATGACAGAAAAGGAAAATGATGAATGCTGCAGGGAAGGTAGAAAATTTGGGACACTAATACACCATTGGTTCAATTATGAACCAGTCCAACAGTTCTTGAGAACAATCTGGATGTATGCCAAAGGGCTACAAAACTATGCCTTCTCTTTGACCCAGAAATACTTTTATTAGATTTGTATCCCAAAGAGATCAAAGAAAAGGTGAAAGAATGTATTTATATGAAAATATTCCTAACAGTTTTTTTGTGGTGCTAAAGAATTGGAAATCTAGGGGATGCCTATTAATTGGGAATAGTTGAACATGTAATTTATGATTGTGATGGAATATTATTGTTCTATAAGAAATGATGAGGGGATGGTTCTATAAACTGATGCAAAGTGAAGTGAGCTGTATTAGAAGAACATTGTACCCAGTAACCAAAATGTTTTAACAATGATCAACTGTGAAAGACTTAGCTACTCTTATCTCCAAATACAGAACTAATGAACTCTGAATGCAGGTTAAAACATGCTCTTAAAAAATAACTTCATTTCATTTTCTTGTGTTTTTTGGGGGTGTGTGTGATGGTCTGGGTTTTCTTTTGCAACATGGATGATACAGAAATGTTTTATATAATTTCACATGTATAATCAATATCAAATTGTTTTCCCTCTCAATAATGGGGGAAGGTAAGAATTTCAAAGTCAAATTAAAAAATGAATTTTAATTTGTTACATGTAATTGAGAAACATGCAATGAAATAAAAATTTATTGAAAAAATGTCTCTTCCTCATTGGCCACCAATAGGTACTGTCTCCCTGTATTAGAATATAAGGGATATTTTTGCTTTGTTATCTGAATCAAAAGTGCTTTGCACAGTGTTTGTCAGATAAGTGATTAATTTTTTTCCACTCATTTTATATCTAAATTAACAGATATGGATACTAAGATATTTCATCTCCTCAACATTTGTCATTTCTAATAGTTAAGTGGTGATGCCTCACAACTTTTCAAATATAGCTCTCTCTAAACAATAGTGGCTTAGAACATTTTCATATAAGTATAGATAGCTTTGATTTCTTTTGCTGAAAACTGCCTGTTTATAATCATTGACCATTTAACAATTGAGAATATATTTGTGAAATGAAGCCTCTATCAGGGAAAATTTACGTAATTTTTTTACTACTTCATTGTTTGTCGTACCTTTTAGCAAAATGTAGTTTCCTTTCATATTTTTTTTGGAAGGGGGAAGGCAGGGCAATTGGGGTTAAGTGACTTGCCCAAGGTCACACAGCTAATAAGTGTGTCAATTGTATGAGGATGGATTTGAACTCAAGTCCTTCTGACTCCAGGGGTGCTCTACTCACTGAGCCACCTAGTTGCCCCTCATATATCTTTTAATTAGGTATCTTTTTTTGACTTTGCTTTATATGAGATAGTGATTGCTACTTGTGACTATTTTTACTTCAGATAATACCTATTAAATTCTTCTCCAGCTTCTTATTTTATTTTTTGAATAGTATTTTTTTCCTGAAATACATATTAAGAAATTTTTTTAGCATTCCTTTTTATAATATTTTGAGTTCCAAATTTTTCTGTCTCACTTGATATAGTTTGTACATGTGCAATCATGTAAAATATAATTCTATATTCATCACAATTGTAGAAGAAGAAACAGATAAAAAGGAAATAAAACCATGAGAAAGATTAAGGTGAAAAATATGCTTTGATCTGCTTTCTGCATCCATCAGTTCTTTATCTGGATATGGATAGCATTTTCTTTCATGAGTCCTTTGTAATTGTCTTGGTTCATGGTGTTGCTGAGAAGAGCTGAGTTATTCATACTTGATCATCACATGATGTTGCTGATACTGTGTACAATGTTTGCTTGGTTCTGCTCATTTCACTTTGCATCAGTTTGTACAAGTTTTTCCAGACTTTTCTGAAATCTATTTATTTATCACTTCTTATTGCACTATAGTATTCCATTACATCTATATTCTACATCTTGTTCAACCATTCCCCCCAAAATTGATGGGCATCCCCTCAGTTTTTAAAATTTTGCCACCATGAAAAGGACCGCTATAAATACTTTTGTACATATAGGTCATTTTCTCTTCTTTATGATCTCTTTGGGATGCTGGCCTACTAGTGGTATTGCTAGATCAAAGGTTATACACAGTTTGGTTGCCCTTTGAGTATAGTTCCAAATTGTTCTCCAGAATGGTTGGAACAGGTTATAACTCCATCAACAATGCATTAGTGTTCCAATTTTCCCAGTCCTCTCCAACATTTAACATTTTCCTTTTTTCTCATATTATTCAATCTGATTGGTATAAGGTGGCATTTCAGAGATGTTTTAATTTGCATTTCTCTAATAGTGATTTAGAGCACTTCTTCACATGCCTATACATAGCTTTGCTTTCTTCATCTGAAAACTGCCTGTTAATATCCTTTGACAATTTATCAATTGAATAATGGCTTGTATTCTAATAAATTTGACTCAGCTTTGTATATATTTGAGAAATGAGGCCTTCCTCAGAGACATTCACCATAAAGATTGTCTCCCAGCTTTCTGCTTTCCTTCTAAGCTTGGTTCCATTGGTATTGTTTGTACAAAGGCTTTTCAATTTAATATGATCAAAATTATCTGTTCTACTTTTTGTAATGCTCTCTATCTCTTCTTTGTCTTGAATTCTTCCCCTTCTTAGAGATCTGACAGCTGTACTATTCCTTGCTCTTCTAATTTTATTGCTTCACTCTATGCTACCTTTTAGCAAAATGTAGTTTCATTTCTTACCTCTTTTAGTTATGTCTATTTTTATTTTTACTTTGCCTAAGATTAGCATTGTTGCCCCTGCCTTTTTTTATTTCAGCTGAAGTAACTTTTCCTTAACCTTTACCCTGTATGTCTCTGCTTCAAGTGTATTTCTTGTTAGCAACATATTGTATGATTCTGCTTTTTATCTACTCTGTTATCCGCTTTCATTTTATGGGAGAGTTCATCCCATTCATATTCACAGTTATGATTACTGTGTATTTCCCTACATCCTGTTCTTTCTCCTGTTTGTCTTCTCTCTCCTTTCACCCGTTCACACCACATCAGTGTCTGCTTCTCTTGATCTGCCCTCCCTTATGTCAGTGCCCTGCCCCCTTAGTCAGTCTCCTCTCCTCCTACTTCCCTGTTGGGTGAGACAGATTTCTATATTCAACTGATCGTGTATATCATTCCATCTTTGAGCCAACACTGATTAGAGTATGGTTCAAGCAATGTCAAACACCTACACTCCCATTCTCCCCTTCATTGTAATAAGTCTTTCTCCTCTCTTCATGTGAGATAATTTACCCCATTCCACTTCCCCCTTCCTTCTGCACCCATTGTACTCTTTCTCATGCCTTAACTTTTTTATGTCATTCTCTCAAATTCACCTTATATCTGTATCATCTGTCTATGTAAATTCCCTTTATCTATACTGTTAGTGATACAATTTTTCAGAGTTTAAAATTCATCTTCCCATGCAGGCATGTAAACAGTTTAGTTCTACTGAATTCCTTATATTTTCTTTTCCCTTTTTTATCTGTCTATGCTTCTGATGGGTTTTGATATCAGACATCAAATTTTTGGTTTTGTTGTGCTTTTCTACTTAAAAAATCTTGAAATCCTTATATTTCATTGAATAGCCTTTTTTTCTCTTGACGTATTATGCTTAATTTTCCCAGGAAATAATTATTAGTTGTAGTCTTAACTCCTTTGCCCTCTGGAATATAATGTTCCATGACCTCCAAATCTTTAATTTTGCAGCTTCTTCGTCCTGTGTTATCTCAATTAAGACTCTGCAATATTTGAATTTTTCTTTCTGGCCTCTCGTAGTATTTTTTCTTTGACCTGATAGTTCTGATATTTAGCTATGATGTTCCTTGGGGTTTTTATTTTGGGATCTCTTTCCTGAGGTTATCAGTGGATTCTTGCAATACCTATTTTGCCCTCTGGTTCCAGAATATTAGGGCAGGTTTCCTTGATAATCTCTTGAAAGATGTTTGCCCAGGTAGCCCAATGATTCTTAGATTATTTCTCTTGGATCTATTTTCCAAGTCAGTTATCTTTCCCATGAAGCATATTTTTCATTTTTTTTTGAATTTGTTTTATTGATTCATGATGTCTCATAGAGTTTTAAGGTATTGTTTTCCTCGATTAGCTTTTGTACTTTCTTTTCCATTTGGTCAGTTCTCTATAAGGAGTTGTTTTCTTCAGTGGAGTTTTGTGTCTCCTTTTCCATTTGGCCAATTCTACAATTTAAGCAGTTTTCCTGACTGTTGACTGTTTTTTCACAATCCTCTTGTATCTATGTCTTTTATATGATTTTTATGCTCCTCTTTGAACTTTTCTGTGAGATCTTTCTGAGCTTGAGGCCATTTCACGTTTTTCTTTGGGGTTTTGCCAATGGGTGTTTTGACATTGCTGTCCTCTTCTGAGTTTGTATCTTGGTCTTTTGGTAATTTAAGGTGGTCAGATGCTTTTTTTGTGTTTTCTGCTCATCCCCTTTGCCCCCCCCCCACTTCTCTCTCTCTCTCTCTCTCTCTCTCTCTCTCTCTCTCTCTCTCTCTCTCTCTGTCTCTCTGTGTGTCTCCTTTACCCTTTCTTTTAAATTCAAGCTCCTAGGGTGGAAGTGGCACAGTCTCCAGTTTTTTTGTGCTAGTGACTGCAGGCCCTGCTTATTTTCCTGATTCTGCACTGATGTTGCCCTCTGGCCCATGATGGACCCTCATGGACCCTCTGATGCAGTGCTGCAGAGGTGGGGTTGAGTTGGCTGGCACTGCCAGGGGCCTGGCAACTTACCTGGTGCTGAGCTAAGATCCTAATGGTAATGTCTGGCATGGACTGAGGCCAGATAGGAAGATTCTGTGTTTCCCAGTGGCTACCCTGAAACATGTGTAGTCAGGCCTCTGGAGACTGCCTGTTTGCCTAGGGCTACACTGAAGTGTGGAGTGGCTATCACTAGATGGGAAGCTAGCTGATTGCTTAGGCAGCCATATGGTTGACATCTATCCGTTCGGCCCAGGCTTTGCTGGAGCTAATGGAGGTATAGCCCATGGAGGATGCCAGTTTGACCTGGGCTATGCTGAAACACATGGTGGTTCTCAGAGCTAGAGTCTGAAGGATCCCCTGTCTATGCTAAGGCATATGGAGGATCCTGATGCTGGTGTTGGCCTGCTCCTCCATACTGGAACTCAGGAGCTCTCACTGGTTTGCTGAGGTGGGGCTTGCTGCTAGCCTGCTGTTCTTGGCTGTGCTCCCCTTTTATGTGAGTGAGATTGACCTTTCTTGCTGATCCTCCAAGTTTCTTGGCCTAAAAGGTTGTTTCACCCCATATTTTTTCTGGTTCTTCTATTCTAGGATTTGTCTGGGGGCTCTATTTTATGATTGTTTAGAGTTGAATAATCAAGAGTTGCAGCAGTTTACTGCTCACTTTGCTATCTTGGCTCCTGGAGTCAGTCCTCCAGCCTCTTATTTTAACTGTGTGTCTTTCTGTTTCAACTGCATGTCTTCTAAACAACATATAGTTTTATTCTAGTTTTTTATCCAATGTGTTCGCTGCTTCCATTTTAGAAGTGAACTCATCCCATTCACCTTCATATTATGATTACTGTGCATTTCCCTCTATCCCATTTTTTTCTTTTTGTAAGTCTCTCTTTTTTTACTCTATCCTTCCTCACTTCCAACTACTGCCCTTCTTAATTGATCTTTCTTTATAAAAATCCCTCCCTTTCTCTTATCCCTTTGCCCTGCAAACTTATCCTATTGGGTAAGTTATATTTCTTTTTTTTTTTTTTTTGCTTTTTGGCAGGGCAGTTGGGGTTCAGTGACTTGCCCAAGGTCACACAGCTAGTACATGTGTCAAGTATCTGAGGCCGGATTTGAACTCAGGTCCTCCTGACTCCAGGGCCGGTGCTCTACTCACTGAGCCACCTAGCTGCCCATGGGTAAGTTATATTTCTATCACAATTGTGTGTGTGTATGTGTGTGTGTGTGTGTGTGCGTTTTCTTTCCTCTTTGAACCATTTCTTATGAAACTGAGTCTCAAATATTGCATAGCACAACACTATTTCCCCCTCCATTGTAAAAGCTCCTCCTTGGCTTCTTCTTTATGCAACAAAATTGTCCCTATTCTGACTCTCTTTTCCCCCTTCCTGCAGTACATCCCTCTTTCTCATCTTTCATGTTTTTGGAGCTAATACCAAAATAATTAACTCATACCCAATGACTTCTGTTTGTGTAAACTCCTTTTACCTGCCCACATAATAATAAAGTCCTTAAGGGTCACATGAATCATCTCATATAGGAAGGCAAATAGCTTAAATTTATTGAGTCCCTTGTGCTTACTCTTTCATGTATACCTTCTTATATTTCTCTGTAGTCTTAGTTTCAATGTCAAATTTCTTATTCAGTTCTTTTTTCTCAGGAATGCTTAAATTAAATTAAATGCTTATTTAATTAAATATCCATTTTTCCCTCCAGAATATTTATACTCAAATTTGGTATGTAGGTTATAATACAATCTTCTTTGCATTCTGGAAAATCATACTCCAGACCATCCACTTCTTTAACATGGAAATCAATAAATCTTTTATGATCCAGACCATGGCTCCACAGTATTTGAATTATTTTTGGCTAATTAAAATATTTTTCCTTTACTGGAAACTCTGGAATTCATCTATAATGTTCCTGACAGTTTTCATTCTGGGATCTCTTTCAGGCAGAAGATATTAGCAAGTTTTTCCATTTCTATTTTACACTCTGGAGCTAAGATATCAGGGAATTTTCCTTGATAATTTTTTTGAAATATGACGTCTGTAATCTTGTTGAACATGACTTTCATATAGTCCAATAATTCTTAAATTATCAAATCTCTGATTTCCATGTCGGTTGTTTCTCTGATAAGAAAGTTCACATTTTCTTCTATTTTTTCATTCTTCTGACTGTTTTTTTTTCATGGACCAAGAGTCATTACCTTCCACTTGACCAATTCCAATATTAAGGAATTATTTTCTTCACTGAGATTTTGTAACCCATTTTGTTTTTTAAGATGTTATTTTTGTCAGTATTTTTGTGCCTTTTTACCAACCCATTAATATTTATTTCACAATTTTCTTGAATCACTCTCATTTATTTTCCCAATTCATCCTCTATCATGCTTATCTTTTTCTTCAACTCTTGCAGCAATTCTTGCTGCATTAGTTTAACTAGCATTTTTCTTTGAGGATTTTTATAGCTCCTTTCACATTGTTTTCTTCTTTTGAGTTTATGTCTTGTCCTTAACTGTCCCCATAATATCGTTTAAGGTCAAATTCTTTTGTTGTTGTTGTTGTTTGTTCATTTTCCAAGCCTATTTCTTCACTGTTCACTTTATATTAAAGTTGGGTTCTGCTTACCTGTGGGTAGAGAAGTATTGTGCCAAGCAGGCTTATTCATGTTGTCATTTTCATATCTAGTTCTGGGAGTCTGAAAGTTTTTAATGCTTCCTAGGTGGTATAAGAGATTCTGGCCACTGATCTCCTGTTCTGGGCTCCAGTATTTACCAAGGAAGAGTTCTGGTCCCTCGCAACCACAATCACTAGGGCTTTTTTAAAAATATATATATAAATATATTTATACATGTATATATGTATGTATGTGTGTTTATATGTATATATAAGGCATACAATCTGATATAGTTTGTACATGTACATTCACATTAAACATATTTCCACATTAGTCATCTTGTAAAGAAGAAATGAAACCAAAGGGAAAAACATGAGAAAGAAGAAGACAGACAGAGACACAGAAAGAGAGAGAGAGAGAGAGAGAGAGAGAGAGAGAGAGAGAGAGAGAGAGAGAGAGAGAGAGAATAGTATGCATTGATAATTAGGGTGGAACTTTTTTACTTTTTTACTGTTTTCTCTTTAGGAGCACTTAGGTAATCAAGTGACTTTGATGAGTCTTGCCTTTGAATCTTTGCATAATTGGAGTCTCAATCAAAATGGAAATGATTTTATTTGAAGAATAATAGCCCATACTTGCCTACTCTTTTTGGTCTTTGTTTTGGTTAACCTTGTTGCTAGTTCTGTCTCTTTTAGGCTTAAGTGCCCTAAGTATACTACACTTTTGGATGACTGACTGCTTAAGGACCTGGCATCTATTGAGTTCCTGGGTGCCAGGCAGCTAAAGAACTGACTCCTTGAATAGGACTCTTGACCTCTTGGTGTAGGGACAGCTCTACATCCAATTTCAGCAAGAAGAAGCTATGGAGGACAAGACCTTAGCCCCTTACCCCAAGATATTCACCCCATTTGTTTGAAGGTGGGTAATGGTATTGTTCTGTGTACTTATTTCATATTATCCTTCTTGTATTGTAATATTATTATGGTCTTATTGACACTGGTTTCCCATTGACCTATGCAATAGATACAAAGATCTTGGGGCCACTCTGATGCTGAGATGTTATGTTAAGTATTTTGCAAATGTGATGTGTTCATTTTGAGGAGATTCTGTTGTACTCCTACCTATTCAGACTCAAGTTCCCTATGCAATGCACAGGAAAGATCTTGGGGCAGAATGTAAAGACAATGAATAAGTGAAAGATCTTTCCTGCGTATTCAATAGGCCTCAGGTGGGGCCAACAAAGGGAGGCCTGATTAGAGACAGCCCCACACCCTTTCACTAACTAGGTATGAGGACTGAGGCTAGTTAGAAAACTAATTTGCTAGTTTTGTTGTGCCGAAAAAAAAGTGAGCGAGATCCGTATATAAATTTAGATGTGGATTTATTCAAGCGTGCGACTGTTTAGAGTGATTACTCAAATTGAGCAGCCCCAAGTAAGGGAAGAGAAAGGGTACTTAAAGGGAAAGAACACAATTACATTTTTGTGGAGATGGGGACACAAACAGTGGGACAAGCTGAGGTAGGATTATTTCCATGGAGATGGGAGTACAAATAGTAGGGTCCGTGGAGACGGGAGTAAAAACAGTGGGGTGAGCTGGGGCAAGATGGAGAAACTGGAGGCTGCACAGGGCATAACAGGAAAAGCAAACAAGAGAAGTAGAGGAAAAGTTGGGAAGAGAAATGAGAGAGATGCAAGAAAACCATGAAAAACAAGTCAATGACTTGATAAAGGAGACCCGAAAAAATACTGAAGAAAATAACACCTTAAAAAACAGATTAACCCAAACAGCAAAAGAACTCCAAAAAGCCAATGAGGAGAAAAATGCCTTGAAAGGCAGAATTAACCAAATGGAAAAGGAAGTGCAAAAGACCACTAAAGTAAATACCAACTTAAAAATTAGATTGGAGCAAGTGGAAGCTAGTGACTTTATGAGAAATCAAGATATTATAAAACAGAACCAAATGAATGAAAAAATGGAAGAAAATGTGCAATATCTCATTGGAAAAACCACTAACCTGGAAAATAGATCCAGGAGAGATATTTTTTTTTTGGAGGGGGAAGGCAGGGCAATTGGGGTTAAGTGACTTGTTCAAGGTCACACAGCTAGTAAGTGTGTCAAGTTTCTGGGGCGGGATTTGAACTCAGGTACTCCTGACTCCAGGGCCAGTGCTCTACTCACTGCACCACCTAGCTGCCCCAAGGAGACATAATTTAAAAATTATTGGACTACTTGAAAGTCATGACCAAAAAAAGACCCTAGGCATGACCTTGTAATGGGCCGTGGCTATGCCTGACTGGTTCAGAATCTAGAAGAATAAGAAATTCTCTAGGTAGAAGACAGAGGAAGTATAACATTTATTTAGACTCAAGAGGATCAAACCAAGGACTAATGCCCCAAATTTGATATAGTAGCAATAACATTCCAAAACCCATAAACCCACCTCACTGTAACAAGGAAATTATAACAAAATATTATAGGAAGGAACCAAGTCATTTTCTAGCCTCCCCCTGCTGAAAGGGCCTAGCCATCATCTGATTGACTGGAATTCAGCATGCATACCATTGGCTCTGGTCTTAGCAACTCTTCTTAGGGCCCTGAGGGCTCCATGCCTCTCACAAAATGTTGTGCCGAAAAAAAGAGAGCAAGACCTGGATATAAATTTAGATGTGGATTTATTCAAACTCACGACTGTTGGGAGTAATTACTCAAATCAAACAGCCCCGAGTAAGGGAAGAGAAAGGGTACTTAAAGGGAAAGAACACAATTAGATTTCTGTGGAGATGGGAACACAAACAGTGGGACAAGCTGAGGCAGGATTATTTCCGTGGAGAAGGGAACACAAACAATAGGGTCCATGGAGATGGGAGTACAAACAGTGGGGTCCATGGAGATGGGAGTAAAAACAGTGGGGTGAGCTGGGGCAACATGGAGAAACTGGAGGCAGGACAGGGCGTAACATTCCAAATCCTTTTTGAGCTCTTCCATAGCCTGAGACCAATTCTTATTGTTATTGGAGGCTTTTGATGTAGGCTCTTTGACTTTGACTTTGTTGATTTCTTCTGGCTGTATGTTTTGATCTTCTTTATCACTAAAAAAAAGATTCTAGAGTCTGAGTCTGAGTCTGAGTTTCAGTCTGAGTCCTTTTTTGCTGCCTGTTCATGTTCCCAGCCAACTACTTGACCCTTGAGCTTTTAGTCAGGGTGTGACTGCTTGTAGAGTAGAGAGTGTTTTGTCCCAAGATTTAGGGGCTGCGCTGCTATTTTCAGAGCTGCTTCTACTCCACTGTTACCACAAGCTCTGCCACAGCAGTGCTCCTCCTCCCCCAAGAACTGCCAATCAGGATTGTGACTCAGATCCAAGCAGGGCTAAGCAAGGCCTGCACTCCTGCTCTGGTCTGCCACTTGATTCCTCCCACCAAGTGAGCCAGGGACCCCAGAAGCATCTGATATTGGAGCTCCACCACCATACCACCTCTGCCACCCCCAGAGCTAGGGGCCAGAGTGCTCTCTATCCCAATCTAGAAGTGTATCCACTAACCTGCACTGTGGTATTTGGCCTTTGTGTGTTGAGAAGCATGGTAACTGCCACAGCTCAATGATTCACGGCTCTAAGGCCTTCTCTGGTCCACTGGCAGTCCATTCTGTCCTGTCACAGCCCATGCTGGGCTGTGCTCCACCCCTAGAACCATGTGATAGACCCTTCCCAGTGATCATCTAGGACATCATGGCCTGGAGACCTCCTTCCCTCTGCTCTTTCATGGGTTCCACAGCTCTAGAATTCGTTCAGAGCCATTTTTTTTTACTGGTGTTTGAACGGATTTGCGGGAGAGCTTAAGCAAGTCCCTGCTTTCCAGCCACCATCTTTGCTCTGCCTCCCTGCTCATCATTTCTTATGGAACAATAGTAATCCGTTACATTCATATATCAAGACTTGTTGAGTCATTCCCGAATTGATGGGCGTCCTCTCAATTTCTAAGTCTTGGCCATCACAAAAAGAGCTGCTATAAACATTTTTGTACATCTGTTTTCTTTTCCCATTTTTATGATTTTCTTTGGAGTACAGACCTAAATGTGGTATTTCTGGGTTAAAGGGTGTACATAATTTTATAATCCTTTGGGCATAGTTCCAAATTGCTCTCCAGAATGGCTGGATCAGTCCACAACTCCATCAACAATGCATTTAGTGTCCCAATTTTCCCATATCTTCTCCAACATTTATCATTTTCCTCTTTTGCCATTTTAGCCAATCTCATAGGTGTGATGTGGTACCTCAGAGTTATTTTAATTTGCTTTCCTCTAATCAATAGTGATTTGGAGCACTTTTTTTTCATATAGCTATAGATAGGTGTAGTTTCTTCATTTGAAAACAGCCTGTTCATATCCTTTGACCATTTATCAATTGGGGAATGACTTGTGTTCTTAGAAATTTCACTCAGATCACTATATATTTTAGAAACAATGCCTTAATCTGAAACACTGGCTATAAAAATTGTTTCCCAACTTCCTGATTCCCTTCTAATCTTGGTTTATGTAAAGCCTTTTTAATTTAAGGTACTCACAATTGACCATTTTGCATTTCACAGTGTTCTCTGTCTCTTCTTGGGTCATAAATTTTTCCATTCTCTTTAGATCTGGAGGGTAAACTCTTCCTTGATCTCCTAATTTGCTTATAGTTTCACCCTTTATGTTTAAACCGTATATCCATTTTGAACTTATCTTGATATATACTATAAGATATTGGTCTATGCCTAGTTTCTGCCACACTATTTTCCAGTTTCCCTGGCAGTCTTTGTCAGATAGTGAGTTCTTATCCCAGATGCTGGAGGCTTTGGGTTTATCAAACAGTAGATTACTAATATCATTGACTACTATGTCTTGTGTACCTAATCACTTCCATTGATCAACCACTCACTTTCTTAGACAGTACCAAGTAGTTTTAATAATTCTTTCTTATGATACAGTTTTATATCTGGTACAGCTAGGCCACCTTCCCTTGTATTTCTTTTCATTAATTCCCTTGATACTCTGGCCTTTTGTTCTTCCAGATGAATTTCATTATTATTTTTTTCTAATGCTATAAAATGCCTTTTGGTAATTTGATTGGTATGCAATTGAATAAGTAAATTAATTTAGGTAGAATTGTCATTTTTATTCTATTAGCTTGGCCTACTTATGAGCAACTCACATTTTTCCAATTATTTGGACTTGACTATTTGTGTGGAAAAAAGTTTTGTAATTGTGTTTACAGAGTTCCTGGGTTTGTCTTGGCAGGAAGACTCCCAAATGTTTTGTATGGTCTGCAGTTATTTTAAATGGAATTTTTCTTTCCATCTCTCACTCCCAAGGCATTGTTTATAGTATATAGAAATGCCAGTGATTTGTGTGGGTCTATTATATATCCTGAAACTTTGCTAAATTTATTATTATTTTTTTCAAATTTATTGTTAGTTTTCAACATTCATTTCCTCAAGATTTTGAGTTACAAATTTTCTCCCCATCTCTACCCTCCCCCCACACCAAGATGAAATGTATTCTGATTTCCCCTTTCCCCAGTCTGCCCTGCCTTCTGTCACCCCACTGCCCCCCCATCACCTTTCCCCTTACTTTCTTGTAGGGCAAGATAGATTTCTATACCCCATTGCCTGCATATCTTATTTCCCAGGTGCATATAAAAACATTTGTTTTCACATTTGTTCTTAGAACTTTGAGTTTCATTATCTCTCCCTTCTTCCCTCTCCATCCACCCTCCTTGAGAAGGCAAGAAATTCAATACAGGTTACACATGTATCATTATGCAAACACTTCCATAATAATCATGTTGTGAAAGACTAAACTATATTTCCTTCCATCCTATCCTGTCCTCCTTTATTCAATTTTCTCCTTTGA
This sequence comes from Trichosurus vulpecula, assembly GCF_011100635.1. Taxonomy (NCBI): domain Eukaryota; kingdom Metazoa; phylum Chordata; class Mammalia; order Diprotodontia; family Phalangeridae; genus Trichosurus; species Trichosurus vulpecula. The sequence continues at coordinate 164,864,421 of NC_050579.1, forward strand.
CCGTGTCCCTTTTCGAAAGTGTTTCCTTTTAACTACCTCCTCCCCCAAACTGCCCTGCCTTCTATCATTCCCCCTCCCCTTTTCCCCCTTTCCCCCTACTTTCCTGTAGGGAAAGACACCCAATTGAGTGTGAATGTTATTGTCTCCTTAAGCCAAATCGCATGAGAGAAAGGATCACTCATTCCCTTTCACCTACCCACTCTTCCCTTCCATTATACCAGTTTTTTCTTGCCTTCCCTATGTGAAATAATTTACCTCATTCTATCTCTCCTTTTGTCCTTCTCCTAATATATTCTTCTCTCATCCCTTAATTTTATTTTTTAGATATCCTTTCATATTCAACTCAGCTGGTGCCCTCTATCTATCTATCTATCTATCTATCTATACATATATATGCATATATACACACATATATGTACATATGTGTGTGTATGTATATGTATATTCCCTTCAACTGCTCTAATACTGAGAAAGGTCTCATGAGTTACAAATATCATCTTTCCATGTAGGAACATAAACAAAACAGTTCAACTTTAGTAAGTGCCTTATGATTTCCTCTTTCCTGTTTACCTTTTCATGCTTCTCTACATTCTTGTATTCGAAAGTCAAGTTTTGTATTCAGCCCTGGTCTTTTCATCAAGAATGTTTTCCCAGCTAATGCAAGACATTCCCGGCCAATGCAAGGCAAAAGGGGAAGCTAGGTGATGCAGTGAGTAGAACCCCAGCCCTGGAGTCAGGAGGACCTGAGTTCAAATTCAGCCTCAAGCACTTGACACAATGACTAGCTGTGTGACCTTGGGGAAGTCACTTAAACCCAATTGCCCTGCGTTCCCCACCTCCAAAAAAATTTTTAAAAACTGCTTGAAAGTCCTCTATTATATTGAAAATCCATATTCTGCCCTGAAGTATTATACTTAGTTTTGCTGGGTCGGTGATTCTTGCATGTAATCCTAGCTCTTTTGATCTCCTGAACATCATATTCTAAGCCCTTCAATCCATTAATGTAGGAGATGATAGATCTTGTATTATCTTGATTTTGTTTCCACAATACTCAAATTGTTTATTTCTGGATGCTTGCAATATTTTCTCCCTGAACTGGGAACTCTGAAATTTGGCTACTATATTCCTAAGAGTTTTCTTTTTGGGATCTTTTTCAAGAGGTGATTGGTGGATTCTTTCAATTTCTATACTACCCTCTGGTTCTAGAATACCAGGGCAGTTTTCCTTGATAATTTCTTGAAAGGTGGGATCTAGGATCTTTGTTTGACCATGGCTTTTCATGACTATCACTTTTTAAATTATTTCTCCTGGATCTATTCTATAGGTAAGTGTTTTTTTCCAATGAGATATTTCACCTTGTCTTCCTTTTTTTGTTGTTATTTTGTTTCTGTTTTATAATTTCTTTATTTCTCATAAAGTCACTAGCTTCCACTTGCTCCATTGTAATTTTTAAGGAATTATTTTCTTCAGTAATGTTTTGGGCCTTCTTTTCCATTTGACTAATTCTACCGTTTAAGGCATTCTTCTCTTCATTGATCTTTTGGAGCTTTTTTGCCATTTCGGTTAATCTATTTTTTAAGGTGCTATTTTCTTCAGTATTTTTTTGGGTCTCCCTTAGCAAGCTGTTGACTTGTTATTCATGATTTTCTTCCATCACTCTCATTTCTCTTCCCAAATTTTCCTCTACTTCTCTTACTTGATTTTCAAAATCCTTTTGAGCATGGCCTGCAACCAAGTCATATTTTAATTGAAGGCTTTTGATGTAGGGTCTTTGACTTTCTTGTCTTCTTCTGGCTGTGTGTTTTGATCTTCTTTGTCACCAAAGTAAGATTCTATAGTCTAAGTCCTTTTATGCTATCATTTTCTTAGCCAATTACTTGACTTTTGAGCTTGTAGTCAGGGTATGACTGCTTCCAGAGTGGAGAGTGATCTGTCCCAAGCTTCAGGTGTTTTGTGCTGCTGTTTCCAGAGGTACTTCTATTCTGAGGTGGTATGATGCTCCTCTCCTAGCCTGTGCTCTGGTATAAGAGTGCAAGAACTCCTTTCTGCAGTGTAACTATTAGGAGGACTCCTTCTCCACAGACACCACAAGCTCTGCCACACCAGTGGTCCTACCACTCCAAGGACTCCAAGACTTCAACGCAGATCCAAACAAGGCAAAGCAACAGAATCCTGCTTAAGTTCCAGAAAAGAGATCCCTGCACTCCCACTCTGATCAGCCACTTGATTCTACCCACTCTCTGTGAGCCTGGAGCTCCAGATGCAGCTGCTGCTGCTGCCCTGCAGCTACCTCCACTGCCCTGGTACTGGGACTGGATCTGGCCATTTTGTTACCCAGGTCCAACACAGCTTTCCCATTTACCTGCTAAATTGTCTTTGGTGTTTGTGGGATGAGAAGTCTGAAAATTGCCATAGTTCAGTGACTCAGTGCCCTAAGTCCTGCTCTGCTGGGCCTGCTCTGGCCTGGTCTCTTCCAGCACAGGCCATGTTGGGCTTTGTTCTGCTTTGAGCACAATGTGATAGACCCTTCCCAGTGACCATCGAGAACATCTTGGGCTGGAGATTTGTTTCACTCTGTCATTTTGTGGATTTTATAGATCTAGAATTTGTTTAGATTCATTTTTACAGGTTTTTGGAGGGATTTGGGGGAGAACTCAAGGGAGTCCCTATTTTCACACCACCATCTTGGCTCCACCCCCCTAAATTTGTTTATTATTTTGAGTAGTTTTTTTAGTTGTTTCTGTACAATTATCTATGTATGCCATTATATCACCTACAAAGAGTCATAACTTTGTTTCTTCATTGTGTATTCTAATTCCTTCAGTTTCTTTTTCTTTCTCCTTGACCTGATAATTCTGGAATTTGGTTATGATATTACTTGGAGTTTTCATTTTGGGGTCTCTTTCAAGAGACAATCAGTGGATTCTTTCACTGACAATTTTATCTTCTGGTTCTAGGATGTCAGGGCAGTTTTTTTTTTGAAAATTTCTTTAAAGATGTTGTTGAGGTTCTTTTTTTTTTAAATAATGGCTTCCATTATACACTATGATATACTACTGGAGTTAAAGGAGAAATCATTTTAGGTAAAATGATCTTGTCATTGTTTATAGCAATTACTTCACCTCAGAAACACAATATAAGATGGGGAAGTGGAAAGGGACTACTTTTAATGTCTAAATAACTTGGTTAATTTTCTTTTTATTTTTTAATAAAGTTATTAATACTCTTTGTCTTTATACTCACTATATTTCCCAATAGAACACTCTTCCTATTTCCAGAGATTCTTCTCTTCTAAAAGACTGCTCTGTCTGTTATGTCCATTTTCACACTTATCTTCAATATCTCCTTGTCTGCTTCTTTAGTGCCTACAAAAATGCCCATGTCTCCTCCATTCTAAAAGTCCCTCACATGATCTTTAAAACCTCACTATTAAAATATATATATTTTTTTCTTTTGGGGTAAAATTCGTTTAGAAGGCTATCCACAAAACATGCCTTAACTTCTTTTCTTCTCACTTTCTGGTAAAGCCCATTTAATCCAAATTTTTATTGTTCTACCAAAATTATCTTTTTCAATATCATCACTGATCTAATTTTATAATATCATGGCCTTTCTCAGTCCTGATTTTGGACCTCTCCATAGGCATTGACCCTCTACATGAACCTGTGTAACTTGATATACTTGTCACTTTAGGTTTTCACTACTCTTTTCTCTTGTTTCTCTTTTTCCAATCTATACACTCCTTCTGAGTCTCTTTTGCTGGATCCTCATTTAGGTCATTCCTGCTAACTGTGAGTGATACACAGAGCTCTTTTCTGGGTCCTTTTCTCTTCTTTGTATAGATTACTTCACCTGGTGATCTATCAAACCCTCATGGCTTTAAGGATGATTTCTATGCTGATGATTCTCAAATTTACCTATGTAGTAATAATGTCGCTATTGATTTCAACTGTTTCATCCCCAATTGTCTTTCAGTCATCTCAAAATGGATTCCAATATACATATTAAACTCAACTTGTTGAAGATGGCAGCTGGAAAGCAGAGACTAGTGTGGCTCCCTGCCAAGTCCCTCCAAAAACCTATAAGAATGGTTCTGAACCAATTCTAGAACTGCAGAACCCACAAAATAGCAGAGGGAAGCAGGGCTCCAGCCCAGGACAGCCTGGATGGATGCTGGGAGAGGTCTATCATGGAGGGAGCTGGGAGTGGAGGGGAGTGGAGGGGAGCAGAGCCCAGCATGGGCCGTGCAGACCAACCAGACTGGGAGCCGAGAGGAGCAGGCCCTAGTACCCTGAATCAGCAAGCTGTGGCAGTTGCCAGACTTCTCAACCCACAAACATCAAAGACAACAGAGAAGAACTGCAGAACCCACAAAATAGTGGAGGGAAGCAGGGCTCTAGCCCAGGACAGCCTGGATGATCTCTGGGTAAGGTCTATACCTCACAGAGCTGGGAGTGGAGGGGAGCAGAACCCAGCATGGGCGGAGCACACCAACCAGACCAGGAGCCAGGTGGAGTGTGCCCTAGCACCCTGAATCAGTGAGCTGTAGCAGTTACCAGACTTCTCAACCCACAAACACCAAAGACAGAGGAGAAGGTTAGTGGGAAAAGCTGCGGGAGTGGAAGGAGTTCGTGGTTCGGCTACCAGCCCTGGGGGCAGTGGAGGTGGGGCACCTACAGCTGCTCTTGCGTCCGGCCCCAGGTCCACCTGGTGGGAGGAATTAAGTGGTGGATCAGAGCAGGAGTGCACAGCCTGCTGAAGATCTAAGCCCAGTCCGGGTTAGGGGTTCTTGGGGAAGGAGCAATGCTGGTGTGGCAGAGCTGGCACATCCCCCCCGCCCCAAACGTGGAACATAGAACTCTCTAGTCTACAAGCAGTCATACCCCACTGAAAAACTCAAGGGTCAAGTTAGTTGGTTGGGAATATGCCCAGGCAGCGAAAACGCACCCAGATTCAGTCTCAGACTTTGGATTCTTTCTTTGGTGACAAAGAAGACCAAAACATACAGACAGAAGAAGTCAACAAAGTCAAAGAGCCTACAACAAAAGCCTCCAAGAAAAACAAGAACTGGTCTCAGGCCATGGAAGAGCTCCAAAAGGATTTGGAAAAGCAAGTTAGAGAAGTAGAGGAAAAATTGGAAAGAGAAATGAGAAGGATGTGAGAAAACCATGAAAAACAAGTCAATGATTTGCTAAAGGAGACCCCCCAAAATACTGAAAAATACACTGAAGAAAACAACACCTTAAAAAATAGACTAACTCAAGTGGCAAAAGAGCTCCAAAAAGCCAATGAGGAGAATGCCTTGAAAGGCAGAATTAGCAAAATGGAAAAGGAGGTCCAAAAGACCACTGAAGGAAATACTACCTTAAAAATTAGATTGGACCAATTGGAAGTTAGTGACTTGATGAGAAATCAAGATATTATAAAATAGAGCCAAAGGAATGAAAAAATGGAAGACAATGTAAAATATCTCATTGGAAAAACCACTGACTTGGAAAATAGATCCAGGAGAGATAATTTAAAAATTATTGGACTACTGGAGAGACAGGATCAAAAAAAGAGCTTAGATAACATCTTTCAAGAAATCGTCAAGGATAAAATTGCCCTGATATTCTAGAGACAGAGGGTAAAATAGAAATTGAAAGAATCCAGATTGCCTCCTCAAATAGATCCGAAAAAGAAAACTCCTAGGAACATTGTCACCAAATTCCAGAGCTCCCAGGTCAAGGAGAAAATACTGCAAGTAGCCAGAAAGAAACAATTTGAATATTGTAGAAAAACAATCAGGATAACACAGGATCTTGCAGCTTCCACATTAAGGGACCGAAGGGCTGGGAATACTATATTCTGGAGGTCAACGGAGCTAGGATT